>NC_045698.1:10069866-10369866 GCF_009834535.1 Camelus ferus | reverse complement strand
GGCAAGAATCAGTGCTAAACGTATATATTTGGAACAAAGAGATGGCGTATTTTAAAACGAATGTTTTCAAGGAAGGAAGTGTGTTTGTGGGGGCCTGTGGCTTGTATCTGTGACCAGCCTTCTCCAGCTCTGCTAAAGAGGGTTTCTCCAGGAGCCCCTCCTCAACAGACTCTTCCAGAACATTCTGAGCCTCATCTGAGAGTTACTACAGCACCGGGCAGATAAGTTTTCCTCAAGAATTTTCCAAGAGGCCTAAAAAACATCTCCCCACCCAGTTCTGAAATGGAACCAAACTCCATGATAACAACTAACTCATAACAGACACCATCAATTAAGTCAAATAAGCAGAACGTGGCTAAGTCATTTCCCTCGACAGATCTGCCTGTATCATCAGAGGCTGTTTAAACTTGAAATACGTAGGGTGGAAAGAACCTTGAGATGTGTGAAAAGTTACTGCCATTAGAGATACGGGGGTTTTCTGGTTACGCCTGGTTCAGAGAAACAGTGTATTTTACAAACTGACTCAGAAAACGATACCGTTTCCTAAATGTATTCTCCCAGATCATTCACTGACCCTGAAATGTTCTACCAGAAAAGTACAGAAAAGGAGCTGGCTACAAGAAAACCTTCCAAAAGCAGACAGCACACGTGCAGGCACACATGTGGGCGCAGCAGGGGCGCCTCCTGTGTAAGGCCTCGCAGGTGTGCCCCCTTCGAATGCCCTGCTCTGACTTACCCTGTGTTGTCTCACACCCCGTTTATTCTCCTCCCAAACGCAGAGCCCAGGATCAAAAGAAGAGAACCTGTTGTGGTGGTTCTACAGTCTTAGGAAGACATGTGACCCCTTCTGTGTACTTCTGAGCCCAGGAAGGACCCCTGGTCTCAATGAGGGGTACCAACGACATGCCACGCCTACTTAAGGAAACTGAGTTTTGGAGCGTAGCTCCCCAAGATGGTTAAGAGTCATGAGAACGTTAAGCTGAGAGCGACTGAGAGGGCAGGAGCCAGCAGGACCTGTGACAAGCATGCGTGGAGGAGTGATGTGCAGAAGTGGCTCCTGAGGGATTTCTGGGCCATGGGACAAAGTTCAGATAATGTGTTAGGTGAGGTAAACAGAAACTGGTAAGTAATCATCACAGATAAAAAATTTTATAGGCGGTTCTTTAAAAATTCTCATACCCCAGTAGAATGATTACTTTCTACAAACCTGCACTTTTGTTAGTGACTCACTCTTTCTCTCTCACTGGGTGCCAAAATCTGCTGTCCTCATAGCGACAGTCCCCAGGATGGTGCCGTATTTTCCTACAGGAGTGGTGCAGCCTCCGTTCCGAGTGCACAGAAGCCTGTCCTGCTGTAACTGATCCGAAGTCAACTAGTTAACGCACCCTGACTCCGGGACAAGGTCTTCTTTCTGTGGCGAACCTCCTGTGACTGGAGGCAGCCGCACGGTGGGGACCAGGGTGCCCCGGGAACTAGCACACGGCCTCTCCACGTGGCAGATGCCTGGTGCTGGCGGCTCCCCCCAGGGTGGGGAGCTGGAGAGTCAGGAGCCCCTTCCCAGACACGGGGCACTTCTGGACTCCCACCACCACCCATTTACACGCTAACCACCTGAGAAACCAAGTTATTCTTTCTTTTTGGATCTACCTCCAGAAAAGTCTCAATGTACCTTCCAAAGGCAGAACTTTCTACATTTATTTTTCTCCATGAATTTCATTCAAATACCTTACTTTTTAAAATAAACTTCTCAACTTATTTCTAGGGTAAACCCAGACCAGACCCATGAGGGGATTACCCAGTGAGACTGAGCCTGGGCTCGATGCGCCTCCACTGGGATGGCGGGCTCACCCACGGGGAGGCCGGGAAACTGGCCCGGATGGAGTGGCCCGTCCCCAGCCCCCTCAGTCATGAGCCAGATTCTTCCTCACTTTTCTTCAGGTGGAAGTCTCATGTAACTGTTTAGATGACTCGATCACCTCAATTACTATTTTTTTTAAAAGAAAATAATGAGGATTACTCTGATGAAATATTTCCAAGTTCCAATTTTATTTTCTTAACTAAATGACTGTGGGTGGGTCCGCAGGGAGAGATGCTATTAGATGCCAGATGCCTGAACGTCTCATTTATCTTCTTCCTCATTATTACTACAGGCAGGAAATATTTGCTGAATGCTAATACACTGAGCTCTGAACAAAATCAAGTGAGCCATTATTTCTATTCTCTAGTCCTGTTACTCTAAGCATTCCAACTTCTAGGACTTATGACATAGTGACCTCAAAAAGTAGGTTGAGAAAGAGCTGATCACTCAAATCAGGAGGATTCTGAAAATAAAATCATTGTAGGAAAACAAAAATTTTAAACCAACTTATTTCTGTTCTGGAAACAACATTCAATACCATGAATTCTGCAAAAACGAGTGAGAAGAGCCCAAAGCCTGGGACTCTAGACTGGCCTTCTGGAGCATCCCCCACACTGGACTCTCCCCTCCGTCAGTAACTGCTTCCACATGATGCTGTCAGATAGTGGGCGGGCTGTGGGGACTGTGCATGGGGCAGGCGCCCACATTTCGTGGGGGGGGTACCGAGGCCTCGTGTAGGAAAGCACAGCTCGTATCAGACAGCAAGAAACCCGGCAGTTCTGAACCGAGGGCAAGTCCACTGAAACCCCTACATGTCGTCAAATAATTTAAGAACTTGGACTAGAACAGGTGCACATCTCAGTAGGAATAGAGGCCCCTGCTGACAGCAATGTCCCCACTGGCTTTTACAGGGGACTCTGGGCATCTGTGCATTCACATAAGCCCAGGATTCCAACTGCTCCTGTCACTTTATCTTATAGGTTTTTTGGCTTCTACCAAGACAGAATCAAGGACACTTCAGGCCACCCCTGTAGAAGGCATCCCTGCCGACTTCTGTGCTGCAGGTCAGGTGCTCCCTCCCAGTGGTCAGCAGGGGGCAGGCCCAGGCCAGGGGCGCAGCCTGGGCTCTGAAAGGGTGCCTCATGGCCAACCTGCATGCCAGTGCCCCTGCTTCAATCAGAGCAGCCCCACTTCCAGGCACCAGGGCTCTGTGTAAGATCTAATTTAAAATAATGGGTTCTCCTGCTTAACATAAAACAAAACAGCAGCCTTGGAACACCCTGTTAGAAAACCGTGCAACAGCACCGAGACGGGCAGGTGATTTTTCTGAACCCATGAAGACGCGTCAGCATCTTCTAGCCCTGACACTCCAAATCTTTGCTCCTGGTACCATGTCCTGGCGCCTCTCTTAACCCGTGGCTGCTGTCTGAAATGTTGATGACAAACTGACATTTATGGATAGAAAGGGGCAATTTCATCTCAGACCAGAGACTGGCTACATTCACCTCTCCAAAGAAAGGGCTGGTTCCAGCTTACCTTGTCACTGTCCAGCGTGTTCTGAGATGTCCGGGAGGCAATTGAAATGGTATCAGGCTGGCTGCTGCCGTCACCCTGGCTATCCAGATCCTCTCCATCCCTGGGGATACAAAGAAATTCCTGACACCGCTGGATTTGTTTTTTAAGACTTGTGAAGACTGTCTACCAGCCATTGGAGAAATAACAGATTTGTTCAGAGGTGCAAATCAGTCTGCGTGACTGCGGCCACCACCACTGTATTAATGATGGTAATAGTCACACACAGCGATAATGACTCTTCCCTGAGGACAGGCTTTTTGCCAGGCACCGGGCTGAGTGTCTAACATCTATCATCTCACTGAGTTCTCACGATAATGAAATACAGTTGTATGATCACTGCCATTTTAGAAATGAGAAGCTACATAACTTGTCCAAGGTCACATGCATGACTGACACATGTGCACAGATTAACACTTGGGGGGAAAAGGGACATGATTAGGGATTTGCATGCAGACCTTCATTTACTTTAAGTCAAAGGGGTTCTCATCTAGAAGCAATTTCATTACTAAGAATGATGTTATGTATGAACTGTATTTTTTAAAAAAATATTCTTCAAAATATTTAAGAAAAATGACTTGTGAAAAAGAGTAAGTTACCATCGCCTTGTTCCTTATGGGAAAACAAGCGTAGGAAAAAGCCCCCGGCACGCACCTCCTTCCCCTCTGTCTGGCCGCCGGAGCCGTCTTGGGGATGTGGATGGGCTCCTTCAGGGCGCCTTTCAGGTGGATGGTTCTCTCCTGGATCACCTCCCGGATGTGTTTGATCCAGTCCTGCTTGTTCTCTATACTGGAGGCCTTGACAAGGCATTAAGAGTCGATCACGACACAGAAGGGGCCCTTTTCAGACCCTGCACTCACCACACTCAGGGCCCCGCGTTCCTTGAGTCGCCCGTTTTAAAAATAACTTCTCAGCAGAAAAGCAACCACATCCTGCATTTAATTTGCCACCAAATAAATGACCCTGATCTTGAATATTTTATCATCAAAACCATTTTTATTTTATAGTGTTCATGTTATTCCAGGTCTCTGAAAAGTCAAGTAATCTATCCTTTCCCAGCCCCATGACCTTTTAAACAACTCTGGGTAAATATGAAAACACAATCAGCCCTCAAACCCAAGTGTCCTGAGGTCCTTTAGGCGAAGACGAGTGGTCAGCAGCCCATGGAGGGTCAGCAGGGATGTGAATGCGCACCCACACATCTGGCCGCCTTGCCCCCAGGACTGCACCCACTCACACCCTGTGGAGCCGGGGCCTCCCTGATCCTCCTGTTATAAATGAGGAACTGCAACATGGACACACTAGAAATGCGCCCAAGGTCACGCTGCCGGCAGGTGAACACGCCGGAATTTCCGGGGGGTGGACGCCTGAGCCCGTCCCTGCAAAACTCTGTGTGTAGCTACCTCTGGTTATACCACTGGGATAGACCAGGGTGACCCACTGCCAATGACACAGGGCGGATTTCCCTCACCTCCCCGCAGCTCTGAAGGGAGGGTCTCTGACAACGACACGTAGCAGATACTAACAAGCATTTGTTGAATGAACACATATGGCATCACTTTTTCCAGATTTTTTCCTTTCACTGCACCTCAAAAGAGGTTGTTTTTTTAAAAAAAAAAAAAAAAAAAACATGTTCTAGGCCTTAGTAACAGTTTTAAATTTCCTTACGGAAAACATCAACCTCCTATGATATAAGCACAATTCCCTGTAAAGGATTAAAACAATTGTCAGTGGGATTACGGATGAGATCACGAAGGGAGGAGAACCCAGTGCTTCCTCATGGTGCACTGTGTTCTTGAAAATACAGTCAGAGCCCATGCTGGGAAAGGAAATTAAAATCGAGAATGCGCTTTCTAAATAAAATGTTTGAACGGGAGATGTGTCTCCAAAGTTGTTTAGGGGAGGAACAGGGAAAGAAATGCAGGAACAAGGAGCCCCTTGCTCCTCTTCCCAGATCAGATGTCAAGAGAGCAGTAAAACCCGTTTCTTCTGGGGTGGGAGGCAGGGTGACTAGGGGACAGGGGAGTCTGTGCGTGAAATAAGCATCTCAGACGGAAACCTGTGAACAACACAGAACTATTAGAATTTAAATGCTTGATACACACGTTTGGGAGGTTAAACAAAGAGAAGTATCTGAAAAGAACACTTGGCAGAGTTTGGAGACAATGGAGAATGACATTTATTGAGAGCAATTCTCCTAACCTTAGAGAAATTAAATGAGGATAAAAGGTACCAATTTTTCAGGAGCAGTATGAGAAAGGTAACCACCTAAAGGGCGAAGTAAAAGGTCCCCCTGGATAAGAGGAGGGAATAATTTGTTCCATAGTCTTGGTAGTCTTGATCTGCTTGAGAAAGAATTTAGAAATAAAATTCCCCTTTCCAACTATAAAGGTAAAAAAGGTCACAATTTAGTTCTACAAAGACCAGGCCATCACAGCTCTGTCATTGCCACCATTACTGTCACCACCACCATCTACACCATCACCATCTCTACCACTGTCTACACCCTCACCACCATCTAGACCACAGCCGCCAGAACCGCTGCTAAAATATCCACCACCACCATCACCAGCACCACAAAGCCATCCCTGAAATTAATGGGGACATCATTTCCTTTAGTCTCTCATTAAAAGCCAGAAAAATATTACCCTAAATCTAGAAAACTTCCATTTGGTAAAGCCTGCAGGAAGACTTACTCTCCGATGGCATCATCAGTGTCTTATCACATCCTATGTGAACGTAGTCCGTATCTGGCTAACGTATCTGGCACTGTTTCTCAGATGCACCCTTTGGCTTTTGTCACTGCAGCTAATCTGGATAAATACTCAACTTCAGTTGGACATTTTAAGGCCTTGAGTATACTTCAAAATTTTATGCCTTAAAAAAGCTCAGCTATCTAATATTTAGCTATCAGTGCAATTTACATTTTATAGGGCTTCACGCCAGTACTAACAAGAACACGCTGGGTTAGTAATCATATAGTCATCACGAAACAATCCATCATTTCCATGAGAATAAAGACCTTAGGAACACAGTGGCTTCCACAGTCAGCGGTCACTGAAGCACAGGCGATGTCTGCTTGAAAAACTCACAGTTGCTGGAAATACCGTAGAGAGATTAAAAGGAATGCAAGGGACAAAATCGCTGACATGCAAGTCCCCACACCAGAGGCCCATTAAGCTTCTGGCTCGTCTCCCAATATTCTACAAATCTTCCACTACATTTGCCCCAAAACATCCTGAAGTCGCTTATGGTCTTTCCAGACAGCTCAAAAAGACAGTTCCATCTGTATCTTCTCAAAGGCAGAAGGAGGGAAGCCCAAAAGACACTCCAGAGCCCTGTATCACTCCTAGGAGAGATTTGTACAATCAAAACAGAGTTCAAATCAAATATTCAAAGATACATTCCTCCCTCAAAGACAGTGTGCAAAGCACCCTCAGCGTTTTGAACACTGTACCTGATCATCACCCCCTCTTTTTAAACTGCCTCCAAATTAGAAAGCCAGAGTCTAGGACCCCGTGAAGACTCCTGGCCCGCGCAGCCTTGAAACTGTCAAAGGCCCTCACAAATTCATCAGGTGCCTGTTTTCCTCTGAAAACCAGAGGCCAAGTGTACAACGGGCACTACTGGCCCATGTCTCCCTCCTTCTGTTTCTCAACTTTCTGCAACTCTTATGGAATCACCCAATTCTCTGCAAGACTGGGAGAATGGAGACACTCGGAAAGACCTTTCACCACCTGATTTCTTGGTGAACAAGCAACCGTTTAGCTCAAATTACTTCACTACTAGAACACCAAACCGGATTTATTCCACTGTTCTTTCTGTGGTAATCACCAATCTCAACAGAGCACGGACAGAACAAATCAAAGGCTATGAAAACCAACAGGTCCAACAACAGGAAAAAGTATACATAGATAAACTTGTCACAAAGCACAGTTCCAAACTTCAAACAGACGTACCTTAAGGACAATTTTATTATCTGAGGTTGGCGTCCTCCCCACCCACAGTGCAAATTTGCAAGGATCTCCTTCAACGTGTTCTGTGACACCCAACTCTGAGGTCTGCATAAAGAGACAATTATATAGTTAGGCGACAGTACAATTCTGGCAGGATATAGAACAAAGACTAAGAAAATCATTTCTGGTGACTTGTGATCATGCTAGCTTATAACATCATAGTTTGTTCACATTGATACATAATCCTTAGCTCTCACTTGAGTTAAAATGATAAAATTTTGTTCTTAGGCTACACACAATTGGCTTAATCTCTTTCACTTCCTCTGAGTACCTCGTCTAGAGATCGTGATGCGAGTCAACCAGCAAATGAAGAAGAAAACCAAACTATTTGCAAACGTCATTATCTGGAAAATCAAGAGTTGTCTATTTTCAACCTGACAAACAGTAAACTTTGTCTGTTCCAGTTGCAAAAGAGCTGCCACTGTGTATTTTCATTAAGGAAGTAGTTTCACAGAAGACAAATGATGTTTTAATGCTCAGTTATTTTCCAATGTGTTCATCCACAGCATTAAGCTTTAGTAGTTCACCAATAACTTTAATGGCTGAGACGAACTTTCTCTCTGTAATACGTGCGTCTGCAACGTGCAGAACACGGAAGAGCAGAGATGAAGGCCAACATCTTCAGCCCCTCCCCCACAATCAAGTCCACCCCAGTGTGTTCTCTCCCCCGCCCCCAGCAGAGGAAGTGATTCATCATCGTGTCCTCTGAGGGGAGCTTAACTTTTAAAAGATGAAGTGAAGAAGTATCAGCTTCTAAAACAGACCAGCCTGGCCTCTAAGGACTGACTAAAGCCAGCTAGTGAAATGACCAGCCAGGAAGGCTGCATTGTTTCTGTCCAGTTACAATATGATCTAAAATGATGTAAGGTGGGCGGTGATCCAGAAGACAATCTCAAACAGGATACAAGCCAAAGAAAATGGTATGAAAATCATTAGTTTGAACTTGCAAATTCCAGATTATTATTAAGATGATTTCTGCACTGGGTAGTATTCTGTTACTTTGGAGATCTGATTAATACATGGGTGTCATAAAAATGTATAACATATAAGTTGTCCAAATTCCAAGTATCTACCAATATGTCTAAGTGCTCTGTCATAACTTGTGAAGAAGAAACCAAATTCTACTGCATTGTCTATTGTTTCTCTGATTGTGATTTTCCTTCGTTTTGCCCACCGGCCCCTGCCCAACCCTGCCCAGCAGTCCTGTGCTGAGCCCTCTGAGATCATGACCACAAAGGGAAGATGGAGGTCAGAGGACCCAGAGGACAACACCTGCCCGAGACTTTTCTGAGAGTCGTCTTGTGGTTTACAGAGACTTGGTTGGGGTTGCCACCAGTGGAAAAAAAGTACCATATACGTTTCTCTTGCCAGGAAGTACACTGACAAGTGAAATAAGAATTCAAATGCATCACTGTGTCTACCAAGCACTCGAGGGAGGCTGTCGCTAGGCAGCTGGGGTTGTGGATCTTGAAAACTATTTTTGCTCACAGACATTTTCTCTAATAGCCATACTTTGCTGCTGTAAAGAACTGTAAATCTATTTTTCATAGATTTATTTTTAGCGAAAAAAACCCCAAATCTCATCATTAACAGCCCACGATGAGCCACCCTATAAGGCTGCTTAAGTAAATTCCAATGTTGGTGAATGGAAAACTCATTATGATGATATGAGAACTCACTTAACCACAGTCTGATATGGTCAATTTATATAAAGCTAGTTAAGGGCACATGGGAGATAAATGATTTCAATTCACTTGCAAAGTGTTTTCTTATCCCACAGTTAGTTTCTACGGAATTTAGAAAGTTTCCCAAGTCAAGGGCTGCTCAAACTCACGAGCGCCCTCTAGTGGACTCAAGCCTGCGATAATTTCACTGAAGATGAAACTATGACAATTTCTGACTCACATTTTAGGACAGTTTGGGAGGTTAAATGAAGGCAACAAACAGTAATTTTCCTCTACCTGCAAAAAAGCTGCAATTGTGTTACCTTTAAACTTACAATCTCGAAGGCCTGTACTTACAAACAATTTGCTTTTATAAAGGTACTTGCTTCTCCCACTGGAATCTTTCACTTCTTTGCTAAATACTAAGGACATTTCAAAAAGGAAGAGGTGCCGCTCTCGACCCTTTCGAATTAAGGTTTTCGGGTCCCACACTTGGAAGGATTCCTGCAGGATGAGTTCTCCCTGAGACTCAATGTTTTCATCAAACCCTAGAAAATGAAGAAAAAAAAGGGCACAGTCAATTTGAAAGCAAATAAAAGATGATGCGTGAGACCGCATTACGGCTACTGAAACATTTGTAAAATGTCCATCAATTAAATCTCAGAATAGAGATTCCCCTCTGGCTTCAGTCTCCCCAGCACTGACCCATATGACACAGCTCTGCATATACCTTCCCTTCGATTCCTCACAGCTTTATCCTCACCATTTGAGACCTGCTTTAACGCCCTCCCGCCTCAGCCGTCATCACAGCATTCCCACACACAAGACTTCTTCCAGAATGGCTCCGGGACTCCCTCACTGGCCGCCATCCACTTTCAGCCTGCGTCTCGACCCTTTGCCTCCTCAGCCTGACCCTCCTCTTCCCAGACATCCTGCTGAATGAAGCCTCAGCCTGTCTTTGAGGCCCTGGTCTGGCCTTCCTGCAGGGAGACATCCCTGACGACCCTTCCCTGGGGAATTTTCTCTCCTTTGAGCACAAAACTCTTTAAGCAAGTTGAGCCTTGCTTTGGCCACTGGCTGGTTTCACTGCTGCTGTCTGGTCGTGAAGTGGCCCCACTGAGGCAGGGGTGACTAGTTATCTCCTAGCTTCCACCCGTCCCCTCTTCTGTACTAGAAGTTGCCCTCTGTGACGCTCAAACCAGCACCGCGATTCCCAGCCCCTGTGCGGTCAGGGAGCCACACCTGCGCTCACCTAGGCTCCCTCTCTCCCCACTGCCTGCTGGATGGAACGCGCTACCATGGCCTTGACACCTCCTGCACCTGGTCAACCAGGACAACACCCTGGGGCTGGAGAGAGACCAGCCAGACAGCAACTGAGTCCTCGGTGACTTCGTGAGGGCCGCGCACCAGCTCGGGATTTTACATCAAGGAAAGAAAGGGTGTTCCGGCTTGGCCTCTGATTTTGGGGGTATCTGTAACAAACAGCTGCTCCCCCGCCCTAACTAGTGTACTGTTCCACGCGACTGATGGTGACAACAGGCTGGCAAAGCACCTGGGGCTGGATCACTTCTTTAAATAACTCCGTGTAGCCTGAAAATCAGAGTTAAGCTGTAACACCAAGATAGCTTTCTTAAACAGAAGCATTCATGGAAATTTTACCTGTGACGATAATTTTTAAGCGTATTTAACTGACTCTCTCTTTGCCACATTACACACCCTGTTCAGCTGCACAGGAGGGGATGTAGTACCTGCTTAATTCAAAGCTCGAGCAAGTGGGGCAGTGGATGCAGAGATGGGGAAGATACAAGCTCTGTTAGGATTTTACATCTGGGGGGAAGGATCGACCTGTCCATCTAACACGGAGACCAGGTAGCCGCCGGCAAGTGACAGGAGGTGCCACAAGGGTTCAGAGCAGAGAGAGGCAGCTCTCCGATGAGGGGACAACGACAGGCTTCTAATGAGGTTGAAGTATATCACGTGATCCTTAAGGGACGCAATGAGACCAACTGCTTAAAAAAGAAGGCGCCGGCATCTCAGCTGGTAACTCCCGACTAAACACAGAGGCACGAAGCCGGGCCATCCAGGCGCGGGAGGGCGTGGGCAGTGACGGCGGGGACCCACCTTCCAGCATGCTGAGGTGCATGGCGTCGTTGGCCCGCTTGGGCACACTGAGCATCACCTCCAGGCCGTCCTTGATCTCCCCCTTCCCTTCCTCGCAGCATGTGAGCAGCTCCTGTGGGAGACCACACCATGAGCCCAAGACCCCGAAATGCCCCACCAACTAGGCCTTCGCAGAAATGGGTATGAAAACCCGTGACTTTCGAGATAAAAACAGACTGTGGTCAACTGGGCAGAGATTCTCATGGAAAGCCAATCACCATCTCTTTATCCAACGGAGGAAAGGGTCTGTCCTGCTCAAGTCAGGCTGTTTCTTCACCTCACAGTAAACCAGATGCAGTCAGTTTAAGATGGAATTAGTGTATGCGTTAACTACCAAGCCTCAAAAGTGACAAAAATATTTAATTAGTGCAGCGAGGCACATTCAGCTGCTGGTTCTAGCTGAAGGTCAAGCCGGACTCTGACTAGTACTGCTGTTTTCCACTGGATCCTGGCATGGTTCTGAGCTCTTTGGGGCCATGAAAGCGATGTCCCCTCGACCCTGGAACCACCCTGCTCACAGCAGGAAGGGCATTGCTGCACAGAAACCTGCAGGGAAATGCTCTCCTCTGTGCTGGGACCTCAGAAAGCTCTAATGATTTTAAGTACACCTCGCTGGGTGTACTTACATTTTAGATCTACGTAGACAAATGAATGCCTGTTATTAACTAAGTGACAGCAGGGACAACAGATTCACATTCTGGTGGGCTCCAAGATAGATTCGCACCAGTGTCTTACTGGTTATTATTCATCTGTAATAGTAACAACAGCTTTTTGTATCCCAGTGTCCAACAAGAGGATGTCACACTGCAGGTGGCTCTGGCTGCACCCTGGATGCTTTACAGCAACGCAGCTACCTGATGGGCACCTTTTCTCAAGGCCAGATGGTGTGACCTATTATTGTGAGTAGCTTGGCAAAAAGTGCTTTGAAAATGCAATGCACTGAGACTAATTTTACTGGCAGAAAATCCTCCTCGTTAGGGTCCTCAACATAGCTCATTACTGCTCTCCTGAAGAACTCCTGGGCAGAATAAAGTCAGGTTTATAAATTAAAGCAGCGGTTTAATAGTGAATGACTAGATGTGAGGTCACTGAGGAAGAGATCTTTAGTAGAACCATATGCTAAAAACCAAACCCATCAATCTTGAGGACACTAAGCAATAAACTGCCCTTGCAGAGTTAGAAAGCAAAGGGCAAACATGCATATAAACAACTTAGCCTCCTGGCTTCTATTTTGTGTTTACAGCAACCACATACTTCTCCCGCGATGGCCATCAAGTCACTTCACGGGATTCTGACACAGAGCGCTGGAGAGCCTTTCCAGTAGAAGAATGCCATAACGGTCCCCCTTCACAAGAGAATGCAGCCACTTTTTACTGTTGCTAGATTTTTTTTATTAACAAAAAGAGTAAAGAAGGGTTTCAGGCATTCATAACTTCTTCTGTATTTCATTTCTATCTAGCAAAATTACATTACCGCCTCCTGTTGAGCTAGGATTGAACTGGGGACATAGCTGGGTTCATGAAATATTGTTACAGGGAGGCATGGATGATGGGTACGTTCTAAGGCTCAATGATGTTCACCAGCCAAGGAAACTTCTATTATGAGACAGAGGTGGTAAATTATTTTTCTTTTAGTCTAGATGATGTGTATCAATTATCTATAATGAATTCTGTAACAACTCTTACCACAAATTCTAAGTTTTCTTTACCATTCTATTGTCAAGACTAATTGTTTTTTGATTTTTACAAGTGGGATTTTAATTATAATCTTTCATACAAAAAAAAAAAAAAAAAAAAAGCAGAGGTCAGTTTGACACAAGCCATACTGGGAAAACTGGTACTAATAAAACTGGTACTGATAATTTCCCTTTCCTTTCTCATTTTATGTTGCAGACTAGGGTCATTCAGCGAAGTTCAGGTGCTCGATCAAGGAACACAGTCTTATTTACCTGATGCACTGAGAAACTGGTCAGGAAAACAAATGCACTGAATAGAAAAAATGTCAGAGCAGTAGTGCACAATTCATAACATTTTGTGGGCTGTGTGAAGGTGCTTCATACATACTTTTAAAAGGAGCTGGTACTTCGTTATTCGCTGCACCGGTTTAATAAGGTAGGAAGAGATGGAATTGGCTAATCCATGCCGCTGCTGTATCTCCTGAATTTAAAAAAAATTATACATGTGTGTGTATACATACACGTACACACACACCCACACACAATCACTGTGTAAGTTAGCATGAACTGAACACTTACACTTATTTACCCCCATAATGAATACAAACATACCACTTTTCCTGTAAATATAAAGTAGAAACCACTATTGATTCTTTTAATAAGCTGGACATAGAATAGTAGCTCTCAGTCAAGTTATCACTTTGACCACTGAAGACAGCAGTGTTTCCTCTGCATCGCGGGCCTTCAGGAGCAGAGAGCAGCTCCCGGTGCCGTCCCCATGGGCTGGTGCCGTCCCCACGGGCCACCACCGCGCTGCCCGGCGCTCAGACCCCCGCTGCAGCTCCCGCAGCTCCGGCCACACGTGTGCCCGCATCACAGACCGCATCCCGCCCCTCCGCACCGGAGGCTCCTTTTGTTCACGCTCTGGGGAATTCCTCTCTCGTGTCTGCTCTCATTTCCACACCCACCTACTGTATTTGCAGTATCTCCGTCTTGGCATCCTCCTCAGGGCACCAGGGTTTTTTTTTTTTAAATGACTTTGATTCCCAGCATTAAACATGCCATGTGCCCTCAGCGCTCAGGCCATCAGTAATTCTGCCTGCAGCAGCCTCGGTGCTGGGCTCCATGTCACAGCAAAGACCAGGCTCGTGTGAAATACCGAAACGAAAAGGCGCCCCGGGCAGGGGCAGGCTCCGTATTCACCGAGGCATGATGTGTAACTATGGGTCGTGAGAATGACAACCAAAATAGGGGCCTCCAAGGGCGGGGCTCCACCTCGAAGACAGAAGCTGAAATCTATTCTGATCCTCCAGGCTCCCAGAAAAGAGCAGATAACCACACCTGACCAGGTACGAGGGTAAAGACGGAAGCAAGTCTAATACCCTCGTAGCCTCATGCACCAAATTACATGTAACATTTAAAGTACCTTATCTTTAAATCAAAATGAATTTGGCACACATGTGACTTATATTCTGGAAACTCCCAAAGCATTCTGTATATATTATCAAAAGGCTCTAACCCCTTTTGCACTAAATAAACCTCCCTGCAACATTTGAAAAAAAAGATGAACTACATTTATGTTCATACCAATGAGAATATAATTAATGAACCTCCCAGTGGTCCTAGTTTTTACAGAGCTATCTGTACAGTTTTACTGGTAGACCGTTTTTGGAAATTAATAGCATCATGAAATTGAAATGGGAAAAATAAAGATTAAAAAAGATTCAAAGTTATCTTTGTTTTACAGAGGAGAGAAGAAGCTTAATTGAATAGCTTATACTTATATGCACGATATTACATGTAAAAAATTTGTGGCTGTACATAAATTGTAATCACATATATACACACATGTAAATACTAAAATCTGTATTTTTTTTACAGATATACAGCCTGCAGTACTTAAGAAGAATCTTTTAAAAAACAGAAGAAAATACAAGAACATCTCATTATAAATGTGACAGATAAAAATGGTATCATACCATCAATCAGGAGAAAGTTATGAGTCATGCTGGGTTTTATGTATACCAAACGCAACTTAGAAAATCTCACGCCTTCTTCAGCAGTCTGTTACTTACATCAAAGTAGGATCCTGCATGCTCTAATATCAGCTGAGTAGAATCAGGCTTATTTTTGCAATACGTGACATACATCTGAAACTTGTCTGCCTGTAAACAACAAAAAAATTAGAATTAACTCTTTCAAGTGGCAATAAGTCAAATTATGGTTAAACTTTTATGCAGAAAAGCAGTTGTGTGTATGAAGGAGATTCAAATCCAAAATTAAAGAAGCCGTATTTTATAAGGAAAGCTATTAAAATAAGAAACACATCCCGCTGGGAGGACACACCTGAGCACCAGTGCCCCAGTGAAGCAGGCAAACCTGTGCTTTACACAGATGTGGGCCCGCTCACCAGGTCACCTGCCTGCCTCCCTCCCAACGGGACAATCTCCCTGCGCAGGGCTGTGCACTCACAGTGACCTGCGAATCCCCAGGGCCACACAGAGGCCTGGCACCCTAACCCAACGTTCTATTTCAAACCATCACTATTGCCAATAAAAAGCTCCCTCCGCAGTAATAGCTAGCTGGAGAATGCAATTCTTTGAAGAGGGGCGGGGAGTCTGCTTCTCAGTACACAGACACCAGCAGAAAATGCTGATGTCGGAGAATGAACAGTGCTCCTTCTAACCTCCCTCGGAACCACGAGGCAAGTGAGAGGTTTCATTACCCAAGTGACAAAGCAGTGTCCAACGTCCTCCGGCAGCTGCTCGTATTTCTCCAGCTCCTTCAGGAATATACTACAGACAGTAAAAACAGTATCATGTTATTAAGGTGTTTGAAAACATTTTACTAGTGAGATAGGCCAGAAATTAGACCAAGCATACCAGAATTCAGGCAATTCCTAAATTCCATCACTTTAATCAAGTGCAGTGAAAACTCTATACCCTCCAGATTTTAATTTTACAAAACCTGTAGCTCTGAACTAGGGTAAGTAATTGCGACTTTCAAACAGTTAACCAGGTCAGCCTTTAAGCCCTTTCTAATAGAGACGTTTACCCCAGCAGTTTACTTCTGGGGAAGTGCTATGCTTAGCAGCTAAGGATACAATTTAGGGATCCTAGAGAAGCCGCTTAGATGCTAGTGTCTCCTGCCGGCTGGGGCAGGGAGCAAGGACGACCCACCAGCTCTGGTCCACACCACCTTCCTCAGGCTGCTCGGGCCGCACAGACTCCACCTACAGGAGCTTCTGCTGCTGCTGGATTTTGTCGTTTTTGATCTTAAAAATAAAACCATGTGCTTCCGAGGGCCAGTGGAAAGTGCACTTTATTTTGGTCACACTACACATCTGTTCCGTCCTCAGTTCCTTCCTCCTTCTTTTTAGGAAAAGACCAAGCACCAGCCAGCAGCTCCTGGAGGGCGACGCTTCCTTTTAGCCCTAAGAAGTAACTGATGTCACAGCTGATGACACGGCCTGAGAGAAGTGAGGGTTCCTACAGAAAGCTTCCAGCTTTCCTCCTCGTACTTCTGTAACAGGTAAGTACAAGCTTAAAGTTGAATCTGTGTTAATAAATAGCCTCTGGACTATCAGTCCTCATGAAGCAAGCCTGGCGGGTTCTTGCAGATGTCAACAGAATCACCAGAATCTATGGTCAATTCGACTGGAAACTTTTACTTCTTGTCATGAAACTTCAGCACAGTATCTAGATTTCCAGAGTCACTGACCACGTCCCCAGAGATAAAGCCACTCACTTATTGTGAAATTCATAGATTTCCTGCATGTTCCCGAAGATAATGAGCTCTTTGTTCACAATGCCAGGCGGGATCTCCTCCACGCCGCTGGTCATTTCCCACAGGTAGGTCTGGCCGGGAGGGAAACGGAGAGGGTTAGACAAAAACCCACATGTTTTCAAGAACAGCTACTCCTGATACCTGTAAATACATACCCGGAGTTAATGTGTAATGGAAAATGTATCTTAGGAGTGGAACCTTTTACAAAACAACATGAGAAACTATTTAAAAAAAACCAAAAAACCAATTTTGCTATTAATACCTGAGAATAGCTTCTATACTTTTCAGCTCTAAGCATATTCTCGGTTTCAAATTTTGGAATTAACCTAGTCCACAAGGTACAACAAATATTCGCTAAACTACTGAGCATCCGTTGCCAATCATAATCGGTAGGCGCGTTTCTCTGAAGCTGCTGTAAAATTCTACACAAACAGACTGTCAGCCAGGCCGTCATGTGACTAAAGGAATGAGAGCATTAATGCTGTATCATCTCTGCAATGAGCCAAAACACGCCTAGAACTTCACAGAAGTGCAGAAGCACACACAGAAGGCCGCTCATGCACACTTTAAATCTCAACTACCACTACCAAATGTGTGATCATTTTAAGAACTGCCAGCAGGTAAGAATAAACCGCAGGACAACATGCAGTCGAAATAAACAAGCAACAAAACTTACTTACATCCATACACTCCCGGAGGTCTCTTACGTAAGCCTTTTCAGTCTGAATGAGCTCAGCCATTATGAACCTTAAAACAGAGGGAGACGGTGAATGGTTTAGTTCAGCCAGGACACATGCTTATTTTAACTACTCACTTTCATGGCTTATGAAATGACAAGGTGGTTTTAAAAGCGTTAGTCAGTAATGCGCTCTGGAGAACTAAATCAAGAACAGACAGAAGAAGAACAGTAGCCAGTCACCAATTCAAAGGAAAAAACACTTTGGAAAAAATGTGGGTGAGGCACCTTCAGATGGGGGCTCCTCCACCTGGCACTGCTGACATTTGGGGCTGTCCTGTGCGTTACGAAACGTTCAGAAGCATCCCCAGTCTCCGCCCACGAGATGCCAGTAGCACTTCCCCAGCCCCCACTGTGTGACAACTGAAAATGTCTCCACACATTGCCAAGTGTCCCTCCGGGGGGACAAAGCAGTGCCCAACTGAGAACCACCGGTTTAAAGCAATCTTTTGTCGCTATTGATACCTAGTGTCACTTGCTAACTGGCAGCTTCCAACATCTGCACTTGTGTTACTGGTTTCTTCTCCTTAGTATTATCATTCATGTCCTACTGAGGACAAATGACACTAAAACAAGTTGTCAACCCCATACGAAATGGGGGCACATGGACAAAAACAAGACAGTGTTTCTGAATCAGGCGACGAGGGGAACTGTGGAGATTGTGCTGCAGAAACTAAGAGCATTCAGAGCAGAGCAAAGGATGAATGCTGTTCGGTTTCAAAGCACACACAGAAGCAAGCATGTCTGCCCAGTGACATTTCTTCACTCTCTCCATGAATCCTGGCAGGTTCTTAAAGACTAGCTTACTCTTTCCGGCGCGCAGACTTCCGTTTCTCTTCATTAAGCTCATGAGTGGCATCACGAAGCTTCACCTCTGACCCAGGGATACTGGCTGGAATTATATCGAGCTGAAGACTTTTACTCTGGAACAAGGGAGTCAATGAACTTCAGTTAATTAAATCGACAAACAGAACACGAAGAAGAAAACGGTAATTTATTCAGTTTGCACAAAGCAATTTACCGATTTGTTGGAATCTGAAGAAATCCCCAGGGCTTTCTCCAAAGAGGTCCTGTACTTCTCCATCCGCAGAGAGAAATCTCTGTACCTCTTATCCACTGCAGTGACACATTTTTTTATCTCGGCCGCATGGGCATGCCCCTTTTCACAAAAGCCATCGGCCAGCTGTATCAATAGCTTCACTCTCTCTTTGGTTTGCTGCAAAAAAAACAACAGGAAAGTATTGTGAAGCAAATGAACCCAACCACCAGAAACCAGAAACACAGTGGCAACTTGCCTACAACTCGGAGCTCTGAACAGGAAAATCACTGCTGGCGGCAGAAACCGAGACGAAAACCCTCAGTCCATCAAATTCATCTCCCTAATTCTAGACTGGCTAACCTGCCTCGGCTCTCCCACCACAATGAAGGCCATTTCTATGACCTCAAGGAAAAAGTCCAGGCTGCCTTCAGACAATGTCTTCATCTAGGAGATGCTCAGTCAAAATCCGCAGAATGAGCAGGCAAACATGCACACAGGATGGTCAGCCAGCAACCCCCTGACTCTTCTCCCATGAAGGCCATATGTGATGGTTACAAGGACACCGCCTGGTCTCACACTTGTTTACTCCATGTCCCCAGTGAGACTGAGAGCCCTTTTAGGGGGGCAGCCAGCTGAGAGCCTGGTTTTCCTGAAGCCTGTGTGACAAAGGGCCCCCTGCAGACACAGCCAAATCCCTGAGGAAGCCCCACCACGGAGCGTTCACCAATGCTTCAGTTCTCAGTAGATCCGGAGAAGGCGACAGTAGTCAGGAAGGCGGCTTCACAGAGGTAATTTAAACTTGTTCCTTGTTAATAAACTTTCTCTTAAAAATAAATTTATTTCATTTTATATGTATTTAGAAAAGAGCTTTAAGTACAATTTTCTTGCTTTTTATAGCTAGGGATGACCATAAGACACTGGTTCTCTCTACATAGATATGGCAGGAACTTCTCTCAACTCCGGTTTTCCAACAGATCTTTTGCCACATCTACTTCATTTATTATTCCTTGCTGCTTATAGATTGTTACCATTTCATCTGTTATTACTGTAGGCTTCCTTCAACACTCCCGCTGGCATTTCACATGAGCAGCGTTTCTCTTCTGCTACGGGACCTGCTTTTCTCAGGCTTTAACTAGAAAATCGTTATGACTAATATTCAGGAAATTGACTTTAAAAATCTCTCAAAGGGAGAAGGTCAGGGTTCAAAACCTGGATAAACTATCTTAGTTTGTACAATAAAAGTTTTGACCAGAACTCACTAGGCAGCCGGCAGAGCCAGCTGTTAACATCCCTCAACCCCGCATGAACCTCCAGGCCTCCCCAACAGGGTCCAGCTCACCCACCCCCACTCCAGGCTTGCTCGCCTTCTGTTCTGTGCACGTTCTGTGCACGGTGCCCCTTCCGCCAGGATGCTATTCCCCTAGATGTCTCAACGGCTCCTTCAAGTCTTTGCTGAAATAAAGGTCACTTCTCAATGGGCCTCCCTGACTCCCTTAGAAGTGCAACTTGCCTCCCTGCCCCGGGCTCCCTCCCTCCCTCCCTCTGCTCTGCCGCAAAGAGCGCATCACCTCCAAGTTGGTGTAATTTACTTGTCAAGATACTTTGTCTCCCCTCTGGTGAGAACATGAACCTGCCACTGACCAGGGGTGTGTGTTGGTTTTGCTCACTAATATCTCACACACTTTTTTTGTGTCCGGCACATGGTGGACACTCAGCAAATATTTACTGAGATAATAAATTAACATTAGGTTCCTTATGTAAGCGTGTATACACCTGTAACTTTAATGGGAGTGGTAGTTACTGTGAACTGGCATGAGTACACTTTACCAAAACACACAGGAAAACAGAGCTCAAGGGACTAATATCACTAATATCTGTGGGGGAAAAAGAAATCACTTTTGCGAACTGTATCAAAGCTGTTTATTGGAGAAAGTCAGCAAAACTTAAAACACTCTGAAAATTTTTAGGGCCTTCGTCTTGTGTGGAAATGAACTCAAGCAGAGCGGGCTAGAAGGAAAATGTCTGTCAAACAAACCTCCAGGCTTGGTATCAATATGACACCTTTCTGGCTGTGTTAAGACGGGCCTAATTACACACCAAGAAAATAGTCAAAGCTTCAGACTTGGGAGCATAAATTTCAAAAAGGATGTAAGTTAGAAACATCACTAAATTTCAGTGTCAGAGGGAATTAACATGACATATACAGGATTTAAAAAAAATCAGGTTGCCTAGAGAAGGTTTTGCTGCTATTTGTCAAGATATTAACCTTTCGAAAAGCATAGAAAAGTTGTGTTTTACCACCATTTAAGCATTTCTTTTCCACTGTCATGAAGGGCACTGCAAATAGCTGACACTTGAGCAACTCAAGGGTTGGGGCACTGACCCCTACCTTATTTCTCACTCCCCCCTGACCCCCCCAAAACAGTCCACATCCACAGACTGAGCCAACTTCGGACCATGCAATACTGTAGGACACAGTTACTGAAAGAAACCCGAGTATCAAGGGACCCACACAGCTCAAACCCACGTTGTTCAAGGGCCAACTGTGTATCTTTAAGGGGTTAAGAAAGTTATTTCATGTTTTAAGTGATGGGGACACAGAAGTGAAGACAAAAAAGACAACGTGGCTTGCTAAAATTAAAACAAAAAACAAAAGCGACCAAGAAACTAAAGGAAGATTTCTGTGTACTAGGTCTAACACACAAGACAAAACAGATTAGTTGCCAGCATGTAACACCAATAGGCTGATTCTGATTATATGAAACCAGAAGTAGAACAAAGATTTCCTATATTCAAGGCCTGGTAGATCGATAAATTGTCCATGTGTAAATGTCATTTAAACAAAAAATGCTAATGAGATGGTCAACAGCTTCTCGGTGACGCCTGCTATCAAAGATGGCAATCCTCCTCTCCCCGTGGCTGTCTTTTTCTCTTATTTAACATGTACGTACATATATTTACTCATTTATCATGTTATGCTGGTTTCTCTAACTAGCACGTGTTGTCCATGAGTCCAGCACCCAGTGTAGTTCCTGGTACATAGATGGGACTCAATTAAAAATTGTTGAATGAATGAATGGTGTGGTTAAAATTAAGTGGGACGAATCTGCTAACCCATGATTTTTATTTTAACTGTATTCTAAACGCTTTCACACAACTCAAAATTCAAAAGGTGTGAAAGGATACAAAGTGCAGTCTTCTCACTCCAGTTAGCGCGTGTGTCGCTGTTCTGGTGTGTCATTCCCAAGAGGTTTCGTTAGGTTCAAGCAAGTGCGTGGATGTGGATGTGTATTTTTTCTCTCTTTCATTTCTGACATAAACGCTCGCCTGTGATAAGCCCTGCTCGGCACCCAGCGCTGTTCATGTAACAGCTTGTGCAACCCGTCACTGCGGGGCGCAGCAGCCTCCTTGTTTGCACGAGAGATTGTTATGAAAGCAGATTTTTATTTTCTATTCTTTATTTTTTTCCTTTACAAATTCTGAAGTTTTATTATCTCAGATTTTATACGAAAAAAAGAGCCTCAATGAATTTACATAATTTTTCTTTCTCCTTTTGCCCTGTACTCTTAAATCAGGCCATCAGTCAACTTCCCACATGCCCACAACCCAACGAGCACAAACCTGAGTAGAGCAAACATGCCTGTTTTCAAAATTGTGCTTACTCTGTGCTATTTAAGTTCTTTTTCCTAACCAACCTCTGCGTAAGTGGGAACTTAAGACTGAATTTTACAGTAAGTCCTTCTGGTTAATCCTGATGCATAAGGTCCACACCCTGATTTGGAGAAATATTACTTTCTAGAGATTTCTGTTGAGACCACAGTCTTCAAGCAGCCACTGATCTATTTTCTGTCACAGATAACAGCGTTTCCAGACCTTTATACAAACTGAATCACACAGTGGGTCTGGCTCTTCTTTGGCTTCCCTCTCTCTTGGATTAGTACAGAGGAAGGGACACGGCAGGACTCCATGAAAGGTGTATGATTAAAGTTTTAGGAAACTGCCAAACCGTACACCACAGGTGTCCTATGGTTTGGCATTCCCACCACGGGTCTGTGAGGGTTCCTATTCTTCTTGCCAACATCTGACATGGTCAGTCTTTTCAATGTTAGGTGGGCAGTGGTAGCAGATTTTTATTTTAAAAATATACAAACTCTAATCTGAACTACCTCATCTTTAGGTGTAATCAAGGAACTAGAGAAAAACAAAGGCAGGCTGAACGCTTAAGCCCACATGCTCAAAAGACTCGCCGACCTCTCTGGTAATCAGAAACCCAAAAAGGCTGCACATTCGATGGTCTCGGGCACTTCCTGGCAACGTAAGGCATCTGGCGCTGGGGACACTGAAGATGGGGAATGCAGTGTCCGTGGGGGTAGAAGCATGAAGTTTAGAAAGTCTTAGTGAGGCAGTGGATTTCCAGCTTCAGTGTGCAAAAAAATCACCTAGGGAGCTTTCTAAACTTGCTCCCTTTCAGGCCTCGCTCCTAGAGAGTCCAAGTCAATACGTGTCAGGTGGGGACAGATACCTGCTTTTAAGTAAATGCCGTGGCCTGGGTGCATGTAGTGCTTGCAAAAGCATTTTGAGAAATTACTGCCTTGGGTTGCAAAGGACTCAAGCTATGTCTTAGCTAGTTGGGGGAGGCTTTATTTCCACTAACACAAAAAAATGTTACAACACTAATTATGTAACAACCAGACTGGAAGAAGCCACATCAGAGCAAAGGATTCTCTACATAATAAAAGTGGCTTCTTAGAAGACACTAAGATAGGGGGACAGAAGGTAAGCAAGAACTTCATTTCAACAAGAAAAACTAAATGATGTCTCCAAGCACCAAAGCAGGTGCTTTCTGATTAAAAGAAAGGCAGCCAGAAACCAAAGGGGAAAATGCTAAGGGAAAAAAAAAGTGAGAGGTGTTCTTTTCAAAATCTACCAATTTCTGTCAGCAAAACTGATTCAATGAAACACCCAATGAAAGGAACCGTTCCGTATATTTGGGAAACATAAGGGTCAGATGCCACCTATGATTTTAGATGCTTATTTTTAAATAAAATGTAAGGGTAAAAATAAGCCTGTTACTGTTCATTCTTCCAAAACCATAACCCGAGTTTGAGGAAAAGGGAAATTTAGGAATAATGGAAAAATCCTTTAGTATAGGCTCCGACGGTGAAACAGGCTACCCTGCTACTCAGCTCTAGACAGTGATGTTCACATCATATTCTGTGTGCATGGCACCCCCTGGAGTTGTGCAGTAAATGGACTATTTGGCTGTACACAGTCTGCAGAGAGGAACATTGATGGAAATTTAAGTCAGTGAAAAGAAGCACATCTTAAATCTACCTCGGAGAGGTATCTTAGGATTTTTCTTACTATCTTTATAATCAAGGACATTTTAAAAAAAAAGTAATTCATGTAACGCAGAGAATAACTATACTTATTATCTACCTATTAACAAAAATGAGAATTACACAGCCAAAGGCGTGCTGTATCTAGAGGAAGGGAAAGACATGCTCCTTACCTGCAGAGGCAGGACAGCTCAGCTCCCCTCAACCAAGCGGGTGGGTAGGTGCCTCCTCAGAGTGCTCATGGCCCCTCTGGGTGTGGTCCTGGCCTCCCCCAGGTATCCCCATTGAGCTCCGCGGTGGTCAGTCTGTCTGCAGCCCCACTGAGACTGGGTGCTCCTCCAGAACAGAGACCAGGGGTTCCCACAGCCCAGCATTCAGAGGCTGAATAAATAAATAAACTTACAGCTTGGCCAGGGTGGTGGGGGCGGGGGGGCAACCAGGAGCAGAGGCTCGGGAAGGCCAGCAGGATGAGTCAGAAATTGTTACAGAAAATATAAAAAACTACTAAAAAACATAATACAAAGGAGCTGCTGTCATTCCAAATGATTTAAAAAGTCCCCATTGATTTGTTTCCAAAGCCAATTTAAGGGCCACACAAGAAAATCAATCATTTTATACTTTCTAGGAACACCTCCTTTTAACCAAAATTATTACTCAGCTTGATCATTTATTTCTCACTCTTAAATTTGAATTAATTTCCAGTTTTTCTAAAAATTTAAATCTATCATCAAAACAGAGGCACTTCTGCAAATAGTACAAAGAATGTATATTCAAAACTTTGAAAAACAAAAACACCACAGGTTGAGAACGGAAGCCTGAAAGCCTCAAAATTGTTTGGAGGTAAAAGGAACCAACTTCTGCCGGGTATACTTTAATTTGGAAAACTTTCACGTCACTGTGTAAATTCTTACATATCTGCTTAAAAATACAGTCACATGCAGCGCACAAGCCAGAAGGATGTATTTAATTCAATTTTGAATTTCAGCAGAAAAGTGAAAAAGCCTCCAGTTTTGTAAACTCATGAGCA
The DNA here is from genome assembly GCF_009834535.1 of Camelus ferus. Taxonomy (NCBI): domain Eukaryota; kingdom Metazoa; phylum Chordata; class Mammalia; order Artiodactyla; family Camelidae; genus Camelus; species Camelus ferus. The sequence continues at coordinate 10,344,994 of NC_045698.1, read as the reverse complement.
GCCACTGAGAGCTAATCGACCCAAACTCTGCAACTACGAAACACAGGCAGCTTCATGCAGGAGGCTGGACCCGATGCTACTGCAACGATTTTCATCGCCTAAAGGCAAGGGAAGAAAACACGCAGCCCATACATCTAAGTCAGGCTGCTAACACCGGTGCTCCATTAAAAACAGCAAGCACTCGGAAAACACCTCGGAAAAGAAAATGGACAGAAAACGAAGGGAAGAATCAGGAAAAGGACAAAGAAGAAAGAAAAACTTAAAGGAAGGAGGCAGGAGGCATCTGCAAGAATCAGAGGAACGACAGGAAAGAGAAACGAAGGGACAGCTCGGGACAGGTGTGAAGGCTTTAGAATTACCGCTGCGTTCACGTCTAACAGGCCACTGGGTGCACCCTGGTCCTCCAATTCCATAAGGTATTTGTTTCTTAAGCAGTATTTTAAAGCAATACCTTAGTTACAGGAAGCGTCCTGCTCTAGGCTATTCTGGAAAAGCCCAGGCAGACCTCCGAGCCCTTGGACAGCAGTGCACTTGCCTTCGCGGTTATCTGAAACTCCTCGTGCTCCTTCAGCAGCTCCTGGGTGTGCTGGATGCTCGAGCCCGTGGAGGTGTGCGTGGAAAGGTAGAACTCCCCGTTGTCGTGGATCCACTCCAAAGCCTAGAGCGGGAAGGAGAGGAAAAGCGTTCACAGCGGAACCCAGGGCAGGGAGTCCCGATGCCTCGAACTCTCATTTAAACGTGAAGTCACGAGCCCGGGCTGGCACACATCAACAAACACTCCCTCAGAGAGAGACGCGCTTCTCAAACATGTATCTTAATTCCGAAATTAAAAGGAAAAAAGGACATTCTAGAAAACTGTAATCAGGTCACTTAGGCAGCAATAAGTTCAAGAGTTTCTGAGTACAACGAACAGCCGCCTTGAAGAACACCGAGACCGTGTGGGTAAGGGGTGAGATGAAGCAGTGAGATGCTCCCGTCCCTGGGACTTTAGGCCCTTACTGGGGTGTCCTAACTACAAAATGAAACATAAAGCAGATGCAAATCCCCAGCTTTCCAACGTGTAACTTCAGGTCTTTCTTCCTAGCCCTGACTTCGGCAAGTACTCAGGTGTGTGTCCACTTTACTTGCTCTCCGGGGGCCCCTGCAGAGGGCCCCCATATGCATAAATGCGCACTGGGAGACACAGGCTGGAGATGTGGCTTAACCTCCCAGCTGTAGGAGAGAGCTGACCACACCTGGGAGGAGACCCGCAGGCTCAGGTTGCAACAAAACCAGAATGACAGTCTAACTCATATGTTCTTTTGTTTTTAGATGGAAGCCATTTTTTTCTTCTGTTTTCACCTATCCGAAGTGAAATCAGACTTATTTAAACATACACATCTAAAAAAGCAATATCATGGGAAAAAGAAAGAATAAAAACATAGACATTTTTCTATCTGCCCTTCATAAACTGAGTCATCCGCTGCAATTTGCTGCTGTTGGAAAAGAAACATCACTGTCTCTTTTAGATGTCACACATTTGATGGCATTTTAGAAGAAAAAAAAAAAAAAGGAAAGCACAACCCGGGTTACTTACCATGCGGCTTCCTGGCTGGGAATTTACTTTTGCTACACCCGCCCAAGCATGGCCATCCCGTCTCCGAAACAATGTTGACACTGATACTGAATCAAGGCAGAAAGCCATTTTGCTCAGTTTATTCAAAGGTCCCTAGTTCTCCCATTCATAGAGCTAATCGTGCCTGTGTGGGGCTGGGGGTGGGAGAGGCTCCAGCCCTGCCCGTGTGACTGGGAAGAAACATGCACAAAGGACCAGTGAGAGAGTGGGGAGGCCAGTGAGGGTGCCTAATCTTAAGCAGGGGCCCGCAGGCTGAGAAGGGGTGGGCTAGGGAGGAAAGGGGGCGCGTGCTGAGGGGCAGGATGCGAAGGACGGCGGGGGCCCTTGGTGGTCACAGGTGGATCTTGGACTTCTGTCTAGGACGGTGGAGAAAAGAGACTGGAGTGGAGAGTGAGTGGGAGAAGCAACACCAGTCAGCACACCGGTTCAGAGCTGCAGGCAGGACACACTGGGTTTTCTCCTGTGATGGCTCTGGAGGGGCGGACGGGAGGGCAGACAGGCCACATCAGGCCCCAGGGAGGGGGTGAAGGTGGGCAGGTGAGAGAAAGGTAGGAATCAGGCAAGGGGGGAAGTTTTGAGTCCGGTTCTGCTTTCGTTAAGGCTTAAGTGGAGAGAAGCAAAGAGGGAGCATGGGGCCATAAATCTGGAGACCAGAAATGAGGTCAGGGCCAGGAGATGCCAACGGCAAGAGATAAGGAGAGAGAAACAAGAACAAGCCCTGGACTGAGAGCCAACATTCAGAGGTGGAGATAAGGGATGCGGGCTCGGACAGCCCCGGGGAGCAGCTGGAAGTCACCTGCCACATCCCCACCAATAGCCTCAGGTGGCACCATCCTGAAAACTGCAAGTCAGCCTGCGACCACCAAGATGGGTCTGCTAGAAGCCACTTCCTGTGGAACCGCTGCTACAGGACAGACCAGCACCCAGCAGGGCCACAGGGCTGACAGGGCATCGTCTGTAACGGCATGAACTGAATGATTTTATTTTTGGCAAATGAGCGGACTCAAGGAAAAAACAACTGCACGTTTCATTATTTCTCTCCATCAAGGGAATTATTTAGTTTTGTTCTCTGTAGCTGAATGACTCTTCATCTTTCAACAGAGAGATAATAAAGGCATGAGAAAAGATGATGAAATAATCTCTAATCAGGAATAAAATCAGGCCCCCATAAATCTGAAGTATGGTTGGATTACCTTTAAATAAAATGTTAAGAAAATGGAACCTAGACATTAAAATACACTCCTGCTTGTCCCTCCTGCTGGGAATCTGATGACTGCACCTGGGCCAGTCAGCCAGGGTGGGAGAGGCCGCGTCCGGGGTCCGTGGTCTCCTGCTGATGCCCTGGGAAACTGAGCAGTTCTGGGGACCAGGCCGCCCAGCTCGGGACTGATGCTTACTAAACTGGGACAAAATGCGCTCCCCAAGTGGGGAAGCTGTGCTGAGGAACGTGCGGTCTGCCGTGGCCTAACACGGCTTTATCGAGTGCCTACTCTGCACCAGGCACACGCCAGAGTCCAGGTGGACCCAGAAGACAGTGCAGGTCAGATGGAGTCACCCGGGACCAACAGCCCTGAAGAGGCCCCTGTGATGCAGGGGCCGCCAGAGGGCTCATGGGGTCCCAGGAACAAGCCTCCCCTTGACACCCTCCTGACCCTCTGAGTTCCAGACTCACAATTTACACAGTCTTATGCTACTGTTAATTAAGGCCACAAGTGACAGAAATCTTTGCGTTCAAGTTAGGATCAGATAGACTCTACCCTAAAATGATCTTCCATGACAGACAATCCAGGCAGAAGCCCCTGATCCCAAAGTAACTTCAGAAGAGGACGCTGCACATGCACCCCCGAGGCCTCTGCCTCAGCCAAATGCACTGAACCTTTTTTGACTATACTGAACTAGCAGAAATTCTCCACATTTCTTACTTAATTTTAGCTCAACTTATCTGAAGAACAAAATTCTATCTTGAAAATACAAATACGGCAACATAAAAAAACTGCCCACCATAGAATTTACACAAGCCCGGAACCAAGATTCCACACGGACTTTAACTCAGCGTGATCGTGACCATTGGTACTTCGCCGTGGGTCTCAAGCATGAGGTGCCAGCCATGGCGAGCACTGAGGGCACACGTGTTGAGCCCAAAAATCACCGAGTGACACACTTTTACGAGGTTGTGGGGTTCTCTTTTTAAGACAAACTGTTAAGTAAAAGGTGAGGTTGTTTCGATCACTAGAAAGTGGTTCTCAATCTGCTGAAACATCAGAAGTTGCCCGTCTGAGGATGGAGGCCTAACCCGGGGAGGAGGGCGCCAGGAGGCCCGGGCCGGGGCTGACCTGCTTGGCGCTCCGTTCGAAGACCACGTACTGCTGGCACTGGTCAAGCCGCCTCTTTCTCATGGTCCAGTAGTGCAATACCCTGTTCTCCCGCTGGAAGAGCTCATTCAAGATATCTGACAGAGAAAAGAGAAAGCCACATGTTGGTACTTGCAGTCAATAAAAACACCTGTAAAATCACACTCATTTTTACTGAAAGACTTTTCAGTGCAAATGCCGTTGCAAGACAGTATCAAACACTGAGCCGCACGGCTCACCTGCCCAGTGTTCTCAACACGCATGTCAACCAGACCTCTCCTTAGTCCCCGACCCCGGTTTCTATCTTACGATCGAGATGCTTAAGGCTGGCCTCTAATGGTCAGTTGGGTCAGTGGGATATGCTACTGCGCCCCCTGCTGGAGGGATCTGACAATGGCTGGTAAAACACCACTGTTAGATATTTTGTGCAAGACTATTAGAACTTCCCTGGAGAAGGAATTTAGTATGCTTTAAAAGATGTCAGTCAAAATGGTGGAGTCCTAGAAGAAAACAAAGGGTTTTAAAAACAAAACCAAAAACATAAACCCTTAGGAGAGGGAAGAACACGAAGTTGAGTAGCATGAAGCTAGAAAGGCAAATTAAAAAAAAAAAAAACCAAATGGAGCACAGCCTCTGCAGAGGGTAATCTGGCAACAGGTAATGACACTGAAGTGTGCGTACCCTTGGACCAGGAATTCACCTTTCAGGGGTATGGTGCTTGCACAAACTCTCAACATGGTCTGTACACAGGCACACAAACGCTGAGGTGCTGTGTGGAAAAGCTGGCAGGTACCGGCCCATGGATTAGGGGTCAGGTTAATCAATTACAAAGTCACTACACTAGACATTAAAAGTAACAGAGCAGATCTCTAAATTTGGCTATAGAAAGATGACTAAGATTGTTACTAAGTGAAAGAAGCAAATTACAGGGGAATATGGTTGTATCTTGGTAAAAACAAAACAAAACAAAACACCCAAAAAATCCAAAACCAAATGGGTGAGTGGAAGATATAATTAGGTAATTTACACACATCTTCCATCTTAAAAATTCTTTACAGTGAGTCTGTTTCACTCCAGAAGTTTATAAAGTAAACATATTACAAAAAAAAAACCAACTTTGTAAAAAGTTTCCCCAGACTGAATTTTGCAAATTAAATAAATGGTACCTAGAATTTAACTTTATTGGAAAACTTTAAAAATACTCAGTTTTCCACAAACATCTGATAAGTTCCTCAGAGGCTGAGGGCTTTGTGAGAACAGCCATCTATGTGCAGAGTTTCCTGCCAGCTCAGCGGTCCTGCTGCCTTACCTCTGCTTCCTGAAAAAGTGGATTCGTTTCATGAAACAAATTTAGACTGAAATTTGAAGCCCATCAAAAAATTAAGCTAATACTTAAATGAAAACATCACACAGATGACTGAATAAAGAAGTTGTGGTATATTTCTACCATGGAATACTACTCAGCCATAAAAAATAATAAATAATGCCATTTGCAGCAACATGGATGGACCTAGAGATTGTCATTCTATGTGAAGTAAGCCAGAAAGAGAAAAAATACCATACGATATCACTTAAAAAAAAAAAAAAAGACTCTATGACCTCATCTACAAAACTGAAACAGACTTGCAGACATAGTAAATAATCTTATGGCTACGGGGGAAAGGGGGTGGGAAGGGATAAATTTGGGAGTTTGATATTTACAAATGTTAGCCACTATATATAAAAATAGATTTTAAAAAGTTTCTTTTGTATAGCACAGGGAACTATGCTCAGTATCTTGTAATAACCTTTAATAGAAAAAAATATGAAAACAAATATATGTATGTATATGCAAGACTGGGACATTGTGCTGTACGCCAGAAATTGACACATTGTGATTGACAGTACTTTAATTTAAAAAAAAAAATCACAAACAAAAATCAGTGTAAGTTTTTTTTAGTGTCTTATTTTCACAGCCTCTGTCTGGGGTAGGACTGATCCCTGGCAGGTGAGCAGCCAGGCAGTGTGACAACTGCCATTTTGGGATGGGGGCTGGAGACAACCTGGGCTTCCTCAAGCTCCCGATGCCTCTGGGGTCACAGTGTCTCTTCTGGCATCATCACCTTGACAAGGACTTACTGCACTATCCGACACATAAACCTTACACCCCCAAGCAGACAGTAAGAGAAACAGGACATATAAAAAAAATCTTCATAGCCTCCACCACTGTGATAAACAGCAGCAAAGCATAATGACCATGTAGTGAGTGAGCATGTGGAACATGCTTTCCTTCGCACACACACACACCCAGCAAACTAGTACAACCCAGAAAGGATCGTAACATCTCTGATCAGAGGAAACAGAGTACAACCAACAACCAAAAGCAACACTGAGAAACAGGAGAAAGGAAATGATTTTTATATGAAATGAGCCAAGTGCACTGATCACCAGCTTGAATAGCCTGTCATCCACGAAGCCTTGCTCCTGCTGGAAAACAGCTGCTCTGGTTAGTCCCTCACTGTCCTGAGAGAGAAGCTCGCTGATTAACAGCTATGTATCTCATCTGCAGAACTCAAAGGATGTACTGGTGTGACCAAGAACTAGCCTGTGATGACGAACTGGTGAATCAGACAAACCGGGAGTAGAAAGTAACGTAGAAAGTTTCTGCCAATCATATTGTTTCCAAAAAAAGTCTAAGAGGAATCATTTGTTAACTGGTTATTGCACATTTTTTTCCTATTAAACTCAGCTCTAGGTGTGCAGGCTGGGTGACCTGTGTCCCCTCATCTATTTAGGACTGGCTCTGAGGCTCAGGGTGAGGATTCCAGCTGATAGAAACTGCCTGGATTTCGAGAGTGTTGTAAACAACTCCCATCACTTTCTGAGGCTCCATTTCCATGGAACTTTCAAAAAAAAAATATGATTAACTTAACTTTAAAAACAATATATCACCTGGATGCATTTTCAGTGCAAATACTCAATCAGAATTCTACAGAATAAAAATTATCAGTCCTCTGAACTTCCACCTGTACCAATCCTACCTACAGTTTAGTATATACGTTCCCAGGTCTTTTCCTATGCATTTACAGGCACATGAGTGTGTGTATGTTTTTGAAGGTTTTTAAGCTCAAATGATACCCATCTATATAATATTTTTTTGCAACTTGCTTTTATTAACAATGCTTTAAGTATACAAAACTGTTAATACATACAGCAATGAAATGGGTATATAATTTTTGTGGGTTAAACTTCTAAAAATATTTGGCCTGTAGATAATTCCAATTTTCATTTTACCCCTGGATTTATATTTTCACTTACTTTCAACAGAACACTTGGTGCCAACAAATAACATCCGGAATGCTGCATTTTCTCCATTTACGTTCTTCCACTTTATTCAATAAATTACCAACCTATATATTTGTTTAATATTTTATTATTAACCTAAGATAACTAATGAGAATATTAATAATATGAAATGGACATTTAAAATGGAGCCCTGGGCCGAGATTTCAGAACACGTCTGGTCAAGCTCCTCCCACGGCCATCAGTCAGCTGCCTCCGAGTTATACTCACTTTTCACTTGTTGTTCCGGGGCTTTGATGTGGGTCACCATCCCCGGCATGTTCACACTGTTCCTGTGCAGGTACTTCAGGAAGACGTCTGCGTTCCTCCTAGCAAGGGTGCAAGCCTAAGGAACAATGAATGCAGAGCAACGCGTTCAAGGGACTCATCACAGACGTGTGTCTACAGTGCATGTGGATGACAACGTCACGTGGCTCCAACATGCATCTTAACCTCAAGCGTTCAGCTGGCCAACTTGTGGCCTGGAGAATACAGAAGTTAAATCCTATTTCAATTAAAAAATATATATTATCTTGGAGCCTTTGCTCTGATGAAGCTAGCTACTGTGTTGGGAGCTGCCCCATGGAGCGGTCCAGGTGGCAGGGGACTGAGGGTGACCACTAGCCTGCAGCCAGAGAGGAAGTGAAGCCCTTCCCCAGGCAAGCCTTGAGGCGACCGCGTCCCCGGCCAACACCCTGATCGCAGACTTGGGAGAAACCGTGAGTCAGAGGACCCAGCCACGCTGAGCCTGGATTTCTATAAACAGCAGATAGGAAGTACTTCCCGCTCTCCGAGTCACGCAGTCTCCATCTCTCTGTTATAACCACTGGACCTGCTGCAGATGATACGTGATTGGGAGGGGCAGGTTTAGCCCTCGGTTTGCTTACCCTTGGTTTACGCCACTGAATCTGTGGGGTGGTTTCCCAGGTGGTGCTTCTGTGGTAACAGAAAGCTGATACTACATGTTTATAGACCAAATAAGGAATTTCATTAATGTATCAAAAAATAAGAGTTTTATGTAAGAGATGAGGGATATAAACATGAAAATACTTCAGGAAAAAAAATCCTTTAATTATATTAGAATTGGAAATATCTTGCACATTTCCTAGCCCAGACCTGGAATAAGTCTCTTCCTTAGGGAGCTCTGTCCCCTTCTCGTGGTGAATGGTACTGAGAGGCCACAGTCTGGGCACCAGGGATGAGCATTATCTCTGGGCTGGCCATCGTTTCCAGGCCTTTTCAGTAGACGAAGTTGGGATACTTTTTTCTTTTTTTAATTAGGAGAAAAATACATCATGAGTCTCTACTGGTAAGTCTGAAGTAAGCTGTCACACCAAACAGCAAGGAAGCCGTGAAGACCACTGGGGTTATGTCAAAAGGGTATCTGAGCCAACCTGACCCGAAGGGGCTCCCACGAGTGGGACAAGTTGAATAGAAAAAGATAAATGACTGTGATTGACTGAAACACATCAAATACATTAAAATCCAGGACAGCAAAAATTAAAAAAAAAATTATGTGCAGAAGTTTATAGGGCAACAAGCTCATAATTCTGAAAATCATAAAGGGAAAGAATCAAGCATTTATCCCACCTTTTTTGGACAAACTCTTTTTGAGAGTCACCAGAGAGCTGAGGAGGGAATAATTCTAGCTAATCAAGGCAGAAGGAACAACAGAATATCCCCATTCTGCAATTCCTAATGAAACAGCATCACCCCTGGCTACTAAGCCTGTCAGTGAAGGCCGCTGGGGAGGGACACAGCGGGCGAAGTGGACTCACCACGGCTGAAACCCTCACATCACAGGGGCAGAAAGAGCAGACCTGCGCATCCTGATGCAAGGCCGCCGGAGGTACAAGCACTGCCACCAGGTGCGCCAAGTGCCCCCAGCCCTCTCACTCAAACCTGAACCTCCACCCAACAAAGGGGAATTCAGAGAATCCATGATGGTGCTAAATGACTCCACGTGATGCAACTGCCAAATGCAGAATGAAGGAAATTCCACAGTACGAACAACTTATTTCTTCAATTAATAAATGGTAATGAAAGGGGAGGGGAGGGTTTAGACTAAAAGAGATTTAAGAGACAAACCAAATCAGTGCATGGGTCTTGTTTCAATCTTGATTAAAACCACATATAAAGTCACATTTTATGGGACAGAGAAATTTGAACACTGCTGGATTTTATATAAGAGTTACTGTTAATGTTTAAGGTCTAATAATGGTGGTACTCCAATAAAAAGATAAAATTTAAAAAAATTTTAAAAGATCTAAACTCTACATTTTTCCTATTAAGATTTTATTCATAAATTCATTCTGTCATTCTCAGCCATCAAGATGTTTTTGTAATCAATCAACCAACATGTTAAATGTCCTGTTCAACTTTTTAATCATGCAAAAGTGTGGCTTACATGCCATATGTTTTCAACCAAATCATTAATAAAAGAGTATTCCAAAAAAACCCATCTAATAATGGTATTATGGTTATAGAATGGTTTTAGAAAGATAGAATATGTTTAGGTACATACAGAAGTATTTACAAATAAAAGGATATAATATCTAGAATTTAAAATAATCCAGTAGAGGGGGACATATGTCCACATGTTGGTAATTAAAGCTATAAGTACATGGGGGTTCAGTATCCACTCTCTCAATTTTTGTATGCATTTTTAAACTTACATAATTAAAAAGTTTAAAGATATCCAATACACCGAACACATAATCCTAGTTGAAGGAAGGAATCTGAACAGGTCTGTGATTATCTATATTTTATAGTTTTATCTATTTTTCTTAATTACATTAACTAAGTAGTATTCAATTTTGTTTTAAACGAAATGGAGTCCAGAGAAAGAGGCAAATCCTAATGATTCCAACTCAGAACATCCCAACAGTGGTCAATGTTTCATAAACTTAAGCAGCAGCGACAAGGAGGGGGGCTTTTAGGTCCTGTCTGGAATAGTTACAACTAAGACTCCAGCAAGCTCCAACTGCTTCCCCGCCTTGATTTGCTTAAAAAGAAAATCTCTGTGGTGGAAACTCATAATAAGTTACTAGATAAGAATTTTCAAAGAGTTACAGTTGATTCTCCTAGACTAAACCATAACTCTCTCAGGACAGACATCATCTTCAGAAATGAAACAGATTATTACGTGTAACAGGAAACGGTGCTGGCGAGGCGGGGATGCTGGAGCACTGAGGAAAACTAAACTAGATTAAGCAACAATGAAAAGTCAACACCACACCTGTGTTTAACAGGTCTGAGTGGCAACAGCAGAACCTCAGAAAATCTTTGTCACAAGTGAAAGAACACAATGTGGAAGCTATTCAGTGTCAGCGTTTCTAACCACTGTGACGGCCTTTAAAAATGTAATTGCTGCGAAGCACCTCAGTGACGTATGTGTGACTGCATATATAAATGACAAAGCAGGCTTGAAAAGTTCCTCATTTAAAGCTTCTCAGAGTTAAAACTTCCAGCCTGGCCTGAACGGAATTAAACGTCTCTTGCAGGAAACAGGGCCTGAGGAGGTATTAGTACTGATCCTGTGAACCACAAGAGGTGTCCTTGCTTTGTGTCTACACTGGGCTCAAACGTGTTCCAAGATAGTCTTTATTCCTAAAGAGGCTGAATTTCCAAAGGAAGATTATGTTAAGCTCTAGGCATTTTTATTTCACCAGATCACCCTCGTGTGTCTGTTCGGAATCATCTGGAAGTGTGACTTTCACTCATTCTTTATGCACTCCGATGTCTACCTAGCTCTTTCTCTGTGAAAACGAGAACCGTGTAAATCACAGCTGAGGAAGACTTCCAGGTCTTCTTTAATCAACTAACTTATTACTGATACAGCTGTCACCCCCATCACTTTCCACCCAAGGGGAGTGTTGTGCAGGGCTGTGGGAGGACCACTGACTGACACCCGACGCTCTGCCATCTCGGTGAAGCCCTGGGGCCTGCGTCCACCGCTCAGTGGGGCCCCCGCACCCGGAAAGCCAGCTCTGTACCTTCAGGAACGCTTCCTTTTGTTCCAGGTGCTTGCTGATCATGGGGGTGACGTGGTCCGTCTCGGAGTTGGGGCCCAGTTTGTCGGCCCCTCCACACCAGTCCTCTTCCCTCTTGTACTCCTGTTCCAGGCTCTCGAGGACACTGCAGACCTGCGGCAGGAGAGAGTTCCAGGCTCAGAGGGACCGCCTGGCAGCTGACGGCACAGGCCGACCTCAGGCAACAAGTGCCGGCCTGAGGACCAGGGCCGTCGGAAGGACGCAGGCTGGGCTCAGGGTAGCCAGGCCTTTCAGAGCAAGGACAAAATAAAAGCTGAACTTCCTGTCTCTCTCTTCCCTGGGTCAGGCCATATATTTAAATGAGAGGAAAAGGGCTGTCTCCTCAGATCCTTTCCAACCCATTATTCCTTGGTGTGGAAGGTAAGCAAAAACCATCTTGATTCTAGAAGGCTGCTTCTCTCTGCTTGACTGGGCTTGACTGGTTCAGTAATGACCAGTGGGTTAACAACCCGGTTGTCCGCTGAACCCGGGCGCAGAAGGCACCGTTGGCGGGCCCCCTACCTGCTCTGAGGTCTTGTAGAAGGCGACGGACGCGTTCACCAGCTTGAGCCGGTCTTCCATCTTGAGCATGAGCTGCTGCCAGTGGGAGGCCACCTTCTCGGCGCAGTCCCTGATCATGTCCGTGTCATAGTGGTTGGCCTGCAGCATGGCTTCTGCCTTCTGCTGCACCTGCAGTGCACTCTGGTGCGTCTTCTAAGGAGAGGGAGACAACGGGGAAGGCTTGTCAGCTGGGGTGACACGCACATACCGGGAAGGAGCTGGGAAGGCCGTGGTTCTTCTGTTCTGCTCGCTTTCACGGAAACAACTTCAGTTAATACTCATTAGGACACTCTGAACAACACAGGACACAGGTTAGTAAGGAAAATGTTTTGATGCCTGACAACAACTGTGTTTATATTTACCCAATGAAGGATGAAATGCGGTAAGACTTTTCAGAAAGGATCTGGTTGTGGGGTTTCAGCCTTTTGAGAAATAGCAGGAAAAACCCTTAGCAGCCAGTATTCCCAAAAAGCTGTTGAAATGTTCCAAGTTTATTATTCCTATTGAGCCTTCTTATAATAGTAGCCAGAGGCTCATGAATAAGTGGAGAAAAAGGTGGCTGAAGTGAATGCTCTTTATTTCATTTTTACTTTCAACTTTGGACTCCAGTAAAAAGTTTTCAAGAACTATTGATTTAAAAAAAAAAGAGAGAGAGAGAGAGAGAAACATAGTTAAAAGCTAAGAATGAACCAACTGTGTTCCCGAGAGGTCCATGCCACACAGCGAATCTATCAGAATAACCCGACAAGTCCTGTGAGACCTCTGGCTCACGCACCCTCACCGGAAGCTTCGAGAGGGGCTGAGGCCAGGCCCGCTCAGGGAAACCAGAGCACCCGGCGGGCAGCCGGCAGCGGGGCGATAGGTCTCTGGACACAGACCTTTTTTTTTTTTTAAAGCAAACTTTTGCATTTCACCTAAAAAGGTACAAGTGATCCCATAAAACACTGTACCCAGTATAATCCTACCCTTTACCCAAACCAGTGACGTGCACTGGTGATTTCAGGACTAGAAGGCACCTGGCACGGTGGACAATTTTCAAAAGATGCCCAGAGTCTGGGCTTCAAGAAGAAGTGTTAATGTGTGTTCACTGGCACTGAGTAGAGAATAAATTAATCCAAGGAATAAATTTCTGTGGTCTCCATCTCGGCTGAGAATACATGTATAACAGAGCAGGAAACAAGTTTTCTGTAATCAACTGCTCTTTTTTCCCTTCACTTTACTTTGAGACCACGCATCATAACTATGAACTGCCCCTTCCCCCAATCCTCAAAAACTCTAAAGATAATTGATCTAAACGCCATGAGAGTGAACCTGAGGGGGCCCGGAACTGGCCCGAGGTGTCCTGCTGAAGTCCCGGCACAGCACTGACCCCGTCAAGGCACAAAACCCTCTGATGTGTGACGCTGCTTTTGTCCAGAATCGGGGGAGCCCTGCGCAGAGCACTGTTTATCAGTAACAGGGAACTGGTGATTTGCACCCAGTCCTGATGAGCCACCCCGAGTGCCCTGCATTTTCCGAGGCTGGTTATGTAGCAGCAATGTGCCTGTGAGACCTCCCAAAACATAAAAAACCTCCACCAAGACCCCAGCTTGGGCTCCCTGGAGCCAAGCTGTTCTTGATGGGGGAGGTGCATCCTGCTGGCAGGGGGACAGCAGGATCCACCCCTAGCCTCTGGGGCCCTTGCAGTGAGGCTGCCCTGGCAGGCACACACAACCTCACTTCACTGCATTACCAGACCACTTCCTCCTCCTGTGATAAACTGTAGGTTTGTAAGCATGGCCATTTCAGAACCTACTGAACCTCATTTGGCTCCCCGGGTCAGTGCCATGGGAGGGGACTTAACAGGCTGGTCCTAAGACTAGAAAGTGAGGCCAAGCATCCTTACCTCGATGGCATGCTGGAACTGCTCGTGTTCCCTCTGCAGCTGCTCCGCCTCCTGCAACGAGCTAGCCGTGATGAGCCCAGCGTTCAACATCGACTCCCCATTGCGAATCCAGCCCAGGACCTGAAACACAACACGGGAGCTCCAAGTATCAGCCCCTCCTCGGGGCATCCATCCTACAGACCAGCAGTGCAGAGGTCCGAGCGCACTCACATCAGCTGTGAAGTCCTGCTTCCTCATGATCCTACCAAAAACAGCCTGCTACCTGCCAGTGGTATCTGATCACAAGGGCTGCATTTTAAATTTAATTCTGTCATTTTTAGTTTCAAGTGTGAGCTGAAAAAGGTGGAGGGTCCAGTAGATTGACTGCGAGTCCACAGGTCAAAAGAGATTTGAGGACCACATGCTAGAAAACTTACTGCTGCAAAGAATTTCCTGACAATCAAGAAAAATACTTTTCATTCCTATTTAGTCCTTATGAACATGCAGAATTAGCAAACTACTTGATAAGGGAACTATTTTATTTCACTAACATATTTTCCACTTTAGCATCAGTGTTAAGACAGCGTAATAAGCAATGAATTCAGCTGTGCTCCAGTGCTGGGGTCAAACCACCAGATTCTCAGCATCACAAAATGGTAAGTCAATCCTAACTTTGGAATCCTAACTTCCTCTGTGGCTACAGAGATTGTAGAAGGTCATTCTGGTCAGTCATTCGTGGCAGAACCTGCTAGTTACCTACCCAATACCTATTTTCCTCATCTCTTTTAGTCAGAAAATCCCAACTTCTGGAAGGAACTTAAAAGAAAGCCACTTCTCAGCTCTGATGATAGCTTGGTTGCAGATACGATACAATTCTAGCCACTGAGATCAAAGCAGGAGCTTCTGGGGGATTCGGGGAACACATTTCTTTTTTGATCTGGGTGCTGCCTCTTTCCTGTTAAGCTTTCCCCTCCCTGAGACCTGGAATGTGGAGGTGATAGTTGGGGCTATGACAGCCATTTTGCGACCATTCAGTCCCTTCCAATCAAACTAACACACACTTTTCTGTGCATCTACCAGAATCTCATAAAGCTGTACTTTCATGGTTTCCTGCTCATGAGATAAAATGTCACAGACACGTTGCATATACATACACATGGAATCCCACTGGCATTGAGCCAACAACAATCTCGGAATCCCACTGGCATTGAGTCAAAAACAATCTCTTCCAAATGTTCCCTTTCTATTTTGCTCTGCTGTCTGGGATGTGGCAGTACAGCATCCTGTTGACACGAGAAGACCCCAGCCATACACAGCCTGTGATCCCGCCCAGATTGATAATAGTCTACTTTGCAAAAATAAATCTTAACAGTTATTTAGCCCAGAAAGCAATGTGCTCAGGGTTTGAAGCAAGAGACCACCAATAACAAAATAAGCTAAATGGAGGTTGCTCTCAAGTGCTCCCCCTGCTGGGTGACGAAGGCTTTTCCACTGCAGCATGAACACACAGCGGTCCAGGCACTGGCTTGATTTTTACCCACTAGCTGTGGCTGTGTGTTGTACTGAGCATCAGGACAGCTGTGTTCTGACCTGGGATAATCTCCTCCAATGTGTACGTGTCTGAATTACCAGGAGAACACACAGCACGTGCTTGTCAACTGGGTCCCCTTGGGCCTGGCTCTCCATCCAGCTGTCTGTTTACCTGCTTCACTTCAGCCTGCAGGTGGCGCAGCTGCACGCACTGCTCCAGGTGCTTCCGATGCTGCTCAGCTGCTAAATCCAGTTCCTGCTGCTTTTCATGGAGAAACTCCAGCAAGTCCTGGACCCGAGTGGCCATGTCTACATCTCTGTCACAAAGAAGCTCCACGCCTGTGGACACAGAGGGGAGGACCTGAATTCAATTAGCATTTCAACCTGTTCTTCAGTGGCGCACGGCATACACTCTGCATTTCTGAATGACCTGCCCCGCTGGGGCCTAAGCCCTTACTTTGAAGGTCAAGTTCGAGGAAGGCGTAGCCAGCACAGGGGAGCTGACGCCTCCGCATGCGAGTGTCTCAGAGGGTGTATTCGATGTGCTCTACAGCCAAATAGAACATGCAGCGACTCAAACCGAACCCATTTCCCATCAGTCTACTTCTACTCCCACATTGGTAACTGGTGAAAATGACAGGTCCTTTATAAATGAGCGAGCTCTGGTTTGTTTTTGTTGTCCACTGTGTACCCCTTCACTCTTGAGAGAGCATTTAATTTGACCTGTGTAAAATGAGTAACACAGGACGCAGGTTGTTGCAAAGCTTCTAACCCGACAGCGCGCTCTACATTTTTGAGCCTGCAGTGACATCTGCTGGTGAAATATTAACTAAGACAAAAACAGAAGATGTGAAAATATCTTCTTGGGATTTACATCTCATTCATGGAGATACAATATGTAATTTGTAAAATTAAAGTCATGCTACTTGAGATAACATGTAAAAATATCAAGGGTGGTACACTAATCATGGCGTGATCACATTCTGTGGGTAAAAGAAAGCAGGTATTTATAACAAAGAGCAGGTATTTATAACACCTGAATCACAGGAGTAAGTCAACTAACCGCTGACAGCCGTCACACTGAAATAAACTGGACTCGCTCCTGCCAGGACACGAAAGCCCCGCCGCCGACCCGGGACGGGACGCACTGCTCACCGGAGGCCTGCACTTCATTGACGTACTGCAGGAGGTCCTGCCCTTGGTGGATGACATCGAAGGTCAGGTTATTCATGGTCAGAGCCTTGTCCGCGTGGTGCTGGAGGCGCTGCTCTGCTATTGTGAGGTCCTCTGTGTCAAAGTCATTCATCTGCTGAGAAAGCTCATCGTTCCAAGACTCAAGGTCTGAGATGATCTGACAGAGGAAAGGATGTGCTTAGGACCAGGACTTAAAAAATAAGTATCTGCTGTGACATCTCACTGTGCCAAGGAGGGAAGGGACTAATGCGTCTGTGTCAAAAAGGTCACAGAAGCCAGTTGATGGGGCTCCTACTGGCCAAAGATGCAACAATTAGACACTAAAAAAATGACCACAAAGAACAAAATACGTTAAATATACAGAAGTCCATTTATTCCTAATGATGTCAAAAGAAAAAGAAGAGCGAAAGAACCAAAAACTAAATGAAAGGCTCTTTGGTTCTGATTAAAAGGAACCTTTATTCTAAAAACTGGTCCTTAAAGGAGAAAATTAATTATTTAAGCATAAAATGACGAAGGAAAGTTCCTCTTTTTGGTTAGATCTAGCTACTGAATGTAGAAATATTAAAATTAGAAAACTTTTTTCTAATGAAAAAAATCCTAGTAAAATGCTTGTTCAGGTAAGGATCACCAGTGCCCACAAGAGACAGGGATCTGACGGGGACGTTGACAGGGATCAGGCTGCTGGTCTTAACCTTGCAGACCGCCCCAAGCATCCCTGAAGAAGCGGTGCCAGACAGGACACGCCTCCCGACAGGAGGAACAATGCTGTGCCACCTGCAGGGCTTCTTGTACCAAAACAAACCTGAATCTAATTGGGTCCTTCCATCTACCTTCTAAGGTTACAGGAAATGCCAAGGAGAAAAGCAGTTAAACAGCCTCAAAGAGGTCGAGGGAGGAAACACAGAACGTGGGACCTGCTTCCTTTGACAACTGTCAGTTAATTCAACAAATCATGGCGTGGGGAAAAATAAAGAAGGGTGGACAGAGAGAGTTCTAGATGAAAAGACTAACCATCAAATACAGGAGCAGACCCCACATGCCCCTCTGAAGCACCTGCAGAAACCTGAACAGAGGCTGGGTGTTACAAGATACTATAGGAATAACTGTGAAATCAGCGAGGTGCTTAGGACATGATGTGGTTATACAGGAAAATAACCTACTTTTAAAGAGATATTTACAAAGTCTTTAGGAGTGAAATATTATAAGCTGGCAAAGATTTCCTCTAAAACACCACAGCACAACCGCAGAAGGTGATACTTGAAGTAAGAGGGGCAAAAATCTCGCTGAACTTGGGAGGACAGGCATGCGGAAGGCCGCTGCGCTATTCTCGCTACTTCTCTGTGGGCTTGAAAATTTTTCAAAGTATGTTAGGGAAGTTAAGACCAAAAATTATGAAACCCAGAAAGAAGGAAAAAACTTCTTGTTCAAGAGTGTTATTCTCCACACTTCAATGAAGTATTTCCCATGGATTCTAATTTACTTTGTCCTCAGGAGCAGTAACCAAATTAGTTTGAGAATTTGAGAGACTTTATACAGAATCCAGCTGGGAGATGAAAGTAATAAAAATCTTAAGACTCCTCCGAACTTCTATTGCACAAATCTTCCGGATTTCTTCTTTTACTACTGGGATCTACATAATATGTGTGTATCCTACATCCATTTATTAAATTATATTAATTAATTAATTAATTAATTTTAAGTAACGCTAAATTAGACATAAATCAAGAATCCACAAGAAAAATATTTTTAAAAGGAAAAAAAATTACCGTAACTTTAATCTTTATCCTAAGAGGAATTTCCTTTCTTAATGTTTGTTTTCTGACGCTGAGGGAGGAGAGGGTTCAGTGTGGTGGTGACTTACAGACTCAGCGACAACGCCTCACAGAGACAACAGGCTCAGAAAACACTCAAGAAGTGGATAATAAACAAAGATCAATGCGCTAAGTGCAGCAGGATTCAAACACACACACACTGTGCACAAGGAAGCCCTGGCAGTGGCCATGATCCAGGGTCATCAGGAAGAATTCTGCCCCAAGTTTAGCATTACTGCCTGTTAATAACCACACAAGCCAAGAAACGAAGTCTGTGGCAAAAACAAAGCTCAAGAAAGCGGAGGTCTTTTTTTGAATAGGAACCCATTTTTTAAAATGTGTCCCCAAATTTTTAGAAAGTCTGTTTTTCTTTCTAAACCCACATACAGTTAAGACTGTTTCCACAACTAAACCGTCATAGGACGCCATTATAATGCTTTTGTTGTTCTTTGTAGATCAACAGAGCAGATTTTATTTAGAATATCTGGAGCCTGAAATTGCAATATTCTAAACCATAGAAAATCCCACTCTGCTCTTGAGAGATGGAAATGCTATTTCAACTGAAATACAAGAGACATGGAGGATTTTTTAAAAAATGACCCTATAACAGATGAATTTCTCCCATAAAGGTAACTCCATGCCTTCTGTGTGCACTCACAAGGGGCATCAGTCCAGACAGGAGGGGAAATCCCAGTGGAGCCTAAATAGCTCAGGTTTTCACATTTTCAGGATTACTCCAGAGAAGAGGTTCCCAGGCTGTGACACTGTAAAAGCTTTTAGACTGTACTTTGGCTGGCCTGGGACTGAGCTGCAGGGTTAATTTCCCCAGCTCAGGAAAGCGCTTACCCCTGGCCAAGAGTGCTGGCTCTGTTAAGGCCTCATGAAATTTTGTGGCTATAGTGTGGGGAAACTGTACATTTTTGGTTCCTCATCTGCATTTTAAAACACTGGTTCAATAAAAGTAGAAATACAGTAATGAATTCTTTTTTCACCTTTGCAGCAGTGTTAATACAAGTAAAGCCAATTTTATTTTTTTTCCCCAGATCTCAAGATGTCCTGGAAGGAAAACTTCAAATAATGCTTCTGACTGCTTTGTGTTTCTTAACTGACACTATTCAACAAGCAGCTAAGCTGGCGGAAGCAATTCCTCTGAAGCAGAGGTCAGAGGAAGGCAGCCATGCTGGCTCTCTTGTCCACGCAGGGCTGCACCCTGACCCTGACCGCCTCCCAGGCCGCGGCAGGGCCTCCGGGAGCTGAGACCAGCACACCTCTTCTCTCCGCGGCTCCATGGGGATGGGAAGGTCAAGACCAGAGGACCTGAGCAGTTTTCCCAGGCAACATGTGACCTGTGACAACAATGAAACAGCCACGAAGGTCTTTCTTTCATGAAAATGTTGCTGGACAGTTCAGAAGCAGCTAACGCAAGGCCCCTGTGAGAGGCTCCTGCACCCACATCAAATCTCTGCAGGGAGCCGGGCGAGGGGCTGAGGGTCCCCTGAGCTGAGCAGCCCTGCCATCCTCTGCCTTCGGGGGCACCTGGGGTCTGGGCCCGACTACCCTCCAGGACGAGTGAGAGATATGAACACAGTGTGCTCGACAGATCCTGGTCGGCAGGCACGGGGCCACCTGGGCGGAGGAGGTACCTGGCTGGGCAGCAGGCCCTGTAGCAGCTGGATGAAGCCCACGGGCTCTGGGAGGCTGGCCTCACCCAGGGAGTTTTGGTTCCTTTCATTGTGTTTCCTACACAGATTTAGCGGCATCCAATCATACTCACTTCTGCTTGTGCTCATCAAGTTAAAAAAAAAAAAAAAAAAAAAGACCTTGCCTGGCAGAGAATTAAAAACCATCCTCTCTTGGTTGAAGAAAAAGAAAAGAAATCTGTCCTTCGTTCTCCTAGCCTAAATAAGGTGCAAAAGTCAATTTTTAGGTAAGAATCACAGATCAACTGACAACATCTGGAGACGTTTCTGGGACCTAAAACATTATTACCACAGGCTCAGGGAACTCTCACTCTTGGGAGGAGAGAGCTGGGAGGGAGGTGGGGAGGGAGGAAGGCGGGGCGGCAGGGGAGAGCCCCTCTGCCCTGAGTATGTGCCTCTGCGGCCAGGCCAAGCCAAGTCGAGCGCAGTGCAGGGTCCAATCAGGGATCAACAAGCCGAAGTGACGTGTCAGTAGAAGCCCCGCCTGGACTCCACTCACCAAGCTCGCTGGCTTTGCTGTCCTGCTGTGCGGTGTTGGCCCTGCTCCCAACCTGCCTCTCCCAGCTTCAAACGCCAGAGCCCAGGGCTGAGCTGGGAAGAGCCACTCTGTCCTTCCTCTGTCCTCCTCCTCCTCCTCCCCACGCAGAGGCGGGGGAGGGGGCAAGGACCCAGGAGCCAGACGGGGGAGGGGCGGAGGGATGTGGGGTGCCAGGGACACTCACATCAACGGCGTCCCTCTCAAACACGCGCAGCTGCAGGAAGAGCTCCAGCTTGATCTTGCGCTCCTGGAAGAGCTCCTCCATCTGGGCCTGGGCCTCGTCCAGCTGCTGCAGCACCGTCTCGATGTGGCTGATGGAGCTGTTGTGCGGGGTCTTGTTACTGGAGATGGCAGAGTCCCTGCGAGGAGCAGCGGGGGACAAACAGGAATTGGATGGGCAAGTCTCACAGCGGCAGAGGCCAGATCCGGCAGCCCAGGGCTCCAGGGGAGAGGCCGGCAGGAAGCCAGACTGCTGCTCTCAGAAAATGGAACAAGCCCCCCTCCCGCCAAACCCCCCGGCTTCTTCCTCCGATCTGAGGACACATGGAGGAATTCCTTCCGCACTTCCTCACAGTCCCTCTTAGAAGAAGGCTACTAATTACACAAACCATTTCAGGGGAGTTTCATCTGTAGCCACTTTTGTCCTTAGGTAGAGGACAGGTGATACTATTTAGAAAGAGCAGCATCGGCTGGAAAGGGTTAAACTGTGATGCAGTCAACTAAGCCTTCGTCAAGGGACTTCTGCCTCTTAGCAAAGAGCATCATGCGAAGTTAGGACTGACGATTTGATCAGCTGTCCTCTGCATGAGCCTGTAGGACTACCTTTACGTGAACGCTCCCTGTAACCAATTAAAGGAATTTGCTTCCAGCCCCAGTGCGGTCTCCTGCCATCCTGCCCCTAGCAGCACCTGCAGGAGGGACCAGGGTCACCGGAGGCCGGGCCAGGCCTGCCCGAGCTGGGAGTCCGAAGGAGGCAGGCCAGCCTCACTGCAGAGGAGCAGATCACTCAGGCCCTGCAGCATGTGGTCCTGGGAGGTTTAAATTAACCTGGTTTGTTAGGAAATCTCAGTAATAATTAGGTAGGTGATAAGAGGGAGTATTAATAAGAATTGAATTCTGGGAAGGTTTAGTAGTCAATGCTGTAATGAGAAAAATCATGGAGTGAAAAAGATTGAGGGGGAAAAAAAGAAAAGAGAGAGAGAGATGCTAGTCTCCTTTGCATGTATGGATGTCATCTGTTCTCTGCCTAGTTGCACAGAGAATTATAGCTAATTGTTCGAAAAATAGAGGAGAAGGGGCAGTCCCTGGCAGATCTCAGAGCATCTGTGTAGGGACAGGAGGGCACGGACAGGAGCACGGGCAGGGACAGGAGGGCACGGATGGGAGGACAGGGACGGGCCCACCTCAGCTGCTGGATGAGGTCCTCCCCTTCCTTGATCACGTTGACCGTCACCTGCAGGGTGGTCTGCTGCTGCTGGCCGAAGCGCTTGATGAGGTCCTGCACAGCCTCCACCGACTCGGCATACACGTCGTCCAGCAGCTCCTTCTGCAGCTCCTCCAGCCATGTCCACAGCTGCGGGGGGAGAGCCGTGAGCCAGGTCCTGCTCTGTGTCCCGGGATGGGGGGGGTGGGGGTCCCGGCACGGAGGCAGCGGGGGACCCGGGCCGGGCAGAGGCACCCACACAGCCTGCCGGCCAGCGGAACACGCACGCAGATGGAGCAGGACACGGGGTGAAAAAACAAACGGGCCGAGAGCCCAAGGGGACTGTCACAAAGGAGAGAAAGGAAAGGGAAGGGAAGTGACTCTTCCCAGTCCTTCCTAGACTCAGCCCAAGCGCAACAGGAAGGAGAAAAGACCCCTCCAACAACTGGAACATCTGCTAAACGTAACAGAATTTCTTCTACGCATCTTTGGATTCTTATTCAGCAGATGGATAGTTTTATTTTTAGCAAGGGCATTACAATCCATTATTAATTATTAAACCACTGCACAGAGAGAGGGGCTTTACATCCCTCAGGAAAGAAGGAAGCACGTAACGTGGTGGAACAGATCTATCCCCGCGCCCGGCACGCCGTCCAGACGTGGCTCTGCCAGGTCCCCTCCCAGCCTGGCCACTGCTCAGTCCTGCAACGAGAAGCGTGCTTCCCGAAGACACCTGAGCACCTTCACAGCCATGACCATCAGCAATGTGTCTGGGGACGTAGGCGGGTAAGGACAACTTGGAACAAGAGCTGCTTTCAGCCTGGTGGGAACAGAGCACCTCGCTTGCCGCTGGGAAGCCCACTGCCTCCTCCAGATCTCTGGGGAGCCATGTAGTGAAAAGGACAATTAATTAGACTGAGTGGGCCCTGGTGGCTTGGAAGTGGTTGGTGTCTGGAGAAAATGCTTCCCACTTCCTCGGGGATGGAAGAATCACCTCCTGTATCTCACGTGTCCATTGCAGACAGCTGCCCCAGCTGTGGGGGTGGGGAAGGCACCAGCCCCGACCCGGCCCGGCCACGCTGGCATCGTGGCTAGCACGGCACAACCGCTGTACTGAGGCATGACTGACACACAATGAACTGCAGAAATGGAAAGTACACAATTCAGTAGATTTTGACACATGTGTAAACCTATGAAAGATCAAGGCTACCAGGACCGTGAATAGCTCTGCCATCCCCAAAGTCTTCTGGTGCCCTCGGTAACTCTCCCTGCCTCCTGTCCTGGGCTGTCACCGACCTGCTTCCTGCCACTGTAGACTGGCTTGCATTTTCTTAAAGAAGTATAAACATGGAATCATACACTATGTGCTCTATTGTCTAGCTTCTTTCTTCCAGCATAATTATTTTGAGATTTCATCCATATGACAGTGTGGATCCACAGTTCCTCCCTTTTCATTACTGAGCAGTTCTGCACTGTGCTGATGCCACAATGTACCCACTCAGACATTGAGGACATGTGGGCTGTTTCCAGTCTGGGGCCATCACAAACACAGCAGCTGTGAGCGCTGGCACACAGTCCTCGTGTGCACCGGTTCCTTCCGTTCTTATAGGTAGAGACCTCGGTGCGGAGTGGTTGGATCATGTGGCAGGTGTATGTTTTAACTTTTTAACAAACTGCCAAACTGTTTTCCAAAGTGGCTGTACCATTTCACGTCCCTCCCCGCCCCCACAGCACGTGAGAGTTCCAGTCCTTCCACGTCCCCACCCATCCCCTATAAGGTCGGTCTCTTCAACTGCAAACATTCGAAATGAGAGGTATCTCACCATGGTTTTAAGTAGCAATTCCCTAAGGACTAATGATGGCAAATACAAGCTAACCTTCTAAAAGTTCTTTCATTGTTAAATGTACATTTAGTTGAAAACAGTCTCACCAGACGGCTCTTATCAGGTCAGTAACTATTCTCAACAGGGCAGGCAAATTTAAAAATAAGCGGAGTGCTGGCAAAGAACTTAGTTTTGGTTGAGTTACTTGTGGTCCGAAGAGTTAATTTCACTAAAAATGTTAAAATGTTTGTCAATCCATGTTATGTTTTTTACCCATTTTTGTAAGACGTCAAATTTCATACAATCCAAGAATTTTAAAGACATTTTAGACAGAGGCCTCATTGCTCTTACTGATTAGGGAAAAGAGACCCCAGGTGACGAAGGTGATGCCCTGCGCAACACGGGCAAACTGCGCGTGAGGTCAGGCTGGTATCAGGAAGCCTCCCAGCCCCCTCACACGGACTCTGCAGTTCAACTTGAAAAATGCCACTCATCGACCCACCAAACACGGACTGATGCTTTATGCCACCTAGAAGGGGTCCAGTCAATAACATACTCTTGTTTTGCGTTTTGTTTTGTTTTTGCTTTCCCTAAGTTCTCATGAACACGGTTGCTGCAGTTATAAATAACAGGAAGTATGACAGCGTTATGACCATGAGGAATCTCCCAATTTGCTCTAATATTTCCCACGAAAAACCCTCCAACCTCTGTAAGTCCTACTGTATAGTAGTAATAGTATTACGGATTTAAGAGACGCTTTGATGAAGCAGTGACCTAAGAGATCTCTGAATTTCTCTAGGACTCTGTTACAACGGGGATCCTCAGACTACCAACTCCGCCCTCAAGAAGTTATCAGGGGGCCAGAAGACAGAGGGTGCAGCAGGGCGCTGGGTGAGCTCAATGCTCCACACAAATTCAATTACCTTCAGTCCACTAACCTCCTCAAATCAACTGAAGAGGCAAGTTTTGCTGTAAGAAATCAAATATGTACCAGTTAGGCTGCACTGAGCAGTAACAAATATTTTACCAAAACAAGAGTACGGTATTTTTATCAAGTCAAAATATTTAACAAAAATATCCATGATATGGTGTCCAGTAGGTGGGCTTTTCTGGCTGAAACAGTTTCACTCACTTCATGGTCACCTGCCTTCCACATGCAAGGGGCTGGGTAGAGGCAGATGACTTGCCACCTGCTCCCAAAAGAGAACACCCACCTTCAGCAGCACTGGGCCACTGTGGCCCTCCCACCCTGACTCCTGTCCAAAGACAGACATTTATCAAAAAGTGGACCTTTGCCACCGCATGTCTTCTGCTGGAAAAGAAAATGAAAAAGCATTCTCTCAAAATCTCAATTCCATCTTCACACACACGCTTCCCCGAGGCTGCGCCCCCTCATCCCTGAGCCACGGAACCTCTGGGACACACCTGCCTAGGGGTCAGCCAGGAGCTAGTTAATTCATGGGTGAAAACTTAATTTAAGGAATGCGGAAAGGGACACTGTATGTTAAGCTGCTGCGTCTTAGAAAACATGCTGCCTCGGTATTTTACACTCATTCAGTGGTGCCGAATAACGTAAGGAAATGTACATCCAAGGAAGACTGCCTTCTCTTCACTGTAATCTAAACAGAAGTACTGATGGGAAGAAAGGTAAAGGAGCCAATTCCACCTCAAACACTGAATCGGTGTCGCCGAAGGAGGTGTCTGGCACACTGGACGGCAAGCTGGCCTCTGGGGACACTGAGAAACTGGGCCAGAGTGCTGGGGCCAATGGTGGCCTCTAGTTTTAGTTACACTACACTTTCAAGAGATAAGTTCTCATAAAGCCAGCACAAACTAGTTAGTATCTTTTCTTTTAAATTTGTTGAGAAAACAAAACACACGTTTAAAAAAATCCCACTAGAAAAACACTGCAATTCCAACAAAACATGACAACACTGACGATGGCAGCCTGATGCAGAGTCGGCACGTCCCGGATGGGACACACCTAGTACACGGGGGTCGACCCCACTCCCGCCTCTGCTCCGCCGCTGGTCTGGCCCCCCGGCACTGTCGGCTCGCTGGGCCTCCAGAAGCCTGGGCCCCGCGTCCCTCCTGCCCTGGGGCCCGGATGCCACCTGAGCCGCAGGGTGTCTGCCTCCCACCTGGGGTGTCAGCTCGCAGCCTCCTCTCTGACTCAACAGTGAGGCCTTAGCTCAGTGACTCGGCTTGTGGGACAGGATGGGACAAGGCACAGAATTCCTCTGTTTCAGCAAATACTACCCCCAAATACCACTGAAATCATGAAACCGTTTTCACAAGGCTCACTTCTATACACCGAAGAGGAAGGGAGGGGAGGGAGCGAAACTGATTCTTTGGTAGGACAGAGAAAGACAAATGCCATCTGATTTCACTTATATGTGAAAAAAAAAAACAACAACGAATAAACAAACAAAAAAACAAAATAGAAGAAGAAGCCAAACCAAACAGGAACACGCAGATTCAGGGAATAGAGCAGCAGTTATAGGGCAGGGGCTAGGGGCTAGGAGGGAGAAAAGGGTAAAGGGGGTCAGCCATGCAGTGATGGATGGAAATTACATCTGCGTAGGGGACACAGAAGGAGAAATACGACGTTGTACACATGACATTTATATAATGTTATAAATCAATGTTACCTCAATAAAAACAAAAACAACAAAACCTGACTCTTGGAAGTGGCCCGAGGCACAGGGGACAGGTGTGCTTTTTACCCATCTTTATGGCAATAGCAGATGCTCCCTGACTATGCACACCATGCTGTGCATTACAGCCCAGGACTTACCCATTTTATAATTGGACGTTTGGACCATTAGACCCCCTTTACCCCCACCCCCAAGCCCCACCCTGGCAACCACCAACCTGTTCTCCTTATCCATGAGTTCGGTTTTTTGTTTGTTTCGTTTTTTCAGATTCCACATTTAAGCGAGGGTATTCAGTATTTGTCTTTCTCTGTCTGACATTTATTTCACTTAACATAATGCCCTCCAGGTCCAGCACGTTGTCATATTTCATATGTGAAAGTTGCTAAGAGAGTAGATGTTCAAAGCTGCATCACAACCAAAAAATTTGTAACTACATGTGGGGCGATGAGTGTTCACTAGACTTACTGTGGTGATCGTTTCACCATATATACAGATATTGAATCATTATGCAATATACCTGAAACCAACATAATGTGTCAATTACACCTCAACAAAAAATATCTCGATAAATAATTAAAACAAAATACTTCTCATAAGAGGTAATATGGGACAATGATTATGAGCATGGGTTCTGAAGCCAGATTGCTTGAGTTCAAATCCTGACTTAACATTTCCTAGGGTGTGATCCTGGGCAACTTATTTACTGGGGTCCATGTCTCAGTGTTCTCATCTGTAAAATGGGCATGATAATAATGCCTACTGTAGAGAGCTGCTGAGAAGACTAAACAAGACGATACACACAGAGTAAAGAAATAAGTAAACGTTAGCCACTAGAATAGTTTTGTTCTTGTAAAATTCTAGTAAGAATCACAAAGTTTTAAAAGTGTTCCTTCTCTGGATATTTTTCAAACGTCCAGGTTCCTCCCAGTTGTTCAAAATACGTCACTTGGTCTGGTAAACTTAACATTATCCCACCTTTAAGTCTTTTTACACCTAGAAAATAGTGTAGTATGAGGAAAAGGTGCTGAAACTAGTCCATTAGATTCTACAGAACTCAACTCCACTTCATTCTGGGAAGGGCCATGAGTATTTATGGTTCAGACCCTGTTCTTTTCTCCTGGTAAGCTTTGAAAGAACCAACTTATTCCCTCAACACCCTGGACATCTCCAAACACATCCATGCTGGAGGGTGCACACCGCCCGGCCAGCTGCGGAACCAGCAAGGGGCTGAGCTGTAGAGGAGGCCACAGGGATGGATCCGGGGTTCACAGAGTTGAAAAGGGAAAAATAACCGCGGTAGATGGAGCAAGGCTACATTTAAACCCATGATTCAAATGCCCAAAGTTCCTCTGCCCCTTTAAAATTCCTGTCTGGTCCTACAGGAAATATTCTCATTTAATTTGGAAAGGAACATGTCAGAGAAAGGCCATTTCTAAAGTCAACTGACGATGAACTGAGGCATATCATAACAGCAGTACGATTCACACAAAACCTATTTTTAAGCCTTTAAAGTAGTACATATGCTGCCTAAAATAATCTTTGAATAAATAAATGAGAAAAAGTCTCTAGGACATCTGTGATACTTTTATCATCGACTTCCTAAGGGTGAAAAAGATTGAACTTTGTGCATGCCATTAATTTACAATAAAAAGATAAATTTTTGCCCGACAGCAAGAGGGGAGTTGCATTCTATCCATGTTCTCAGCAGCATGGAATCTGCTTCTAGGAGAATCATGCCCACAGCCAGGGGATGGCCAGGCGGCCAAAGTTAGGCTACACTGCCCCCTAGAGGCCATGTGAGCTGTGGCCAGGAGCACTCAGAACTTGGACTCAGCCCAGAATCGGGTGCAGGTATACACAGACTTACCCACACACAAAGATCCACAGAGAAGGCTGGGCTAGGAAGACACGTGGGGTTGAGGGGAGAAAAGTCCTGTGATAAAGATGCGGAGAGGCTGGTCTCGGATCCAGCATCCGGCTGGGTCTGATCTAGGCGCACCCCCAACCCAGCCCCTGCCCCACACCCCTGTGCTGAGTGGAGCCCAAAGAAGGAACTGAAGTTCTGCTGGGAGAAAGCCCCTGAAAAAGCCCCTTCCTCACTAGAGAGGGCTCTGAGAGGAACTCGTGGGGGTGGGGGATCCCGGGGAAGGACTCAACTTCCAGCTGACTCAGTGGGTGGCTGGATCGGAGCCCCGAGCTCTGGGGTCTGCTCTGGCTGCAGCCTCTCTCAGATGCACAGTCTGAACACAAGCCACAAGCCTGGTCCCTCTGGAGGTGGGAGCACAACACACCAGACGAGGGCCCTTGTCCCCATGTGACCTGGGGAAAGTCCTTGGCATTCTCTACCTTCAGTTTTCTCATCTATGACATGGAGTCATTTGCCCATGTACATCTTCCCTAACAGGCAGAGCCAGTTTGAGAACTGAGTGAAATGACCAGAGACGTGCGGAAGTGCTCGAGTCCCATGAGCACTTCATCAACAGAAGCCACTTCCACTGGCACCTGCTTCCCTACCCTCTGCTTTTGACCAAGACAATCATTCAGTACCAAAGGGGATGGGTGAGCTGAAGGACCAGCGTGGGAAGTGTAACAGCCGGAGCAGAAGTAGGTGGTTTCAGGGCGACTCACAGGCAGAATTTCAGAGGGCACCCGCTACGCAGAGAACGCGTGGTTTGGTTTCAGGGAGAGGAAGCACGGATCACAGAGGAACTGGTCCAGCCGTGAACAGCAGCTCTGCAGCCTGAAATGGCCAACTGCTGCCTGTCACCTGAGTGGGAGTAAGGGTTTCAGGAGTACTGGGTTATTCTTTAGGGGGGGGGGGGTGACAAAAATATATCTTAATATGATGAAAAGAAATGTATGAAGGATGTGAGGGAGGCAGGCAGAAGGCAAATCAAAGTCAGTATCATGAAGTAAAACCAAGGCAACATGTGTAAGAGAAGAGAGAAAAGGAGAAGAAACCAGGAGCGTGTCAGGCCAGCGTGCTAGGGAGGGATACCACGTGGACATCGGGCACTGGAGGGTGGAAGCCAGGACCCAGGGCAGACACAGAGATCAAGGTCAGTGCTGGAACCTCAACTACCCAGATATTTACATCAAGTCTAATTTGCTAAAAACAGATTCTGAGATGAAGAATTTTTAATTTTCTTTTTATTCCGCAACATCCCCAATGGGTAAGACACCCTCGCTTCAGCAGCTGATGCTCCCTGATGTGTCAAGTTGGAGAAAATCTCCTCCCCACTCCAGGTCATTCTGAGAGCAACCCAGTCTCCCCGAAAAAACGTCAGCAGTTGGTCAAAGTGTGATTCCTCTTTAACCCTTCAAGTCTCTGGAGACAGTGCCCGCTCCTGGAGTCTACCCTTCCTTTCCCAAGACTTTATTCCTTGAACTCTACCAGTTGCATCAGCACCAGCTCTCTCTCCTCTGAACACTCCGCCCTCTCAATCTAGGGGCTGGAGCACTGAAGGCAGCAACACACGTGATCCAAGCAGCAGCGAGCAGGAAAGATGACTGTCCCCGTAGTTATGACACTGCTTTTACAGCCAATGGGACAGGAATTACTGTGGACACTGCCAATGAATACATGTATGAACATTTTTTAACACACGCTGTTGCCACCTATGTGGCCCTTACTCTGTAACCTGCCTACTTCTGATTCAAAACAGACTCATATATTAAAACCCACAGGTGAAATTTCTGTGACAGATTTGGAATTATTCTTGCTGGGATCTTTTAGAATCCTATTTTATTATCCAACATACTTGGCAGTCCCTGGTCTAGACTTTGATAAGCTTGCCCTCCGTGCCAGTCCACCCACTCCCAGGCTTGGTGCAGGGGACAGAGGTCTACAGCAGAAGCATCTTCAAGCCCTGCTCATGTCATCTAATAACCAAACCCCTGCCCCGGCCAAAGTCTCACCTGCAAGGATTTTAGTGCAGCCACAATGATTTCTGCTTCAGCACCACGTCTGTCCTGGCTTTGTGGCAATTTGCCCATTTTCAAGATAAATGGCTCTCAACACAACAAAGATAAGTTTTCAGGGTGCCTGAATCTGGATGCAAAAATCTCTCCAGATATTCCACAGGGACCTAAAAGTTCTAAAGAGGTTGTAATAACTATTCACAGCGGCGACAGCACAGGCTGCTCCCCCACAGAAGGTGAAACCAGGGATTAAAACCATCTGCTGCCCAGCCTCGGGGCCACCTAAGAGGACTTGGTCTACCACCTCCCATCACCACCTTCATCAGCAAGCCAGTCTGATTGTGGGTCTGGGCTGGAGACTACTTCCCTATTCACGTGCTGGGTGTGAGTAACGTCTTACTGTCACACTTTCCTCCTGGCAGGGTCCACTCAGAGATCAGTATGGGGGATAAAGACAGCCTTGGTCTGTGTTAAATGACACCCTCAGCTGATTCTTTTCCACAGCCATTCGGCTCCCATGTTTCTGTCTTGTGTACAAATTAAAAGTCAACTGCTGGTCAAATGCTCACTAATTTCACTGCATACTCTTCCTCAAGTCAGAAACCTAGTAAAGAATGAAACAAAGTTCACCTGGCAGAACTCGTTCATTTGCATCTTCCTTTCCTGGCAGTTACAGACTATCTTTTCTAGAACTCTGCTTAGGCCTGACCTCGACCTGAATAGTATGTGAAATCTACCTCCTTAAAAACACACAAGTGCATTCTCAGCCTTCAGGCATCTCTTCCTTTTCCCACAGTTTCTCAGAGATCAACAGACCAAGTTTGGTGATCTAATTATCAAGTTCTTTCACAACCCAAGGATCTAATTTGTCTTGGGATAGAGACTTAAACTCATTTAAAAGAAGTAAGTTCATTCTCATAAAATCGTCATCTATTTGGTCATTAACTTGTGTCCATCAGCATCACTGGTCCCAAGCTGCAAGCACAAGCGTCCTTGATCCTGTGGTTCTGAAGTTTGTGCTTCAAAGAAAAGGAACAGGAAACAAGCAATAAAACCAAAAGAGCCTTTCAGTCTGTGCGGGCCTACCTAACCCACCGCTTTCAACTCCTCTGACAAAACACTGCTGGTGACCAATGTTTCCACCGCTTTTTCAGTAACAGTAATCAGCAATAAGCAGCAGAAGACAGAAACGCACATGGATAGTTTACGTCTTCTCTCAATTAACCGAAGCCTTCCCACCTTTAGTTTATGAAGCCGAGCGCCAACATAAGAAAATAAGAATATTAAAAACACGCTCTAAAACAAGTCTAACCAGTACACAGGATTGCATACACGGTCATTTCCAGCAGCGCATTTTAAGCCCTATAATGTTGCATTCCCTGAACTTCCGTAGTATTACCTCACCTCTTGGTTACCTTAACTGAGGTCAGTCTCTGAACAACTAATTAAAGTGGACCTTGCGACACTCCATTTAGAAGTGACTCTTCAATAAGAAATGATAAAATCTGGAGTCAGTGCTCAGGGATGTATGTTCAAGGCCTGCTGTAATACTGAGTTACAAATACAGATAAGATAGTACATTATAATTCATTCATATAATAATCATCTACTAAGTGACTACTCCGTGTCGGGTATATTAGAGTTCCCTACAGTTTTCTACACTAATTTCTAATTTCTCTATTGACATAAATTTTTTCTCTACCTGTTGAGTCAGAGAGAGAAAGACAAATATTATATGATGTCACTTATATGTGGAATCTGAAAAAAAAATACACATTTTATGTATAAACTAGAAAATAGATTCATGGATATAGAAAACAAACTATGGTTACCAAAGGGGAAAGGAGGGGAGGAATAAATTAGGAGTTTGGGATTAACAGACACACACTACTATATATAAAATAGATAAACAAGGACCTACTGTACAGCAAAGAGAACTATATCAGTATCTTATAATGAGCCATAATGGAAAAGAAACTGAAAAAATATATGTATGTATGTGAATACGTGTGTGTGTGTATGTATGTGTATATTTATAACACTAAATCACTTTCCTGTACACCAGAAACTAACATTGTAATTTAATTATACACTTCAATAAAAAAATATTTTAAAAATTTCTCTACCTGAAAATATTGGGTCAACGTGAAGAAACAAACTGCATGAATTTAAACCAGTTTTAAATCACTCTCTAGAAAAAAATTAATGTTTTACATGAATTAAACTAAACTGTGGTAGGATTTTCTTTTTAGATAATAACATCCCTCTGCCCACTGGCCAACCCAAATGTTTCACACATATTTACTTGGTGGAAAAAATCATTCATTTATTTTGCAGCTTTGGCCGGGAACAAAAGTAGTCAGTGACGTGCACAATGTAACTTATGCCAGTATGGACAGGGCCAGGAGTAAAGATTCTTTACAACACCTATTCCGCCCTAAGGACTGGAGCTGGAGACAGAGCTGGAGCTGTGCTTATCTCAGAAAGGCTCTGACTGTGACCTTATGGGTCAGAGTGAGGTGCTTACTCTGAGAAGGGGCAACAGAAGTAGATGACACATTTCCTGTTGCTCAAAGATGAGTAAGGAAGGTAGGGGTGAGGGTATAGGTCAGCGGCAGAGAGCATGCTTAGCATGCACGAGGTCATGGGTTCAATCCCCAGTACCTTTGTTAAAAATAAATAAATAAGTAAACCTAATTACCTCCTTTTCCTAAAAAAAGATGAGTAAGGAAGGTATGAGGATTGTACCCAAGTATTTATACCGAGGTATTTATACTTCTGTGTATTATATTTAAATCTGTTTTATTTGTTGAGTACATTATGATACGGGCCAGGAGGAAAAAAAGGAAGATTTATTGGCAGCTAGGATGGTGAGTGTGTAATTTCACTCAATTGGTCCGTAACCCTCCAAGGTGCTGTTAGTCCCATTCTGTAGTGAGAAAGCTGAGGCACGCAGAACAGCCCGCCCTGGACCACTCAGTTGGTCAAGTCAGGAAATGTGTTACACTGTAATATACTTTCTTAATTATTTTAATAAAGATTCTATTGAAAGGGAAGAACTTACAACCAAGAATACCCTATCCAGCAAGGCTCTCATTCAGATTTGGAGAAATCAAAAGCTTCATAGGTAAACAAAAGCTGTAAGAATTCAGCACCACCAAACCAGCTTTAAAACAAACATTAAAGGAACTTCTCTAGCCATTAAACCACAAGAAAAGAGAACAAAAAGAAGACAGAGGAAAAAAAAGACCTGCAAAAGACTGCTTTGGCAATTTGGGTTCTTCTATGGTTCCATATAAATTTTGGAATTGTTTATTCTAGCTCTGTGAAAAATGTAGTGGGTATTTTGATGGGGGTTGCACTGGATCTGCAGACTGCTTTGGTTAGTATGACCATTTTGATAATGTTGATTCTTCCAATCCAAGAGCACAAGATATCTTTCCATTTCTGTGTATCATATTCAATTTCCTTCATTAATGTTTTACAGTTTTCAGAGGGTCGGTAACCTCCTAGATTAGGTTTATTTCTAGGTATTTTGTTGTTTTTGATGTAATGGAAATATTTATGCCAGTTACAAAATTCTGGTTTTTGAAGTGCAAAAAACAAAACAAACTAAACAGTGACTAAAGGGCCACAAATGGTAAAATAGCCTTCTTTTTTATGGGTGAGTTGTATTCCACTGCATATATGTGCTACATCTTCTTTATCCATTCACCTATTGATGTGCACTTAGGATGCTTCCATATGTTGGCAATTATAAAAAATGCTGCTGTTAATAGCAAGGTGTATGTATCTTTTTGAATTAATGTTTTTGTTTTTCTTGGACGTATGCCCAGGAATGGAACTGCTGGGCCATATGGTGGTTCTGTTTAGGGGTTTTTGAGAAACCTCCGTATTGTTTTCCACGGTGGCTGCACCAATTTACATTCCCACCAACAGTGTACAAGGGTTCCCCTTCCTCCACATCCTTGCCAACATTTGTTGTGTTCTTTTTGATGATGGCTATTCTGACAGGCATGGTTTTGACTTGCATTTCCCTGATATCAGTGATGTTGAGCAGCTTTTCTTGTTCCTGTTGGCCATCTGCATTTCCTCTTTTGGAAAAATGTCTGTTCAGTTCTTCTGCCCATATTTTAAATGGGCTGTTTCTTTGCTTTTTAACTGAAGTACAGTTGATTTAAAATGTTGTATTAGTTTCTGGTGTATGGCATGGATGGACTCAGAGGCATTATGCTAAGTGAAATAAGTCAGACAAAGACAAATACTCTAAGATATAACTAACATGTGGAATCTAAAAAAATACAACAAACTAGTGAATATAACAGGAAAGAAACAGACTCACATGTAGAGAAGGAACTAGTAGTTGCCATTGGGGAGGGGAAGAGGGAGGGGCAAGGTGGAAGTGGAGGATTAAGAGGTACAAACTATCAGGTATAAAATAAGCTGCAAGGATGTGCTGTACAACATGGGGAATGGAGCCAATATATTATAATAACTATACATGGAGTAGAACCTTTAAAAATTGTGAATCACTATATTGTATTCCTGTAACATAATACTGTACATCAACTATACTTCAATTTAAAAGATACATTGTTAGAAAAAATTCCATTTCTACAGAAAGAAAATATAATTGATTATAGTTTTTTTTTTTTTATATTTCCACCTACAGGAAGACCATCAGTTTAAAAATAAAAACAACCGGATACCACAATCTATGTGAAGGCATAGTTGCTAAACCAGCAGAATGTCCTAAGTCAAATCTAATGCTCAGTCTTGCAAGGGCCAATGACGTAGTAGATGGCTCTAGGTCCTTAGTTTCCTCTTGCTTTCGGCCACTTAATTGCTCGTTTGTATCTATACCAGATAATAAACTAAAGAAATCAAACATTTAAGAGTGTTTTCAGAGAGTTCAACCAAAGAATTGAATGTTAAACATAAAAACTGAGATTTGATTATATAAGGTAAACCTTACATCCCCAAATATTATGCATTTGATCTTAACCTTTCTCACTGACAAACATATCAAAGCAATCCTGAACTTCTGAGATTTTAAAAAGCTAGAGATCACTCATCGTTGCTTGTGGAAATGTAAAATGCTACAGCCTTTCTGGAAATGTTTGACCGTTTCTTTCAGAACAGTAAGCATTTGCCAAAAGACCTAGCAATTGACCTTCTGGGCATTTATCCCAGAGACATGAAACCCTAAGTTTCCTGCAAAAACCTGTACATGAAGGTCCACAGCTTCTCTTCTGCAACAGTCAAAACTTAAAAAATATCCCAGGTGTCCTTTAAAGGGTAAATGGTTCAGGAAAGCATGACATATTCACTCCATGAAGCACAACTCAGAAATGAAGCAACAACAGGGGTGGGTCTCGAGAGAATTTTGCTGAGTAGAAAAAGCCAGTCTCAAAAAGGTACATATTATATGATTCCATTTATGTAACATTTGTGAAATAAAATTACAGAGATGGAGAACAACAGACGAGGGGTTGCCAGGGTGCCAGGGGTTAGAGATGGGGTAGGGACGGAGCACAGAGAAGGAGGCGGCAGGAGGGAGCCCGCTGGTGATGGGTGATCTTACACGACTCTGCACGTGGTAGGGGTTATAGGAATCTACACACAGTAAATCCGCATGAAACTAAGCACACACATATGCACACGCACACACACGAGTGCAAGCACACCTGGGGAAACCAGAACAAGCTCTGGGGAGTGTAGCAAAGTCACTTTTCTGCTTTGACAGTGCACTGTGGTCATGCGAGATGTGACCGCTGGGGGAGGCTGGGAGCAGGATGCAGGGACCTCCTCGTTTATTTTTTTCCCCCACTTTCTATGATTATAGCTATTTCAAAATAAAAAGTTAAAAAAAAAAAAGTTGGGAAATACGTTTAAAGGCATCACACATATACAGGAATGAACAAAAAAGCTGACCATTTTAGAGAATGGAGAGAGATGGGTCATCAGCAAAAACACTGCTGAGAAGGTCAAAATTAAAGGCAGGAAAGTTGGGAACCAAACTTGAGAGACCTCTACACAGGAGACAAAAGGGATGTGGAGGAACCCAGTGCTGGAGAGGCTGGGATCACTCAGAGAAGGACTACATCCACGCCCTGCAGAGAGCCACGCCGTGCAGAACGGAAAGAGGCCTTCTCTGCAAAGCCAGGCGTCGTGAATGGGTCTGTGCTGCAACCACAGGTGGTTACAAAGTCCCTCAGAGGGCAGCGGGTCCCCATCAGGGGCACGGGGCACCTGAAGTCAATTTTCCTGAATTAACCACCAGGTACCTGGTTGCTTCTTCACAGGGAAAGGAGAGGAAAGGGATCTGGGCCCTTGAAGCAGTGGCTGGTGGAGAATGCACTGTATCGTTTTCAAACTCAGCGAGGACAGCAGGGGAGGCAGCGGGGAAAGCTGCACACTCAAGGAGCGGTGACCCCCCATGGCCACCAGGCAAGGGCCCCTGGCTCTGGCTCTGCCTCTCCGGGGAGGGCCGGGCACCGGCCAGAGTGGAGAGAAGGAGCTCTGCCTGCCTGACCATTAGGCATGAAAATGAAGCCAGCTTGGGATGCTGGGACCCAAAAATCTCCAGGTGGTTGGAGGCCTTTCTTTTGGACGTCTGAATAAAATGAAAGGTTCCTCTTTTCCCAGGCACTACCCCAAACAAAAACTTGTCCCAGTTCAGTGTGTAAGTTTGCAGAAGCAGAACCAAAAGGCTTCTTTACTTAACCCAGCAAGAATCACAGCTGGATTCAAATGAGAATGATCCTTCCTGGGAAACCATGGCTTCTGGGCATCAAGTGAACAAAAACCAGCTCAAGGTCACTGAATCAACTCCAGAAATAAACTCTGGCTGAGAATTCAATGTCACCACCTGGTTGCCTCAACTAACCCACACATTTCAAAGGTAATTATCAATTAACTTGGGACCTAATTTTGAGAATGAAGTCGGAGTATGAATGGATGAAAATAATCATGCTTTTGCTATATTTGAAAATGGAGCTACGTCCTCTATCATGAAATCTCAGAATGATGTGCTAGAAATAGACATCATTTGTTCTACAAGCTGACTGTAGGCTAAGTCTGGGAGGCAGAGGACAAAGATAAGTGAGACAGGGTTCCAGTCTTCAAGTAACTTAACATCCACCAGGAGAAACAAACACGTGTCTAAAATGCATGATACACACAAAAGCAGAAATGTGTTTTTCCGCTGGTTGTTCGTTTTCCTAACACCTCCCTCGTATATTACAGGTGGCTTGGGAGACACTGGAATGAATGAGTGAAAGAGTGAATGAATGAATGAATGAATGAACAGTGGAAAATACATTCAAAAGGAAAGGAGGACAGATAACAAAGGCCTAAAGATGGGAGAAGTATAATCAGAACTGATGTGAATAAAATGCTACAAAATACTGAAGGGAAGAGAAAGATTGAAGTGGAAAACAAAAACTCCCTTAAAATAAAATTAGATTTATGTTAGGTTGATCAACATTCCTTTTAAATACTACAATACTACTTTAAAAACATTTTTAAAAAAAAAAGGACAGATAGTCCTCAAGCCTTCTGAGAGTGGGTCAAACATTTCATGAATTCCTTTCAGAGGAAAATACTGAGGAAAGGGTCCCAGGATGCTTCCAAATCTGGGTTTAAGGGTGAAATTGAGGCTGACACTTCTATCAACCACCTTCCGCATTCAGCCTTAAAGTATAAAACATTTGCCATCTACGTGAAAATACAGCTGATCCTTGAACAACTGGGAGTTAGAGGCACCGACCCTCCATGCAGGTGAAAATCCATGTATAATTTACAGTCAGCCCTCCTACCCGTGGTTCCTGAACATCCACAGTTCCTCTGCCTCTGTGGTTCCTCCACATCTGCGGTTCTGCATCTGCAGATTCAACTAACTGCAGGTCGTGTGGTACCACAGGGTTTACTACTGAAAGACATCTGCGTGGAAGTGGACCTGCGCGGTTCAAACCCGGGTGTTCAAGGGTCTGTATCTCCTCTTCTCTCTCTTTCCGGGGGAACAAGCACTGTCCATTCTGTCCTCTGGGGGTAAGAGACTATAGTTCGAGGACTCCCTGCGGAATCTAAGTGCCTGGTCTGTGAAGAGACTTAAAACCACCAGCCTTCTTCCAGGTGTGACTCTTAAAAAGAATCCTGAGCCAACACTGAGCAGATATCACCTTGATCTGGCACCTTTCCAAAGCTGGTCGTTAATGAGATCGCCTTTGTATTACTTGCTCCTCAGAGGGCCAGAAATTCACTGCAAAAAAGAGAGGGCTACACCCTGGATAAAGTGAGAAATAAAAGCACTGCCGGACACCTGGGAGTGACGAGCGGTAAGCCCCGCATCGGAAAGCCTTTGAACGTTAACTTCTAAAAAGCTTCACATATTTGCCTAAATGACAAAGGCAAGGCGCTTTTTCTGCCTCCTTCTGTGTTATTTTAAATTGTATGATCTGCTTGAGAAAAATTAATTCTGATAACCTAAATCTTTTAGCCATTCTTCATTCATCTGCTATATTAAAATATTTAGTGACTTGATGCAAACACATTTAATTAGCATGACTTCCTCCTCTTGGCCCTCTCTCACTTTTAATTTTGTTTTAAAATACATAATGAAGTATGTTCTAAACGAATCTGAGTTTTCTTTCAATAACTGGTTTCAAAACACAATGACTGAAGAAACCATTCCTTCCTGCATAAAAGCTACCAAGTGTCCCTGCAGGTTTGAGGGCATTCGTGTAGCACAGAGAAAGGAGGCTAAAGAAGATGCTGGGGCTGGTCAGAAAAAAATAAATCCACTGAGAAAAGGGCTGGGGCTAAAAACAAAGTCCAAGCACATCTTGGGGAAGGGTCAGACAGTATTCCACACTGTGTGCGGCCAGCTTCCCCAAACACCTGCCCTCCCCGTCACCGAGCACGTGTGCGTCCTGCTATGCACCCTTCCCCGGCTGTCACAAAACCCCTCCCTACCCCAGGTCACCTTAGGGGCACACATTTAAGGGGAACCAAATCATGGTGAACATACCACCTTCTCTGCTACTGTGAAGGTTTTTCATATAATAAAGGAAAGAATGAATGTACTGAAAATTCTCAAATTGTAAAGGTGAACCACTTAGCTTTCAAAACAGACTTAAGTTCCCCTTAGTCTACAAACTTCATACGTACAAGAAGTTCCTATAGTGTAAGTCAAGAAAACAAAACGTATTTTCATTTTTCAATAAACTTCCAAACCTAGTGTGACAAAACAGACCCTGTAGTTTACTAACTGGAATGCTTTTACCATGTTTTTCCTTAAAAATGCCACTGATGTTACAAAAATCAGTGAGCCCAAACTTCGTCTCTGGAGAACAGATTTGTAAAAGGCTCTCAGTCTAGTTTTCTTTAGTACCTCCTTTTTGAAAATCATACCAAAGTTGAAAAGGTGATCTAAGTTATAAATACTTTGGGGAAAGAATCTTTTTTGTCCTAAATGCAAGTTATATCTTCACAAATCCTGCTAGAGTGTCCCTAAGGCATGTCACACAGACACTTATCAGATTAGTCCTGGCTGCCTGGTGCTGCCCGCATTGCTCTATAAACACCGTGCTGTCCACAGCGCCCCCTGCTGCCCCAATGCAGAACTCCAGCCCCCGCCCACCGTGCTTCCCTCCCAAAGGTCTGGGCTGCTCAGAGCTCCTCCCGGCTTTGTCTGTCACAGTCTAACAAAGGCACAGCCTCCCTTTCCACACTTGGTATCTTCCTCCCCTCTCAGCTAGAGGGTAAAAACACGTAAAATACAGAAAAGTTAGTGTACTAATACTGGTGAGAAGAAGAGGGTAACACAAAACTATACCACAAGACAAGTGCTATAACTAGGGGTAGACGTAAAGAAAGTTCTAGAGAGTGCAGGAGGATCCGCTAACTGCCTGGGGAAGTGAAGGAGAGCAGTGCATCTGACTCTGCATGGGCCAGACCACAAGGATGCTTCGGGGCTTCAGGCTGGTGTTCCAGATACACAAAGAATCACTGTCGGTTCAAAAACAAGAGAACAGCCTAACCAAATTTCTCTTCCTGGTTGCAGGGCTGCAGGAGGCGGAGGAGGGAGCTGGCAGAGGCAGCAGACTGGTTCATTGTTGTGATTTGACTCAAGCTGCCACGTGCACCTGTGATCAGAACTGCCGTGGACCAATATCCACTGAACGTGTCTCCTTGGAAAATAAATAGTCTCTTTGTAAACGCTGGGAAGTCTTTTTTTGTTTTGGCATTATTAAAGCAGGGAAAGAAGCCAGTCCTGGCAGTTTTCTATTCTGACAACTGTCCAGGGCCCACAAAGCACCAGCCCCTCTGCAGAAAGGGCTGCTCAGGGTCCCAGCAGTTTGCCAAGTACGCCCCCTACGCTGTCTTCCTGGGCTCGTGGTGTTTCAGAGTTGAAAGTGAGTCTGGTTTTCCTGGAGCCAAACTTTCAAGTTACAAATAGCCTGGCTGAGGACTGACTGCCCAAGATCCCTGACGTGGAGGTGAAGTTCTTTTCCTTTAAAAAATTTCATTGGTCCCTGATCTCTGATGCCTATAAACAAGTTGAGCCAGGCCCAGCCCTCTCCAAGTGGGCCCCATGATCTGACTGTTCCCCATCCCTCTTCACAACCTGTTACCACAGCCTTTGTGAACTTAATCCCAAACTACCTAAAAAGGCCCCTCATTTCCAATTTATAAAGAGCTGTGAAACGGAGAATTTTTTTCCTTAGAAATAAGATAAAGTTGACATCCTTAATCAATTCGTACTCCTACTAAAAACTTTGTTTTTACTACAAATCCTTTTTATCTCGAAAGCTACATGATAGTTTCTTCAATTGTAATTTTCTCCAATTTTCACTAAGCGTAACACATATGCAGTGTATAATCAGTACCAACCTACTTACCATCTATCAAATAACACATTATCTCTTCTTCTGAGACAAGCTGACCAGCAGGAGCACACCTATGACAGCAGCACTAATATGACTAAGGCCATGCTGGCTGTGGTACATTTAAAGTCAACATTATGCAGAATTCACTTCTGTGAGTATCTGAAAGTAGTCACACAGCCTGATAAAATCAAATGGCCATGACTTCGGCCACATGACAGGGGAACAGGCAGAAAGGAAGCCCCACAGCTCTGACCTCTGACCGCAATGTATAGGTCATCTATCTCTGCTAAAGCGGACACGCCCTGCCTCTCTCCAAGGTGATGACATCTCCTTCAGCTCCTGCTTTCCCTGCTCGCCTCCTGATCCACAGTCTCCCTGGCTGCCTCCACCCTCACGGGTCTGCTCTGGCAGACACTGCTCCCCAATCCGAGGGCCACAATGTGTCCCTGTGGCGAGGAAGGCCAGCAAGGAGGCCAGCTCAGTCCCCACTCAGCGAGAACCAGCTACGTGTCATCGCTGGCCACTTCCGGTCCACTTCTGACATTGTGACCGCCCTCATCCTTCCAAGGCGCTCAAAGACCCTTTCCGACGGGGGCTCCGGATGCCTTACCTCTTTCACGTGGGTGTGAAAGGACACCGACATGTCCAGTAGGATCTTCCGTTGCTCCACTCGCCGGACGAAATCTTGGATGCGGTCCTCAAGCTGGTGGGCAGCCTGGTAGATCTCTTCTGGGTCACACTCCCCGGTCTGAGCCAGCTGTTCTGCTGCTTCTAGTAACTTATCCGCATTGGTGTATGTGTTCTGCAGAAGAGAATGTTCAGAGAAACAGAAGGTGAACAAGAAAACAAACTGGCCAGGCTGGGAGTCACGAAATACTGCAAGAGTCTGCGGGTGATATTCCTGAC
This sequence comes from Camelus ferus, assembly GCF_009834535.1. Lineage (NCBI taxonomy): Eukaryota > Metazoa > Chordata > Mammalia > Artiodactyla > Camelidae > Camelus > Camelus ferus. Next base: position 10,302,853 of record NC_045698.1, on the reverse strand, counting down.
TGTCTCTGCCAATCAAACAGGAAAAACAGGCTGGGAAGAGATGGTTTTAGGATCCAGTACATCTCTATCAGCAGCCTCTTCCATTCTTGTTTTGGGCTGTTAAACTCTGAATCTCACAGCAGCCCTTCCGTCTGCAGCAGGAATGGGGTGTCTGCAGGCAGCTGCTGGCTGTCCTGTGACTCACAAAGGGCTTCCAGCTCTTTGCTGCTGCATGGCCAGAAGGCGGCTCGTAGCCACAAATGCCCGCTTCACTTTTTCTCCCGGTTTTATGGCAGAGTGGAGAGTTCCAGTTTTGTGTGTTTCAGTATGATACACCACTTTGTGATAATTCCCCAAGAGCAAGTGAAAAGGGTATGTTCCAAACAAACATGAGTTAGTGTCTCTTCCTGTGTTTCTCCTGATCAGTAATTCTGCACTTATAAATTTTTTTTCTACTTCAGAGTACACATTTTCTGAGAAAAAGGAAACAATAACTATAATGGCTATAAAGCAGCTGGCATTTTAAAGAGCTGAGAGTTAAGTGTAAGTGGGTGTCTAAAATACTCTGAAAATTACTCTAACTCTTGATAAATGAGAGGCTGCAAACGGGTTCCTCAAATAAAATAAACAGGTCTGTTAGGGCCCCCGTACTGTTTAAGGAACTGCTAGTGAGAGGTCTGCTGCTGGGGGTGGAGGGAGGAGCGGACAGGCTGGAGAGGAAGGAACAGTGCCAGGAAGAGCAGGAGCGAGGCCTCCAGGAAGGCCCAGGGCGAGTGTGTAGCTCTCCGTGAGAACAGGCTGAGCCCTCATCCTCCTCCTTCCCCAGCATCTCAGTCCCAGGGCTGGCATCTCAGGTGAGATGGCAGTGGTCCAGAGTGTGGGAAGCGTGCCCCTGCAAGGAGTCCCAGACCGAAGGGTCACGGGGCGCCCCTGCTATGGGCAGCCTCCTGGGTGGGAGACTGGTGACCTCCAGGGGCATTTCGTCTAAAAAGCCACACATTCAGGACAATAAGAATTCCTCATTTGGGAGAAGGGGTTACAAATATGGAGAAGGAGAACACTTGCATTAACCCTGTGTCACTGGATTGGAACTGGGGGACCAATGTGAATAGTTTTCAACACACAGACAGTACACACTCACTCACGTTCCTCCCCCTGACCCCCATCCACCGATGGAGCCTGGGAACAGCAATGGCCCAAAAGCAGTAAGCAGGCTTAGTACCCGACCTCCACTTCTAAGCGCCACTCTCCTCTGGTCAGAACCAGGCTCCATGGAGACGTGGCGGATTCCAGGGCTGGGGTGGGACTGAGTACAAGATGAGTCTGCAACATCCTACTGTGGCCCAAACACAATAAGGAGATGGTCCAGAACAATGTGGACAGGACAGGACAGAGAAGCCAGCTTGGAGAGGCCAAATAAGGGACAAACTGAGCATCCGAGTAAACAGTGACGGTGATGGAGTGCAGTCCACTCAGCAGGAAACCTTGAGTCCTGACTGACACAAACTGAGTAAAACTGGACAAGGAACAGCATATTTACAGAATTTCAAAGTACCTCCCTGCAAAGTACTTACTAAATCCTAAGGGGGAAACACTCACGTCACAACAGAGAAGCCTGGCAGACACCGCCGTAACCCAGGGGTCACGGTGAACACCGTATGTAACAGGACAAATTACACCCGTGTGTCTACTGATGGGATGGCATGAGGAGGGCAGGGCAGCGCTCCCAGGACACTCCTGTCGGAGACGTGTAAGCAGAATACAGCGGTGAGGACAAACCCAAAGTGAGGGGCCTCCTCCAAAACAACAGGCCTGAGACCTTCCAAAGGGTCAGGTCACACTAGTCAAGGAAGGACCAAGGAGAAGCTCAGGGCTGAGGGACACTAAGAGATGTGACAAGCAGACGTCACAGGTGGCTCTCCACCGGATCCTTTAGCTACGAAGGACACCATGGGGTCTGAGGATTAGGGGGGAATCATGTGCAAGTGCTAATTCCTGATTTTGAGAGTGGTATTACGGTTGTAACACCCACACTTACAGACTGAGGCCCCCCAAGCGTCTGGGTGCAGGAGAGGGTGGAGCAGTCTACCCTGGAGGCAATGAGGGGGTGCGGGGCCAACTGCAGTTGGACAGTGGTAACACAGGCCAGCTGAAGGTCAGTCTGCTCTCTGTCACCACCGCAGGCTGAATGCTCCTACCCCACAGGTGCCCTGGTCCTGAGCACGTACTTCCGTGGGGTCTCAGTGCCTCCCCAGAGCTGGGCCGTCCATTCCCAACCCAGGCTCATCACAGGTCAGGAGACTGAGGAGTGGAGGGCATTCACCAGACGCAGGGGCCAAGGCTGGCAGGTGGTGAACAGGACCCCCCAGGTCTGCCTGGCTCTGGAGCCCTACTTACACCACAAGGGTGTCATTCAGCTCGCAGGATGCCTCCCCAGTGTCCAGCATAGCCCTGTTTTACACACTGCAAGGCTCACAGCCATCTCCTTCTCCCTGCCCATCCGAAAAACCATCTTCAGAGGACTCTTCTTTTTCGGTACCATCCAAGTCTCATAAGAACGTTCTGTACTATTAACAAAGGATCTTTCTGAACTCTTTCTAGAAATGATGGAAGAGATGTCCAAGAACCCCTTCAGACTGACTAGCAGGGCCAGGCTCAGAAAACGTCTGTGTGCACACTTTGCATGTTCTTTGGAATCAACTACGTGAAATAATCTGAAAAGCATGGTCAGTTCCCAATCTGACTGCTCAAAAGCTCAGTTAAAGGGTTTTATATATAGTCACTGTGACCCACTTGAAAGCTAGGTTGCAATGATTCCTGCTGAGAGCAGAGATGGTGAAACTGCCCACTTCCAAAGGGCTCTGTAACAACAAAACCATGTTTCATAAACGTCCACTCTCCATCCTGTGCACCTCGGGGCCTCCACCTCCCCTGCAGGGCAGTCTGGCCACCTGCCAGCGATGACTCCGTGACTAGAAGCCCTCCACACAGACTGTCACATGGTCTCAGAGAGTCTGAGTGACGGCACGGAAACCACTCTCACATCAGGTGCCTGAGCCCCACGCCTGTCACGGCTCTGACACAGTGACCCGCAGCCTCCGGTTGGAGACAGTCGCCCCTCCTTGTGGACAAACGAGGGAGGCGTTAAGCCATGAACTGGAATCGGAATAAGGTGGTAATGATGAAGGAGGGACAAGGAGGCCACTACAATAATAATAAAAAAAAAGCAACAGAAAGTGTCAAAGCCAAGAGGAGGCATGACAATGATATGCAATGTGGCTCCTGGACAGGACCCTGGATGGGACCCTGGAACAGGGAGAAACTAAGGAAATCTGAACAAAGGGTGGCCTTGAGTTAAGCAGTATTAGCTCATTAATCATAACACTACTGGTTCCACGTTATATTTTTATAATATCAGTGTGATATTGGGTCGGTACTAGTGCACCAATAGTAACAAATGTACCAGACTAATGGAAGATGTTAATAAGCGGGAGCCTGGGTGCAGGCTATGAGGACTCTCTGTGTCATCTTCACAATTTTTCTTTAAGTCTGAAAGTTGTCTAAAAAAGTTTATTAAAAATATGTATGTACACATACACACACACACACACAGGTCTTAATAGAACAGCCTTCACCTATGGAACAATTCCTGAGCACTTTCCACGGGTGGCATCACCCAGTCCTCCCCTCCTGGGAGGCTGGCACCCTGGCCACTCAGTGTGGCCCCTCGGCACAGAGAAAGCTCTGCTCGTGATGACCAGCTGTCAGCATCAGAGGCTCCTGCGTACACAGGTTCTGTCCACCTGTTGCTCCCGAATGTTCTCTGACACCAGAGGCAGCACTGTGCAGTGACATTTTCGGGGACGAGGGCTTTATGGAGATCCATGCTTCCCCTGCGGGGCCTCCCCAGGACCGCGCTCTGCAGCTCTGAGCAGAGACACGGCAGGGCCTCGGTGCTGGACAGCACGGACGGCACATCGTGCTTTATTAAACACATTTTGGAGCACCGAGTCTGTTTTCTTATTTATTGTCCCTAGAGTCGTGAAGACAATTACCTCTCGAGTTTGGTAAGTGGGTCTGCAGGCGGCAGTGCCTCCCGACAGCTACACTTCACACTTTGGAAAGCTTTCCGCAGATGCCAGCAGGTAAAGGCATTTACCACATTCAGCATCCCAAAGGAACAAGTGCATTCCCGAATGCTCTGGGACACTAAACAGCACTCATTTAGTCTCACTTCCCATTTGACACTTGAAGACAATGAGCCAGTACACGGTTTTCCCTCAGCACAGCGGGAGGGGCCAGGGGAGCCAGGTTAGCACACAGCCTCTCTGAGACCCAAGGCCAAGGCCTCCCCGTGAACAGAACCTACCCCGGACCCTTCTGCTGTGGAAGAAACAGACTCCCCGGTGTTAACAGACACTAACTCTGGGGCACTGCTCTGTGCCCACAGCAGCCCTGCAGTGAGGACATGACCTCACTCCTGCTTCATAAGCTAGGAAACCGCCACACTGAGGTGAAGGAACTAACCCAGCAGCCAGGAGAGCGCAACCGTCTGAACACTGAATGCCCCAGCCAGGGTCCTCTCAAGAGGGAAAACTGAGTCATTTAAAGTGAGACTGAAAGTGGGGAGGGGCTGTCAGGTTAGGGGGCTGCTTTCGAGTCTGAAGGGCCTGGGCTCCTGTCTTTGTTCCACCGCCCCGGCTCTGCGGGCATCTCCCACTGGGCCCACTTCCCGGTCTGTGGGGTGGGGTACTGACCCCTGCACTGAGGATTCAAGGAGACACTGCAGAACCAGGCCAGGATGGCGGCCCGACTGCTTTCCTCTTTTTCTGGAGAAGTAAATTAAAACTGCATAATCGCTAGGACTCAGGAAACACAAGCGACTTTCAAAGGAGGATCAGATCCTCCTTTCCCTACCAGCCATAGCAGCTACAGCCCGGGTCTTACCGGAGACAGCCAGAGGCTGTACTTAGAATCTGGTTTAAAAAAAAGAGAGAGAGAAAGAGGTGGGTTTTCTTGAGCTTAGAAAAAATAGGAAATGAGGAAAACACAAGCACTTCAGGCCTGAATTTCGGACGTGATGAAGGCATGGAGGTGCTTTGAGCCCATGTGCTGTGCTCGGAGAATCCTCCCTGCAAAAGATGACCGAGTTCAGGAGCGAACTGTTGGGGGGGAGGGGGCGGGGTATAGAGAATCGGCCTGCTTAGCTTCTGAAAATCTAGAATGAACGTGTAAGGACTCATTGTTTTCCTGAAGTGTTGCCACACTTCTTTATCCTGGAAGATGAGGTAATTACGCAGCACAGATAAAAAGCTGCTGACGGCAATGATTCCTGGAGAACAACTCTGAGACAGGTTACGTCTCTGGAAGGTGGTTTGAGCCCCCGGGGACAAGCAGAGAGGGGAGAAGGCACCTGCGGGAAGAAGCTACCCCAGAGCTGTCCTGCTCGTAGTAAAGAAATCTTCGGTGCTCTTGACGCCGGCCTCTTCTTTGAACCGGAATTTTCTTGCTTTACTGGATGCTGTATCCACAGCTTCTAAAAAGGAGCTTTAACTCAGATGACTATTTAGGAGATAAAAGAGAAGATGACTGTCAAAGAGCATCTTCCTGCCCCACAGTCACTGACAAAAAGTTTCGTGTGCAAACGCATTTTTAACTCCTGTTTCAAAGCTCCTGCGTGAACGTCCCACATGCCTGTGTCTGCCACACTCCAGACAGTCATCAGTGTGGAGTCAGTCAACAGGACGTACCTACTCACGATCACTGTGCAACACAGAAAAGGAATGGACGTTCAGATCAGTTACAAGGAGGGTCTTCGCTCTGTGAAACCGCGTGTAAGACGATCCAGTGCTCACTGACGTGGCTACAGCAGCGCCCGGAACAGCCCGAGACAAGGGGTCCCGTGGCAGAGTCGTGGTTCTGCAGAAGTCACACCGGCTGCACAACTCGCTTCCACCAAGTAAACATGAGGCTCTTTTCAGGTTCCTCCTTCTCAGAATGCTAGAATTATTCTATAGAATAACCTATATTTGGTACATTTAGTACATTTGAAATGAAATCAGCCACAAGACTCTCACTACTTCCTTTCTGAATCTCTATGTCACTTCACACCACAACACTCTTTGGAAGAAGTTGATTGTAAGAAAAATTCATTAAATAAATGGCTAATTCAAAATCTTGACACTGAAGGCAACTGAGAATTCATTTTACAAAGGATCCTTCAAAACACAACCCCAAGATACACACGAACCAATCTTACACTGTGAAAAGGAAATTTCTTTTCCCTAGAACCAAAGTTTGTTTCACCTTCGTAGGTCTGAGAAAATGAAAAAAGCCTCCCTATTAAGCACTAAAGATGCCTCTGTTCCCATTTAAGGTGCCTCCAGAGCACATCCTGTCCAAAAAATACATATGTCTACAATACGACCTTAGACCTACTCTGCCGTAAGACTTCTACTATACTTTGTTTTGACAGAAAGCAGTCAGGCCAGAGGGCGGAAGAGGAGGTTGGTGAAGGCGTGGGCCTCTCTTCCCTCTGCTACAGCAAGACTGCTGACCCTTCCTCTCAGGGAAGAGCCAGACTGCTTTCCATGAATGAAGCAACCAACACAGAACATAACCGGGCTCAACACGGAGGCCCCGGTTGGTGTAGACCAGATCTGCTGCCCAGTTCCTTCTGGAGCTGCTTCACAGCCCAGGTCTCTTCTGGCTTAAAACGCTATCCTCCTTCCCCCGCCCTCCTCGAAGGATCTTTATTAAACAAGGTGGGGGTTGCTGGAGAGAGAAGGCCATCCTATTTCTTCAGGTCTTACGGCCCCCTTTCCACCTCAGCATGTCTAATCTGTCTGATCGTCTAGGGCGGTTCCTCTGCCTGCACCACCTGATGGACTGAGGCGGAGCAACTCCTCCCAGAGCCAGCCTGCGGTGGTCCAGTGATGCACAATGCCCACACGGGCTGGCGTGTGCAGGGTTCCAGCTCCGTCATCGACCCCTCGGGGCCTACCTCACACACACTGAGGTGGACACGCATCCGTGGACATATGGGATCAGAGATTTTTGCTCTAGAGCGAGCGGAGAGGCATTACGTGAGCGGCTGGTCCCAGTTCAGACCCACTATGACCCACTGCTGGACGCCCACTCCAGGCCTCAGCATGTCGCTGTGCCCCTGCTGCCTGCAGAGTCATCACACAGAGATGCGTGAAGCTGCACAGCCGGCAACAGGGGAGGCAGGTAAAGCGGCACAACGCTCCAACCGGTATCCAAGAAACAGCACAATGGAGAGCTGTTCTTTCAGAGAAGGGAGCGTGTGTAAATATTTTGGGCCAGAAGAAAAAGCAGCAAAGAGAGAGAGAAGCTGGAGATGGTAGGGAAAGAGACCAGACCTGCAGGGCCAGGGCTGGCAGTGGGGCAGGAGGACTGCAGGCAGAGAGAACTGGGGAGAGGAGGGCACGGCCAGGTACAGGGCGGAGAGCTCAGAGCCCGCCCCCGGGAAAACTGAGGGGAAAAAAGAGCACATTTTTCACATTTCTTCTGCTACAGAGGAGAGGGGTCGGTAGAGAGGAGAGGCTGGGTGTCTGCACGGGGCTCCCCGGGGCCCAGCCATCACTCCAGCCTCACAGGCCAGGTGGCCGTACTGCCCAATGATCTGAACTGTTGTCCCCCAAGCCTGCCTCTAATGTCCTCTTCTTTCTGTGTCACCAAGCTGAATTCTACCAATCTGCGAGTCTGAGCTTACAGAGCAAGAACCACCAGGCCCTCTCTGACAGGGAGCCACGCCCCTTCAGGAGGTCTGGGCCTGGCCCCTAGTGCCTGGCAGAATGCCTAATACATGATGATGATGATGATAGGAAAACCAGGAGGAGGGAAACTGGGTGCAGATGTTTGCGAAGTGGGCAAAAGGTGTTGGTATTTAAGGTTTTTTGTTTTCATGCTCAGTTCAGATTGGGCTTAAGGACGTTCAGTTTAAGGGAAAGAAGGTCAGGTCCCCTTAGGATCCTAGGGACAATGTGCAAACACAGATGACAAGAAGGAAGCTGTGAAACTCTGCTGGGGAGAGGTGGGAGCAGACAAGCCCTGACTTTCTCTGAGCCGAGGCCAAAAGCAGGTCTCCGCTCAGGGTGCCGCTGTACCCCGTGGCTCACCCTGGAAACTTAAAGGCAGACACGTTTCCTACAAAGAAAGTGTCTCATTCTTGCTGCCCCCTGAGCACCCGTGCTAACAGCTCTGCTGGTCATGTCAGATCTGAGGAGGTAAGTTCCCCAACAAGCCAGGGCAAGGTTAGCTACAGAAGGTATTTCCCTAATTTAGAACAGAACTCCCTGCACGGGAGTTGGAGGGAAGGGTGCTGGACGTACATGAGGACACTCCGTAGACCAGCACCTTCCCTCTAGAACACGGTCGGGAAGGCTCCAGGAAGGGGCCAGGGCGGTCGAGCCCACGGTCACGGGTGAACTTGCTACTCAGGGCAGGAGCCTCCTCTGGGGCTTGGCTGTTTGCTGTCCCACCTCCTGGGTTCTTTGGTGCCTAAAGTCTTTGCTCAAAGGATCCAAATTTCACATCCATCCCCAAACCACATGGCTACAGCAGTAGCTTATCTTATGGAAAAAATTAAGGGAAGATAAGAGCACATTTTCCACATTTCTTCTGCTCCAAGGGAAAGGCAAAATATTTTCCAGCCAGCATAGGTAGGGAGATCACAAAGAATGTAGCTAAGGAAAATCCAAAGACACATCCAGGGGTGTGGCCAGGCTGCTAAACACACCACCTTTTCGAAAGCAGGAGAGTGGGGACTGCCATTTTGCATATGAAGGCTTGGAAAAAGGGTAACTTGTTAAAGGCATCTTCACTGAACAGGACTGAAGTCCAGGCTGTTCTCGTATCCCACGATTTCACCTCACACTAATTCCCCGACTAACCCAGCGCACAACTGACCCCTCTGTCATATAAAACCCACAGACACCAGCTGTGGTTTACTCCTGCTCTTTCTGTGTTAGAAATTTTGAGACTATGTTGTTAGAAGTACATCGATAGTCTTCTTTTCATAATTGAAGGTTTTCTTTATTTTTTACAATGTTTTTATGCTTTCAAGTCTATTTGCTTAATACCAATATCCCTGCACCAGTTTCCATTTGGTTAATATCTGCCTGGTGGACCTTTTTTCTAATACTTTACATACTTTCCAACTTCCTGTATATTGAGGTTTGAGGTGTGCCCTTTGAAAACAATACACAGCATGATTTTTCACGAACTATTCAATCAGAGAATCTTTCTCTTAGCAAGTATAATCTATTTTGCATTTACTGTAATTCACACTCTTTGTGGACAAATGACTGCATCTCATTTTGTGATTTTCTAACATGATTTTTGTTCTCCTTTCTTTTGCTTCCACTGGACCCGTTTTCATGAGTTTTTATTTATCTGGTTTTCTCTATTTCTTTTCCCTTTATACTCAGGGGAAGCGGTGCTTTCTACTCCCGTATTTTTAGGCTTCTTTCAAAAACGCAACCATGTACAGCTGAATTTACAAATCTTAGATAAACACGCCTCCTACCATCCTCCTTGGGACCCCTCTCTGTCCTCCGTGCTCAAGTGCTCTGCTGCTTGGCTCTGTCTTGTTTTTAACTCTCCCCCCAAATCCGTCGCCTTTTGTCTAACGGGTCAATCCTTTGATTTACAAACATATTTACCGAACTCTGTGCCCAGTCCTTTCTTCTTGTAGCTCCTTTTTTATTCATTTAAGTCATTCATTCAACAAATACTGCTGCACACTTACCTGCACCAGGTAGCCTTGTTCTCAGCGCTAGAGACAGAGACAGAACAAAACAAAGTCCTTGTTCTCACGGTGCTTACGTTACGGTGGGTGCTTCCATTACCCTGACTAAACTGAACGCTCCAGTTCTTAGGCAAGTATCTGAGTGGTGAACTCTCTCAGTCTCAGTCTATGTATTTCATCCTGACTGTTGAGTGATTGTTCCACTGCGTGTGGAATCCGGGTTCAGAGGTACTTTCCCTCAGGACTGCACTCCACTGTCTTCCACAATCTGTGGTTCCTGGTAAGAAGTCAGCTGTCTTCCTCAAAGTCATTCTCGCAGGTGTGATTTTGTCATTTTTCTCTTCTCGTTGTTAAGACTTTGCCTTTGGTGTTCCTCAGTTTTACCATAATATGTCTCAATTTGCACTCATCCTACAACTTCTTTTTAAAAGAACTTTTACCCTACCTCCTATAGCTTCCATATATATATCTCTCTCATGTTATGGTCATTGCTCCCTTCTTCACTCATCTTTCTTTCAAAACACAAAAACACAAAACAAAATGAAAGGCACATTTACCAAACAGCAGTGAGTTGTGGAAAGCCCTGGTCTGGGTACCTTACATGATGCAACCACACACACATACTTTGCTTCTCTCAAGCAGCCCTCACTGTGCCTATTTTTCAGATGAAAAAGTTAAACCTCAGGAAGGTTAAGAAATTTTTCCAAAGTCACACAGCTGGTTAGCATTACAGACAATATTGGAACTCCACAAACCCCAGGCTCTGAATATACCACCACCCCTACCTCCTGTTTCGAAGCACATCTTTTAAAAAAGAAATAACAAAGGGACAAGTCATGCTAGTCCATCGTTATAGAAATGCAAGAAGGACTGTTAATTTCTGACCATGAATTGGAATTTCACAAGCTAGTCAATAGACACTGGTACAATAAATATGGCAAAAACATCTAAGACATTTTTCAGGTTCAAGAACATCACATTTCACAAAAAGGTCAATGGACTAAACCATCTTTCTGCCCAGACATTGACAACTGCACTCTGAAATTCAGGCATCATTTCTGAATCACCTTCGAACACTGCTGGCTATGGCTAACTCATCTCAGATGGTGTTAAAACTGTAATTCAAAACTAACCACGTAGGTGTTTATGGGAAAAGACAGTACAAGCCATCGTTTTACCTGTGCTACTTCCTCGAAATCTTCATGACGTTTCTGCAAAGCTCGGGCCCGATGAAGAGACTTCCCCACACCTGTATGTTTGCTCAGAAATGCTTCTCCGTGGTTCTCAATCCAGTCCAGTACCTACAAGGAAACACAGACACAGATGCCATAAAAACAACGGCCGCCTTGTTCAGTGTTTAGGACTAACCGTGGAAGATGCATTCTGTTACCAAAGCTCTGTAAGAAACAAGAAGCAAAGGAGAAAACAAAATTGTGAGCAATGGGACACTAGTTTAACAGGTTAAGAATTAGATCTGCCAGCTTTCCCACCATGATTTTAATCAGCTCTTACTTCAACAGCGCAAATCTGTGTGCATATAAATGTTACATGCAATGATGATTAAATTAAATCTCACTTCATCTAACGCATGACTAAGCCACCAACACGGCCTGGCTTTTGTATAAGACAGTAGTTATCAAGCCACAGAGGACCAATTTAACTTAACATTTTTATATGGTTCAAAGCTTCACAACTCAGGCAGTTCAAGTTTAACTACAGAGTTAATGTTTTTCTGTCTCTTCTTTATAAGATTCAAAACATATAAGTAAAACCCAAGAAAACAAAACACTTAAATGCCTCTGTCTATGTCTTTAAGGATAATTTATTCTACAAACCAAGCTGTTGTGAAAGCTAAACATTCCATGAATTTAATTACTTACAAGTTCTTGTTAGTTGAAATCTACTAAAGAAAAAGAGTAAAAGTAAAGTAGGGTGACCTGATGTTTTTAAGTTCATAGTGGGACTAAGCAGTTCATTGGCTATTTTACTTGAGAAATCGCAAAGCACTGACAACATCAAACAAAATATTTACACTACATCAAACATACATTTTGTCTCTTTCTGCTGGAGAGTAGGTAACAGCAAAAAACTAAGCCAGTGACATCTGTAGATAAAACTTACACTAAAAGAAATTATTTAAGTATCTGAAGATGTATGTTAAGTATCTGAAGACATTCGTTAATGTGCTGCGAAGTACTGAAGGCTGCCTCGCACTCTGTAATTAGTAACCATGGTAACTAAGCCTACCGAGCAAACCGATCCTGGACTAAAGAACCCACTGAGGCCTTACAGCTAGGACCGTGGTCTAGAGGGCAGCCTGGAAGTGGACCAGTCACAGCGCTCCACTAACAGCAAAATCACAGAGGCCTCAGGGTGGGGGGTGTAACTTACAGCATGGTGAACATAGTAGTAACTTTGTATGGGGACAGATGGATACTAAATTTGTCATGGTGATCATTTCATAACATATGCAAATGTCAAATCACTATTTAGTACATCTGACAGTAACATAATATTGCCTGTCAACTATTTCAGTTAAAAAAAAAAATAAACAAAAGGGGCCTTAATGTGAGGTTCATCGCTACAAAAAGGATCCTGTGCCCTCTGTTACCCGCACTGCAGAGAGATCAGCTGTGCTGACAGATATCCAGGGAAAAAAGAGGCAGCTGGTAGGGCCAGAGCCTGCTGTCCACCTCAATTTGTCCCCCTCTGCTCCAGAGGGTCCTTTTTCCACAGGGTTTAGCAAAGTTAGCAGCATATTTAAATAAAGTGGCTCGCGAACCTGACTAAATCTCTGGGAATCCTCTGTAAACACCCCTGTAGCATGAGCAGAGGTGTGTGTGAGTGTGTGCACATGTGTGCACATGTGGGAGGGTCGGGCAGGTATAGAAGTCTGGCCCTGGGCGGGTGTTCAGGCTAAAGGTATACGTTTACCTTATTCCTACAGTTCATCTCTGAATCGCTCTGTCACCACCACCACTCTGCTAGTCACCTGGGGTCACACTGCCATTCTGCTAGTCAGCCGGGGTCACAGAGTAATTCCTACTAGATCCATGTGTATTGTCAGTCACCTCAGCCTCCCAGTCCTCCCAAAAACTCCCTCGTTAACCCTTCATTTCTAGCCCCCTGCACCACAGACATCCAGCATCCTTTCTGAGCTGCAGCTTCCTACCTGCTCAGTGGTGACAATAATGGTGGAGGGCTGTGAGTTTTCAATGAAATCTACATTAAGCACCTTACTGTCCCCACATGGTGAGTACAGCATGTGAGCCAACCCCACCCATAAATCATAACCCCTCACCCATAAACCACAGCCCCCACCCATGACCCCTCATCCATAAACCATAACCCATGGGGACTTCCATCTAACATTAAGTGCTTTGACAGCACAGGTTATGGCTATTCCATTGCTTTTTAACCAGTGCATTTAGTACATTATTTTTCTTTCTTGAGATTAAAAAGAGAGAAAGAGAGATCTTCCATACTACCATTAGTAAATAATCACATTCACCACCTGACATCTAGGCTGACATCCAACTGCTGAGCTGTTTGTGGGCCAGTCTCTTAGTGCCTATTATAAAACACAGGTCCCGTTTCACTTCTAGAGAAATGCCTAATGACAGCTTTAAGATGTCTCAACTTCGAAGAATGGATAGTTAACCGAATGTGCCTCCAGGCAGGAGGCCAGTACCAGGCGGAAGACAAGGACCAACTACATTAAGCCTGAAAAGAGCTGAGAGGTGTCTAAGTTACACGTATGCTATCAGATCTGCGTGAAGGGGCTGGGAGACCTCCTTTTAACTACAACGATAGCATATTCTATATATTCCTCAACAATACCTTAAAAAGAAAAAAAACAAGGTTTGGTAAACAGCAAACCTGATGACTACTGATAGTGATTACTGATACTTGCCCTCACGTCTCCTTCAAGTCTCAATACAGCCTTGAAGTAAGGGCACAACTTCAAAAAGTAAAAAGTAAACACTATTTGGTAGAAAGTGCTAGAGGAAGCAAAATACAGTCTTTCTGAAAAAATAAAACTTTGTTTTTTAAGCCTAAGAAAAGTGCTTCAGGAAGCAGAAGAAATAAAAGCTATTATGAACCAACCACTGAGGGTTACAAAAGGGTTACGATTTTTGTTTTATTAGTGGTTCCTTTAGACAGAATTGTAAATACCAGGTGAAATCTCAACAAACAAGAAAGTAGTTCAAAGAAGAGTGTACAAATTCCAAGCGCTGTTTAAAAACAGTAGCAGACAATTATGAAATCGAGCTCATATTCAAAACCAAACTTGCCCACGAGGCTTCTGCTTCTCTTAAGTCTGAGAACATTCCCCCGACTGCCAAGGAATCCTGAACGACTACACCTGTCCAAGGAGCATTTGAAAGGCAAGCTTGTGGACTCTTTCCATTTAGAACAGAAAAATATCTGCACATCAGGGGCTCCATCCAGCTAGTCCGGCTGGCCCCCTCCCGACCTCAGCGGTGGTGGCAGCTGTCACCTCCCTGCCTTGTGACCTCCAGCCACAGAACAACCAGGCCAGCCCAGGACCTGCTGCTCTGCTGCTGGCTCGAGGAGAAGGGCAAAAGCCGGTCCTCCCCGCAGGCTACCTGGTTGTCAGGCAGGAGCAGGGCTGGAGGGCCAACGTCACCTCCTCCCTGCTCAGAGGAAGTGAGACAAGCCTGGTCCTCTGTACACCAGCGCCTTCTAATGGGCACCAAGATTGCCCCAAGATCAAGGTCATTCCAAAGCGAGCCACCAACACTTTAAACACAGATAACCATCTCAGCAGCTAAGGCAAAATGTCAGGAAACCTCACAGGTTGTTGAGTTTCACTCCCCATTTGTCACGTAATTGCAAGAGTGAGCATGATGATGGCATGTCTGATCTGCTCATTTCTTCACTGGAAACTGCAGTCTGCCTGAGCCCTGGCCACTGAGGCAGGCTAGGACCTACAGCATCAGTCCTCACAGAGAGCTGGGCTGGGGGCCGCATCATGACCCTGGGCCATAGATGAAGACACAGGGCCAAGGACCCTCGGCCACCATGGAGAAGAGCCAGTCTGTGGACCTGGGCCCGGAAGCAAGGTCCATCCTCTGAACCTCCAGTCTACGTGGCCTCTCTTCCTCACCAGGCACGACAGGCATACAGGCAGCACGCGGAGGTCTGGAAGGAAAGAGCTGTTTCTGCTTCAGAACAGTTGAGGCTATTGCATAAAACACCCTGATGAAGTGACACTATTATGACAGACAGCAAAACGGGGGGTAGGTGAGCCAGCACACACAACCACACCAGGACCAAACACCTCAGGAACTGGCCACTGGCGCCTTCCACCTCCATCACGAGGAAGGGCCTGGCCATCCCGTGCAACCTGTCTCTAAAGTAATTTTCTGTCATCAGCCCCCACTACCTAATTTTCACTATGTTTTGTGGATTAATATTTCTAAGTAATCACTATTTAAGAACTTATGACTAAATACTAAACCCTAGTCAAATGGGAGACTCATTCTCAAGGACCTCCATTTCAGCAACACACAATGTACAGAACAACATAATGACATTTTTCCTTGAAAATACACAGCTGTTTACTTCAAGTATGTACTAGAACACCACCATGGACCACGTCACTATCTCCAGCATCACTTACTGAGAGATCATTCTGTGCTGTGCTTGGGAGCGCAATACAGGTTCATAACTGCTTTTTCACAAAAAGCTAAAACAGCTCTGAAATTCCAAATATTTTTTCAAGACTTGGTCACAAAAATTAATTGGCAGTAAAGACCTGACCTGAGGCTATTAATAGTCTTTATCGATCCCTTTAGTGTGAGTTCCTGTACATCTGGCTGCAGAAATCTCCATGCACTTGATCGTTGGGGGGGGGGGGGCGGCTCTCAGATCCCCCTACAGTATTACATATCACAGTGCATCTGCTCTGTTATCTTTCTCAACTTTGACAAATTCTTAATTCCAAAAAACATTTCTCCCCAAGAAAGTAGAAAAAAGAATGAAAATTTTTATTATTATCTCTATTGAGCAAGAAATGGAGGCTCAGAAAAGTTAAGTGCCCAAGAAAGAACACCTAGAAAAAAGATTCAAATGCAGAACTTCTCAACTCCAAACACATGCCTTTATCCACCATCACACTGTGTCACAGCACGGACTGTAGTATTGTATGGAGTTCCAGCACTAGGATTGACTGTTTATGAAAACGACACAAGTCCTCTGACGTAAACCCACCAAGAGCACATTGAGCTGGTCTCTTTTTCCTGGGAACTCTGAAAGCAGAGAACATTCAGGGAAAACACACAGCCATCTGTCCATTTTAGCTACTATGTTCAAGAGACAAAGCACAGGGAGTAAGTGTTTCCAGTCGTAATAATGAGAGTCCCCTCCCTCTCAGTCATATTTCAAGCACAAGAAATAAAACAACTAGCTTTTCTGATTCTGTGCTTAGTTTAAAAAACAATTAGATGAAGCAAATGAAAAATAAGGTAATTCTAAAATATTCTGAATTTGTTCTTTTTTATATAAAATCAGATTTTCCAGATGCAAAATACGAATTTTCCCCCTGCCTTACCCTACCTTCCCTATGAAACCCACATTAACCTAGTTTCACTTAGTTTCTTCCTTGTTCAACTCGGTGGCTGTTATTTAAACCATTGTGGATGCCAATCTAGAAATGGACGTACTGTGTTTCTAGTTCTGCTTTTAAATAAGTGCTCCTGAAAAATGCACTGAGACAGAGTTTCTCTGATTATCAAACCAATGAATGGTATTTTGGTGATTATAACAAAGAATGACTGAACAACTAAGGGACATCACTTGAAATTTGCTAAACTTACATGGGAGATCAAAAAGGAGGTCTGCTCTTAGACAATGTGCCTTTTACTAGAGGCTGGGACTCAGCAATGCCTAAGATGGATATCCAGTATTATGCTGTTAAGGACATTTAAACACAAAGTTAAAAATCAGAAATGAAGGAATCCACATACTCACGCTACCTTAGCCTGCCTGAGACTTTTTCCTAATGCTTAGAGTGCATTTTACTCCTGAAACCAATCATGCTCTTCCTCATCCAGTGGGGGCCCAGCTATCCCCTCAGCTGCTCATAGACAAGGAGGCGGTGGCAGCGGTGAAGAGATGCCAGGACCAGAAATCAGCGCCCTCTCCCTTACATTCCCTCATCCACTCCTAAGGTGAATGTCAACAGTGAATGGGAAGAAATAACAAAAATCTCCTTAGCAGCCGCAGTGATGGGCACTGCAGCTTCCACGGAAGCCCCTTCCCCCAGCCTGAGAAGCCCCACTTAAATAGTCTGCCTTAAGGAAGATGTCAGCCTCACTCTTTGATTAGCTCAGAAGTGAAGCATCCTCCTCAGGTCACAGGCAGTGAAGCAGTTAAACCTCTAGGCTTCCTGCAGCTTCTGCCAAGTCACTCAACTTTTTCGAGGCTAGATTTTTTTTTAACCTGGAAAATGAAGGGCTTGGCCTGACATGATCACCAGGGCCTCTAGCTCTAAATTCTGTGATGTGCATGGCATGACATTTACAGTGAAATGAAACCAACACAAAATTCAACATGCATCTGTGGGCTCGTGGGGACTGAGGGAAGAAGGAGGAACTTTCTAGGTCCAGCATTCGCAGCTGCCTGACAACAATGATTATCTCCCCTGACACACACTTCTTTAATCTCTCCAGTGGAGCCCAGAACTCTCCATATCTTCAATCGCTGTATTTTGAAATTAGAATGATGCTTATTCTAAAACTACAATCATTCTTAGTACAGAAATACCTTTTTAAAAATGCTTCTAGTACACTCCAATGTATACTAAGCCTAATGCTCACTTGGGAAAAAGAAACTATTTAAAACAAGAACAAAAAACCTCAGTCAGTTTACACAAACACGTGATACAGAACCAAACTCCCTGCTTTACAAGAGCCACTTCTGCTCAGCCCACATGAGAGCACGTGAAAGGTCAGGGGCAGGTGCATCCTTCCTTGGCCAGGAGGGAGTACAGGTGAAATCAGTGAAGAAGGGCTCACGAAGAGGCTGGCGGCTTCTAAACCTGTACCTCATCTATCCATCCATCTGTGTACCTTCTAAAAAAATATAAATCAGTTCTCCTGATATTACCCTAGTTTTAATTACCTAAGTACATTAAATTTCTTAAGGAAAACAAAGAAGTTTAGGACGGGAGGGAGGGAAGACAGAAGACAGGCAGGTTATAATTCATATAGTCTCACCTTGGATATGCCCTTCAAATGCCAACCAAACCAGCAATCTACCAACAGGAGTTAATCCTTTTCACAATTTTCTAAACTTAAAAAAATTATTTTTCCCATTCTTGGTTTGTAAATAAATATAAAATAGTCCAAAACTGTCCAAGAAAAACCTTAATATGTCTAAGATGTTATCTGGGAAACGAGTCCAGATGTTATATTTAGCTTACGTCTAGTTATTGCATGACAGAAACACACAAACATACACACACGTGCACATGTGCGGTCTCCCCTGTCCAGCTAGTCACTGGGCGCTGTCTTCTTAGGGGACCCTGGCAATGGGCTGGCAGTCAACAGTAGGGCATCCCAGACTGCCTGGATTTTGTTCATGGTTCCGCCCGCTCCTGGGCATCCCGGCTCCTCAGTGCGTGTGTCCCTGTGGGCTTGATGACCTCAGCTCCCTGCTCACTTCTGATTGACCCCAGTCCCCTGAGCTCCTGCCCCGCTGGCTCACAGCGCCAGCTCACATACCCACATCCCAGTACCACATCCGCTGTAGGGAAGAGATCCGTCCATTTCCCCAGTCTTTCATCCTCACCATTGAACTGTCAGCTCCTCCCAAGCTGTGGTTACTAAGGTTACTCTGACAGTCTCTGTTCCTGTGACAAAAGGTAAGGAAAGCTGGCCCCAAACCCACCAGGAAGATCAGCGGCCAGCCTCTACCTGCTTTATGATTGGATTACCACATTCTGTTGATTCTTATTTTGTGGTTGGCTTTATTCCTTTGATAACTATGTAAGTTTAAAAAGCTAAAGATCTAATCTGTTTTTAGAAACAATAATTAGTACATATATGTAAACTAAAAATAAATGTGCAGGTTCCCAACCCCTAACCACTCGCCCTCCAGTTCTCCCTAATTCCAAATGAGAAGCTCTCAGAAAGGACGGCAATCATCTAACCGTTCTTACCGGGAGGCACAACCAGGACCGTGAGCGTGGGAATGTAAGCAGGAGAGGGTTACACAGCGAGGCCTGTACAGTGACCCTGATGAGTGGGACGAGAAAAATCCGTCCTTCTGCCTTAAGCTAACGAGCACAGAACAAACGAGGTTCAGGAACCTTCACGTAAGAGCTGGGTTCAGGGTGGACGGGGCTGCTGGGTCAAACACCGCGGGGAGGTGACTCTTACTGGCAGGAGGCCAGAAGCCGAGGCCCCACGGCAGAACTGTGAAACAGCTTCTCTGTGGACCTGAAACCCGTCTCTTTCTGTTCAAGTGGTCAAAATCTTTACTATTTTAAGGATCTCACACACTTGCACAATTCCCATGCACTGAAATTACCATCTCCTTCTGGGCCACCCCTGGCTCCCTAACATCAGTCAAAGCTCCTGGTTCCTGCATGAAGATCTCCTGGTTAGATGACGCGATTCCCACGTGAGGCCAGCCCTCCCCACTCCAGAATTCACGAAGAGACTTTCGCCCCAAATTATCTTTAATTAGCAGAATTAGGGAATTCCTTAACTTTCTTCATTCATTCAGTCCACAGACACCAAGGATCAAGGATCTACTATCCCAGACACTTGGGGAACACCAGAGGTTAACACAGACTGCTGCCCTGCAGACCTTCACTTCTGTTCCCTAGACACCCCCCCCCCGATGGCACAGAGGTCCATGAGGGGGACTGAGCCCGTCTCCTCGCCTGAAGTGTCACTCTCGTGCTGCACTTGTCACCCCACAACCAGAGCCACCTTTCCACCGCACGCAGCATTCGCCATCCACTCCCACAGCATCAACTCAAATGCACGGCACGTGGTCCTTCAGGGTTTGATCTCAAAGTGGAGAACTGCATTAACCACTCTGCAGGGTGGCTGTGGGCACCAAGAGAAGAGAGACCCCTAACTTGCCCACTAGCGAGTACCCACGAGCACCGAGGGGAGCCCGCTGCCACGCGGATGTCCCTGCCCTCAATCCTCACAGCCACGCAGTCCCTGCAGGCCTGCACCCACGCACAGCACTCGGGTTCACAATGTCCCCTCGATGGTGTCCCAAAGCTTTGGAAACAACTCCCGAGCCTGTGACACGGGGTCACCTTTCCACACCTGCCCAGCTCGGCCTCCTCGCCTCCTGTTCTGCCCACCCTGGCCACCTGCTGTTCTCAGGCAGGCCCACCCTTTAATGTCTCTGCTGTCCTGGCAACCCCTGCTGCCCAGTCCTCAGCCTCCAGACTTCTGCCCACCTGTCGAGGACCAGCCCAAACCCCGCGCCTCCCCTGGAGGCCTTCCCGCTGCCCCAGCAACTGTCACTTGCACCCGTTACAGAAGCCTTTGTCTTCCTGATACACGGCACCCCTGATGCTTGAGAACACAGACGAAGCTCCCTGGAACCCGACAAGTGCACAAGTCATCACAGCCCAGATGTGTCCCACCCAAATGCACGTGTGAGGTGGGTGGACAGCAGGGACAAGGGTGGCAAGCTTTATCCACTCCTTCACTTGGTCCCACCTTAACAGTCAAATTCACATCCTGGCAAAACGACACCCTGCGACAATCAACAGCATCCATGAATCTCAGCGTGCTGTGGTCTAACGTATTTGACTATTAAACCATCGACTCTCACAAGATTACAATTCCTTGAGAAAAGGAACTTTGAGCTAGTCAACACATTTATCTCTGTACCTCTCAGAATATCACACGTTCAGTTCAGGTGTTTTGTATAAAGAATGAAGTGTGGACAAGAAGAATCTAGAGTGGGCCAGCCTTGCTCGACCATTTTTTCAATCTTAATGGCCCAATACCAACCTGAAGGGAGTTTTTCCAAGAGGTAACTCAGCAGGTGTGATGCTCACACATTCAAAGGGCTGCAGTGGGCGGCGGGGGGCTTCTGTTTAGGAGAAGGTCTCCCTGTCTAAGGGAGAAAGCCTACTTCTGGAAAGCAGATTTCCAGGGCCCACTGACCTCACTGGACGTGTTGGGGTGACTAAGCCCCACCAGCCCAAGAGGTGGGCAGACACGCCAGCGAGTGGGAGGACGAGTCTGACGGCAGCCTGCTGTGGACTTCGTCCAGACTCTCCTCCCACTTGAACGAGTGCAGCAAAAATAAACTATGTAGTTAGAGTCAACTAAAGCACACCCTAAACTGAAAAACTCCGCCTGGCAGGAATACAGCTACTCACTCATTAATTCAACGAAATGCCCACTGAGGCTTGCCCTAACAGTAAACAGCAGGCAACTGGAATATGTATATTATTTGACCATCAAGAAATAGAACAAATGGTATTAATTTTATTTTGAAGCTAAGGATGACAGCAGGTAATGTTGCTCAGCAGCTAGCAAGTGTATGTGGGCACGTCTTTACCGCCTGCCTCCCCATCCTGTGATCTGGACCCACGGTCAGCGCTATGACCCTACACCACAGCACGACTCCCACCCGAAACACTGTCCATATAGAAATTGGGAAACTGCCTTTGCTTGTTAAGGGGGGAAGAAAAACCTAATCGCTAAACCAAAATTAGGCATATTTTAAAAATCAAACTCCCCGTGCATCGCCCAGGGCTCCCTTCCTTGGGGCACACGCTGGTCTCACATCTTCTCTTCCACAGACAAGCGCGTACTCTTCTTAGAGGCTGTCTTCACAAAAGTGTCCGTATTTCTTGTGTGGTAAGTTGCTTTTCTTTGCCCTTGGTACTACAGATGCCTTTCCATGACCCAAACAAAAACCACATGTGGTATCTCTAATTAGCTATGTTTTTGTGGATTTTTGATTGTTTTTGTCTTTACAAGTTTATCTTCTACTAACTACGCTGACAAGGTCTTTCCTTCATTTATCCTCAGCTTACCTTTCCTGCTCGATGCTCAAGATGGCAAAATTTTTCTCTGTGTGAATTAATTTGAGTTTCAGAAACACATGCTCGATTTTGACATCCTACGGGCTCCTCTGAGGTAAAGTGTTTGCTTTGCTTAATCTTATCAACTCTGCTCCTTGCTTCACAAGTCCAGCCGACATAGCAATTTCCTGTTTGCACAACACGTCCAAACCATTCCCGATCATTTAATCGACAAAACGCTTCACTTAAAGAACAATCACTGCTTCTGTGGAATGTTAATAGGGCCAGAGGGTGCAAAACACTTTCTCCTGCTGACATCCAACCCTGTTCTTGTTCTTGAGGGAAAAACAGCTGCTTAAAGAACTGATCTCGTAATTATCATAATTACCTTTCTACATATAAAAATTAATGTTTGCTGTTTTCAAATTCAAGCACAGTGAGTACCTGGTACCAAACTAGATGGTTAGACTCATCAGCCTATTCCCCAAGGCTTCCTTTCCTGATATGAGCAGCCCAGTGGCTTAATCTCATGCGACGTGGCGCCCCAAGGAGGTGGGGGGTAGCCCCGGCTGCTACTCCAGACGCAGGTCCAGGAAGTACGCTGGCCCTCAAGCACACAGAGTGAACAGCGGACCCAAGGGATACGGAAATAGGTGGGAAAATCCTTTAATAAGCACATTTAAACTATTAAAATTTACAGTTTGCGACCGTTTTTGGACAACTAAAAAAACCCACTAATATTGGTGCTTCCAACCTCACGATTTCATTTCTCACAGTAACACCCAGGCTTTGACTCCTCCATCTAGACCCCTTCCCTGGCAATTCCTTTCTGTGACTAAAACAACATTCTGAAGAAGAATGCAGGGCATCAAAATGATCGTTCCTGACATGCACCCCAATGTTCACAGCAGCGCTATTGACAACAGCCAGTACATGGAAGTAACCTAAATGTTCATCAACAGATTGCCAATAAAGAAGTTGTGGTCTATGTAAACAATGGAATACTACTCATAAAAAAGAATGAAATGCCATTTGCAGCAACAGGATGGACCTAGAGATTGTCATACTAAGTGAAGCAAGCCAGAAAGAGAAAGAAAAATACCATATAACATCACTTACATGTGGAATCTTAAAAAAAAAAGGGGGGGGGGGACACAAATGAACTTCTTTACAAAAGAAAGAGAGACTCAAAGTCACAGAAAATAAACTTACAGTTACCAGGGGGAAAGGGGTGGGAAGGGATAAATTGGGAGTTTGGGATTTGTAAATACTGCTATATATAAAATAGATAAACAAGGCCCTACTGTACAGCACAGGGAACTATATTTAATACCTTGTAATGGTCTATGATGAAAAAGAATATGTATATGTATAACTGAATCACTATGTTGTACCCCACAAATTAACACATTATAAATTTACTGTACTTCAATAAAAGTAAAAAATTAAAAATAAATAATAAACAAAAACTAAAATGATCATTCCTGAGGCACTTTGTACATGAAGCCTTCAGAGAACTCCCAAACCATCAGCAGAATCAAAGCATACTGTATGAAAATCAAAAACTATAGAGCAATTAAAAGGATGTGGAAGTCACCAGATTCACATTACAGGAGGAGTGATGGTCAGTGCAGGTGGAGAATCTACGTGTCATCAGGACAGGTCTCAGCACCCCCTTCAGCAGAAACCCCCTCATTTTCAGGCGGTACTTGGGGCGTGTTACGCTGGAGCTCCTGCGTGTCTTCCTCACACCCAGAATCCCTCGTCCCCAGTGGCACCTCACTCAAACCCTTGCTTTCCCCTCCACTGTGAGGCAAAGACAGGACTGTTATCTTATTTACTACCAAAGATATATCATATCTTATCAGCGCCCACAGCTGCAATCCTTAAAACCCTGGTAGCAGGGCAGGCTTCCTTATCTCATGACAAGGAAATTAACAGTATGAGGACTGGGCTGACCCTTATGTTTGTAACAACAACAAAGATGTCGACTGCTTAGCAATGAATGGTCATTAAAGTCCACTTTTCACTGATGAGACAACTATTCATTAAGTACCACTGGGCACCTCGGACTACACTCTCCACCAAGTGGGAGAGAAGCGTGATTAGCTTATTACTAAGTAATCAGAGAGCAGACAAATCTTAACCTGTAGCAACACGCTGGTAAAAGCGCCACGGGCATTATTCTCATGAATAAATGTAACTGAGGATGAGCTGCTTCAGGAACAAAACTGAGTCTTGGTCTAGGCCCTGCACCATCTCCTGTGTTCCGCACGCACGAGCACGTGGCAGAGCGGCCTGAACACACGTCCTCGACATGCTGCTTTCCCTTGTGGTAAGGAACAAGGTGTGTGTGTGTGTACACGTGTGCACGCGCGCGTGTGTCTGTGCGCGTTTTCTTCTCTCCCATCCATTTTCATCAGCACAGACTAGGAAAAGGGCTCCGTGAAACTGACCTGCTGAACGTCCTGCTGGAAAACGCACAGCTGCAGCCTCTGGTGGAGCCGGACCTTGCGGTGCTGCCAGATGTTTTCCAGCTGCCGCTGGTGGTGCAGCACCTCGTGGATGACATCAAGGACATGGTGCACGGCCTTGGAGTAGTTGGCAGAGGCCGTGAGGGAATCGGAGCTGCCGGGAGTCAGGGGCCGCTGGAGCTTGTCAAGGAGTGACTTCCCATCCTGACTCACCTGCCCGCAAAACAGAAGAGCGACTGTAAGCGAGCGATTATTCACCATCTGCAGCTTTGCCCAGGCTGTGCTGCAGAGCCTGGCCTCCAACATGTGTGCACACACTTGTGCAGACAACACACGCTCACATACACACACACTTGCACACAAATGTAAACCACAGTTTTAGTTTTACTCAAAGGCGTATTTTAAAAAGAGCAAAATAAAATTTAAAACACATCCATCAACTATCTAATGATATCATGAAACCAAATACAGTAGAGCTGAGTTAAGATTTTAAAAAAACATTCATTAGTATAAAACACTGTAGTAGACACTAGCCTTACAAACATACATAGTATTTTGCTTTAAATGATGCATAAGCTGATATAAAAATCGCATTGCTGGGATATCTGCAAATTAAAATTTAAAAGAAATAATTTTCTTGAGATATGTTAGAGAGAACACAACCATCACAATGGAGAAAATTTAATGCTGAATATTGAAACCTCACTTTAAAAAATCAGTAATATAGCACTAGGCAAAAAATGTGTACTTTAACTTTCTGACATAGGTGGATAGCAATTTTACTTCACAAAATAAAAAGAAAATTAAAAAGTGCCATTTTATTTGGTTCATTAACTTCAAAAAGTAATTTTAATTAAATGCCATCAGTTTTCAAAGGAGATTGCAGTGCTATATTACAGCCGTTAACTATCCAAGTACAATTAAAGTATTGAGACTAACCAAAAAAAAAAAGAAGAAGAAGAAAAGGTGAGGGTAGAATATGAAAAGAAAAGAATTATGTATTTTTTACAGTTAAGTGATTCTTAAACCTTTTGAATGATTCTGCCAGAGGAGGTAGAAATAATATGATCAGACTGCTGATCATCACCATGATCTCTCTGCTCAAACACTTCAAATCTGAAAGCCTCCTTGGGTTTCTACCGAAAGGAGGAGCAACCAGGAGCCAAGCTAACAGACACAAACAGGGCTCAGAGGCAAGACACCAGGACAGGGGAAGAGGGGAGTGAGTGAATGGGACAGGCTAAGGGAAGCCTTTAGCAACCAAAAACTGGCGGCAAGCGAGAGGCCTGTAGAGTTTTCTAACCTGTTCCTTTAATCCTCTTACAACTTTAAGTCGTGCTGGCAGGTAACAGGTTTGTTTTCTAATATCTGAGTCTGAGACCTTTGCTGGAAGTGCTGACTACTTCTTATGAAGGCTGGCTCCCAGCCTTCGGAGATTAGAATTGACCAAATACATGGAGATCGCAAGGCTGGTGTGGAAACGAGCCAAGCTGACACAACCACAGAGGGCGGGAGCAAAGGAGCCGACTGAGCCACCGAGTTTGGGTCCGGCACGTGTACACACACACAGTGGAGACACAGGTCTTCTGAAGCAGGGAGCTGCCCCTCGGAGTCACGGAGACTTGCAAGGGCACTTTTGATACAATGATTTGGGGAGGGTAGGCACAATGACTGATCTGGGGAAGAGATTTATTGTGACAGATTCAGCGGCAGGATATTATCTCAAAATGAAGAATTGTCCTGCTTTCTGTAATTATCTGAGCTAGGCTTTATTTAACATATAACCATGATTCTTCTTTCTTTTCCTTTTTTTTTTTGCCCCTCTAACATATACTGATTTTTCCAGGAATGCAATTATCATGTTAATCAAAGGAAGACAGCACTTGGTTTTCTTCTGAACTTTACAGGAGCTGCTGCTTACTATTTCAAAATATCAGCACAATAATACCATTCTCAGTATCTGAGTCATCAATATAGCACAATGGTTTTATATAAACTACCAGTATCTGAATATCTAATGTTTTTCTCTTATATTGTGCACATACTCAGCATTTATAGACTAAAACACACATTTTACCATATTATCACCTTTCCTTTGTCTCTAATTTATATGGTAACATATATGTCATTTATGTATATACACATAAATTTTTGTGACAATAGATTACTACCTATACAGTTTATTTCAGCAGGCAGCATGAAGTTTCAGTTAAACAATGGTGGTGAAGCATTTCTTAGGACTGAGAACCAATACTCAAAGTCACACATTTCACACTGTACAGAGCCTAGAAAGAATTCCTTACAAACATTGTCTCCAAGTTTTACCCTTTATACTATGCCTCAGTCAGGAAATATATGCTAGAGCATATGACTTGGTGAACATGTGTCAGAAAGATATACATCAGAGGTGTGGCAGAAACTGACAGCTGCCTCCCCAGAGTCCACTCGCCCCTCCTTGAGACAGCCAAGCCCCTACAGTCAGAAACAGCAACACCCCAGCCATCAAACTACATTTTCCAGCCTCGCTTACAAATAGGCGTGGCCGACATACAAAAGTAAAAAATGTTGAATGGGCTTCCAGGAAAGCTGTTTAGGAGGCTGAATTTGCTCATGTCCCCTTGCCTTTTTTCTTCTCCCTGGTGCCAAGAAGCTGGTAAAGACGGCTGGAACTTCAGCAGCTACTGATGACCTTAAGGCAGCCTTAAGGATGGCAGCCCAGCTGCTACAAGAGGCAAAACAAAAGGACAAAGGATACAGAGATCCTCTTCCTAACAGAGGCCTGGAATGCAAGCCCTGGGACTTCTGCACTGGCAGAAAGCAAACCTCTTATCTTAAGCCATTGTTTTGGATCTTAAACCACAAAACAAAGTGACAAATGGGTTCCCAGCCCTCACCAAGTTTCCAGAGGCATCCAGGTGACACAATTAATATTCTACTACTGAGAATGAGTAAACAATCTGAACAAGAACATTCCAACTAATCTTCTTTGGGTATCTTTGCAACTGTTTGACAGAGCTCAAGAGCAGGTATCATTACTGGGTTTAGAACAACATGCCTACTCATGGTGGAGGGGTGATGGGGAATGACCAAGCATATGAACACACAATCATCTTAATATGAAAGAACACGTTAAGCAGAGCTCTGCCTTCTGGGAACTCATAAGCAGGGATGAAACCATCTCTGTCGGTGCCACAGTTGATACTGTCATTTGGTGGTAGAGACAGTGCCAGAAGTGGATAGAAAAATCCTGAGTAAGAGGACACCTGCTGCACTGAAACTAGACCCCATGGGAACTCCAAATGCGTGTTCATGTGCAGCAATTCTCCAGTAAAGCTTTCAGATATAATTCTACTTTATTTCAGTGTAGCTTTCACAGATTTGCCAATTTAAAAAGGCATTATTTAAGCATACATAGGATACCACATATTTTAACAACTGTAAGTAAAATGTCTTTGTAAGTTCAGTAGTACTATGTGGGGAAAAATATGCTAGAATTTTATGAAAAGAACTGCTCTACTGTACAGAAATAAGGACTTTTAAATGGTAAGAATAACCAGAAAATCAATGAAAGAAAAGACTGAAAACAGCAGCCAAAATACTCACATATAATTTAAGTACCAAAACAATTAATACATGTAAGTTTATGGTATGCGGTATCATTCTGGATTTCTTAACTATAGAGCCAGGTGAATTAATCTACTTAAGTTATATGCTTTGTCTAAAAATGTGTTTTTAGCTTTCAGGCAGTCAAACCCTGTCCCACAAAGGACAATACCTGTTAAAAAAAAAAAAGTCAACCTTTATTATCAAAAAGCAGGACTTACATGCTTTAATTTTTAAGCATAACAAATGGGCTCATTTTTTCACAGTCTTCCCTTTGTTCTTGGAATACAGTGCTTGGCAACTTGAAGGGCAGTGGAAGTTACATTTAATAAAGCGTAGCATTTTTTACATGAACTAACACGCTCTAATACCTAAATGAGTTACGAAAAATGCAAGTACCAAATAAAGCCAGAAAAGGGGCTGAAGTTTAAAATTTTACCACATCCTAGGTACGTTTGCTTCTAATATTTAAGAGGAAACTTAGCTGTTTAAAATCTAGAACAACGGTCTGGTTCCTGAGTGTTTAATGCTAATTAAAACTGTGAGTAAGATCTGTAACTTGGATTCTTGTGTACCACCCTAAAAACAGTTCCGCCAACCCTCACAGAAGCTTGCCTATTCTTATTTCTAGTACTTGGGGCTACCAGAAAATCAGATTAGAGCTTAGAGTCTCTAGCAGGAATATTCTTCACTTGCACACAGAACGCTGCTCTGATCTAAAGAAAGAGACCAGTTACCTGGAGATTACTGCTCAAGGTGGCAAAAACCACCATCCAAGAAGCAAGTGTGACCTGTGATGGGTGAGCTGGGCCCCAGCGTGGTGCTGTGCAGTGCTAGGACAGCGTTCCCAAGGTGTGATCAAAACAGGCAAAATGCAGACTACATAAAGGCACGGCCAGACATGACTACAGGAAGCAAGCACATCATGAAGAAAGGGTGATCCTTCTTCAGAAGTTTTAGAAAATGAACCACACTCCTTGATTCAGCTCAAACCAGCATCACCTGCTTTGATTCCTTTGCAGGGCACAGACCTCCATGCCAAGTCTGGAAATGTTCCACAGCCCCACCACCCTCTCCCACTCTCGTGGAACTCTTCTCCAAATCGAGGCTCTAACAAAGCAGGAAAGAGCGATGAAGGGTCAGCATGCTAGCACCCAGCTTACTACACAGGTGTGGTTGACACTCCTCAGCCAGAGAGGCAGACACACTCTGTCTCTGAGCAGGAATTTCAGCCTGCCTTAAAACAGCTCCTCAAACAAGCTGCTGCCACTAACACAGGACAGTGACCTTCTGAAAGGCCACATGCAGGTGGCAGTGTCTTCCCCAAGCCCAGGGGTCCTTGCCTTCAGAGGCCAGGGCTTCCTCTGAGCTGGTTCTTCTTCCAGCGAAGCTCTTAAAATGGAGCTCTGAAAGCCTATTTTTACTGCTCTCAGCTATTAGATTTCTTACTCAAAACCAGACCAATCTAACCATGTCTGGCTCTCAGACAAGGAAAACCAAAACAAGACCAAAACAGGAAACTGCTGGCATGGCCCCATTAGTGAGGTCACCTGGATGCAGAGAACACGTGTGTTCTGTAGGTTCCACGTGGGCTTGAAGTTTTTTGCTCCAATATTTCAAGCCCTTGCAAGGCCTCAAGTCTGGGGGTGAGGAGGGAGACTGCCATGTGGCCTGTTGGCTCTGATGCTGGCTCAAATGTTGACAACAGCACCCGCGTACCACAGCGATGCTGCAATGCTTAATGAGGCTTTCAAACAACCGCTTCGTAGAGCTGCACAAAAGAAGGTGGGTGGGCTGTGATACATCACAGGTAAGATTTTAGGATGTTTATTACTGAGGTGACTCATTTTGCTTTTTGCTTTTCTCATAAGCTAATAACACTCATTGCGCCAACATCACTTGTACAGCTCCTTTGAAAAGGAGCCCGGCATTGTAAATCCACCACCCTTCAATAAAAAATAAAATAAAATAAATTTTTAAAAGGAGCTCGACCAGCTTTGCAGGCACCAAATCAGTCAGTTCCACGAGGCCCCGCTGAAGTGTGCAGTAAGTCAGCACATTTGGTAAATCAAGAAATTGATGCAGAAACAAAACCCTGAAGTTACACTGGATCAGGGCGGGCCCCGGCGGACGGGGCGGCTCACCTCCTCTGCCCCAGGAACCGCCGCCTGTGGCCGCCACGGCCAAGACCACAGCAGGTGTGGGGACACTTGGTACACGGTCTCCTGTCACAACTCAAAATACCCGTTGTTGAGGTTTATGGGGTGGCACGGGAGTACTGAAATAAAAATCACTTCTACGAATTTAGTTTGTTGAGAAAGTAGTTGATACGTTTGCTTAAAATAAAATGGTGAAAATGACTACTCTCCTCGCTGCATCTGGACTTACAGCTGATGCCAGGTGCTTCCAGGGCTTGGCTCTCCTGTGGTCCGTTACATCACACGGCCTTAGCCCCAGACCCGGCAAGCTGAAGCAAGTGTTTACAAGGCACAGGTAGGCTCCTGTTGCTAAAACACAAACAGGAACATGGGACAGGTCTAATTAAAGCACAAGAAAGCAGGTGTTTGCATCATGAAAAAAGAGGGTGCTGGAAAGGTTTCCACTGCAAACTTCTGTCATCAGAGACTAGAAACTGTAGACACGGCTTAAAGAAAAAAAACTGTGGAAGAAAAGAAGGAAGAAGGGTGGGAGGGAGGAGGGAAGGAAAGGAAAAGTAGGTGAAAGAAAAAGAAAAAGGAAGCGCAGGCTCTGCTTATAAACAGTCTGCCTCCTAAAGGCCTGGCATGCACAGCAGGGCGCAGTCAGCTCCGTGGGGTAAACGCCTGCCCGAGTCCCCGCCTCCCCGCCCCCAGGGCAGGCACACAGCTCTTGAGAGCCCAGCAGGGAATGGCTCTCAGTGTGGGGGCTGTAAAGCCCTGGCATCAGGGTCCTGGATCACTAGGGAAACACGTTAAAAACGAAGATTCTCTGTCTCTGGGGGTGGAGTATGAGAAGGTGCGCTTATAGCCAGCAAACTCAAGTTAGAAAACCACTCATTTAGGAAAAGAAAAAAATTACTTACAAGACAAAAATGGCCCTTCCTTTCCCATCTTCCTTCCCCTCCCCTCCTGGCACAGAGGAAATGGGGCTTGGAGTCTGGGGCAGTGGAAGGGTGGAGGTGCCAAACAGGTGTCCCCAGGCCAGATTTTCTAAAGAAGTGGGCACTGCGGGTGGTGAGAGGCCAGTGAGAATGGCTGGGAGATTGAGAAGGTTGAGCAAAGGCACTAACTGAATGAATAAATTAACATACTGAGTATAAAGGGAGCCAGGTTTCTTGTTGTCTTAAGAGGGGATACATCAACATAGAAAGGGAAGGCTAATACTGGATTAGAAATGGAAGTGTTAGTATGGACACATGTGGTTTTAAAACAGACACAGACACAGACACAGCCACAGCCACAGCTGTAGATGAATGTGGACGGACGGATGCATGGACGGCACCTACGTACACGTTCCCTGACTGTCTGCTCAACACCCCACAATCAAATGAGCACCCTTGAATACCTGGATCTTTGCTTCTAAATACCACCCAACACTACAAGGAACCAGAACCTCTTCATGAGACAGCTGACCTCAGGGGTGAGACAGGGAAAGAACACGATGAGCCTGGGAACATCCTGCTATGCTAGAAAGTAATACTCAAAAAATGATACAGACAGATCAAAAAAACACAGAAAGGGGCTCCTGCAGGCCGAACGTGGACAATTTAGGCATCGAAAGAGAATACTGGATTATAACTCATTGAATATAATGAGGTTTGATAAATTCATACTGAAATTAAGAATTAATAAATAAATGGGGAAGAAAGGAAATAAAGTTCCCCCTTACAGCAGATCACCTAATGAATATAGAAGGAACGATGGAAATGAGTGCCCACGATCGGACGGCCATCACAGTGAAGCTGACGTGGCAAGAATCACCAGTGGACGCCAAGGTCGTGCGGAGTCCGATGAGTTACAGACATCGTGTTATTTCAGTACGTCATCCCACAAAATGCTCATCAAAGACAAAATTTTCATGGTGATTTTACACTGGAGAAATCTTACAGACACCAACTTCACCAGGCGGCCTAGGTTAACACCATCAGTTGTGGGAGGGGCAGCATCCCAGGACCCACGGCCCCAGTCAGCCCTAGAAAATTGGATGGGCCGGGAGGTCGTGGGTCATCCTACAGAACGGAAAGCCTGTAGTCTCTGAGACTGTCGAAGACACCAGGCAGAGAAAGACTAAAGAACGTTCCAGCGTGAAGGAGGCCGACGGCCGGTAGGATGCTTGTGTTGTGTAAATAGTCATGTGATGGCTGGAGAGAGAGATGGGGGAAAGGGCGGAGCAAATGTAGGAACATGTTAAAAACTGGGCAATCTGCTCAAGGGAATGTGGACACTCTCTGCTCTCGCACTTTTCTGTGGCCTGAAAATATCTTGAAATTTAAATAATTTGAAAGGCCAAAAAAAAAAAAAAAAAAACCCTCACTCTTACCTACTGGAAGTCTTCTCTGTTCAGCCAGTTCTAACCACTGTCTCCTTGAATCTACAGCTCAGCTGCAAACATGTTCTTAGGCTAAAAATTAGGGTTTAAGACCTCAGCCTGGGAAGTTATTTATTTGCCGTCAAATTATTTTAAATTATTATTACTATCTTAAAATCTAATGAAACTGCACCATAGGTAAACCTCAGTTCCTGTGTCAAGATGCCCCATTTTTATAGAAGGTAGTAGAAACAGGGAGAGAATTCTGTACTTGGCTAGACGTGCAGGCAAGCAGGCAGACTGGTCACCAGGCCAGAGGATGATATCGGTCAGGGCAGATTGAGTCTGAGGTAGGTCCCCCATCCTGCCAATCACCTTGCGTGTGAGCTGTTGGATCCCACAGTGGTCTGGAACCTACCACTGCAATGAAAAAGCAGATCCCGAGAAAATCACTAGTAAGCAGATGAGTGAAGGCCTGGTTGCACCATGGATAACAGGGTCATCCATCCACTTTCTGCGTCAAAATCGGACGACACACAGGGATAGAACACTAGGGCAAAGAACGTAACGTTTTCTGGAACTCACATATTCCTCATGAATCAACATGATAAAAAATTACAGACCACTTCAATTTTCACTTTTACTGTTAAAAAAGTTACCACTTACGTAGTCCCTAATAAACTAGATAACCAAATTAGCTAATAAACACTGGGTGCAAAATTCAGAAGCACAACACAGAGCTGACGACTTTTTAAATTCCATGACAACATAAAGTCATGTTAAAAAGCTGACTATACTTCAATTAAAAAAAAAAATGGTAGGGGGGGATCTTGTTAAGCAAATAGGTGTCTAGAGAAACAAACATGTAGATATCAACTCTTATGCGCAGAAGGTTTGACCATATTCTGTAACAAGTACTATAGTTCAGTTCACCCATGGACACAAAGGGGTCAGGAGACTAGGTCCAAGGACATGAGAGTGGCAGCTGTTTGGCGAAGCAGGATGGGCCAGATTGAAAAGCAAATGATCAAATAACTTTGACGAGTGTGGCTATGGTTCAAATCAAGGAAGAGCTGGATTTAAATATTTGTATTCAAATATAGTTGTCCCTTGGTAATGAGGGAGAATGGTTCTAGGACCCCCCATGGATACCAAAATCAGTGGATGCTCAAATCCCTTATATAAAATGGTGCAGCACAGTTGGCCCTGGAGGCAGAATCCAGGGGTATGGAAGGCTGACCGCACAGTAACACCTACCTACTCTGTGCCCAGGCCTCTTCCAGGTGGTTTGAAACACTTTCTTACCAAGGCCTGACAGTAATCTTTCATATCAGCCTACAGTACTATAGATGCAGAAAGCATGTAGGCACAGAATTCCGACCCACCCACACTCACCTCCAGGAACTTAACCAGCATCGTCAAGGCAGACTGGTCTGAAGGGCCAGGTGACCATGACGTGGACAAGAGTGTCACGCCTGGACCTATGTGTATTTGTCACCACTGCATCTAGCAGGTGATAAGGCACACAGGCAGCCTGCCTGGGTTGCCATCCCCACTCCACCTCCTACAGCTGCTGACCTGGCCCAAGTCACGTCACTGCCGTGCCGAGGTACCTCGTTCATAACAGTGGGGTCAGTAAGAGGGGTCAGCGTTGGGGGCATTTAGTAAGTGATTACATACCATCCTTACAACAAAGCCTGGCACAGAAGGTGGCAGAAAATAAAGCAGGGATACGTTAAATAATTAATTTACCCTAAAATAATAAAACACCCCACTTAGATTCCTAAAACCACGAGCAGCTTAACACACTTGAAGAAACAGTGTGTGTGTGCCTCGCTACCCAGAACACAGGCTGCATCGGGTTCCCTTTTTTCTAGGAGGTTTCATTCAAGAAGATTAAACTGGGTTTGACTGGACTGAATAACATACAATACACGTATTTCCTAAATACAAGTAGGTAAGATTAAAATTTCATTCATTTTAACAGATAGAAATCTAAGCACTCTAAAGAAAATCCACAAATGTCACAAGTTTGCTTTCTGCCTCCACCCCGTTTCACCTACTATCCTTCCCCCCGTTCCCCTCCCACTCGAGTTCAAAAGTTACCAGGAAAATGCAGTTTTAACTCGAAACCTGTAAGTTCTTTTCTAGTTTTTTAATTTTTTGCAGCTTTCGGTGCTACGACACAAAAACAGTGCTGCTTTCTACTGGAAGAACTGACCACGCACCTCGGAGTAAGCCAGGGTGATGTGCTCGTAGATGCCCTGGTGGTGATGGATGGCGTCCTCCAGATCCTGCAGCTCGGAGGGAAGGTCCACCTCGCCGCACGCTTTGCACCATGAGTCCACGTTGCTCATATACTTGGAAGGTGAAAAAAAAAAATCATGTCTATCAACAGTAATTGACATTGATAAGTGGCTATTTTTTAACGTGGTGTTGAAATAAGGGTGGTTGAGAGAGTGTCAAACAGCAGAGCATGGTTGAGTCTCCACCTCAAATGGCATTAATGTGAGTCCTCAGACCAGATTCCTGGACCCTGAGCCCCATCCTCACCCCCAGCTGAGGTTCTGGCAGGGTGGGGGCTGGGCCCAGGAATCTGCATTTGAAACGCCAGCCTCAGGGGACCCTGCATCACACCTGGGAGCACCTCTGCCCCTCGCTAGCTGTGTGGGGCATCCTGGTTAATCCTCCCATCCCACCTTTGAATCTGCATGTCCACCTGCCTTCATCCTCAGCTGCACAGCAAGGGGCCCTCCTGCTTCCCTCTTACATTAAAATGGTAAGGGGGGGGGGGGCGGCGGGGGTCCAGACACCTGAAATCATCTACCTATCATCAGGAAGAGCAGGGGGTCCATTTTTCTACCTTTTCAAAAGCAAATGCACAAAGGAATTAAAAGAGACCGAGTGAAGGGGGCCTAACTCCCTCGGCTGTGCCCACTGGAAGGACGCAGAGGCTGAGGGCGGCAGGGAGTCACTGGGGTCGTCTCACTTTGCCTGTAAATGAGAAGAGTATGGGCTGCAGGCTGTGGTCCTGGGCCACTGCCACCGTTCTAATCACTCCTCAATTTTCTCCGCTGCCACCCCCACATCCCAGGATTCATTAATAGCTGAGAAATCACT
The DNA here is from genome assembly GCF_009834535.1 of Camelus ferus. NCBI lineage: Eukaryota > Metazoa > Chordata > Mammalia > Artiodactyla > Camelidae > Camelus > Camelus ferus. The sequence goes on along the minus strand of NC_045698.1, from coordinate 10,267,359 downwards.
GCCAAATTTCCCAGGGAGACCCTATGAGCACCCATCACAGGTAAGTGTCCAAGGCAAGCAGAAGGCCCAGTGAAAGACGTTAACTCAGTTAAGTCAAACAGACATGGACACACTTCCCTGGGTTTCACTCTCTTACTCTAGGTCTTCCCCGTCTTTCTACTTATCACCGAATGCAGAGGGTGACTATTTAAATGGAGTAACTGACCTGCCAGAGAAGAAATGTGCTATGATTCTCTTGACACTCTAGGATAGACCAGTCACCCGAGTAATAACTGTCTGTAAAAATCCCTTTATCATGAATGTATTGGCTCAGAGAATATCTCTATACAAATCTTAGGGCTCGTAATCAATTCACACGGCATTGAGTGTCATCTGATAGCATGTGGTTTCTTATGACTTCAAACAGGACTAAACGGATGCAGGCACAGCGGTGTCCTCGTTACCCTCCCCCCCACCATGCCTCCCTAACAAGGCAATGGAAGTACCAATAAAATTATACCTCTCCCCCTCCGCATGTATCATGTATGACTACTTAAGCATATTTTTAAGTCTTTCTTGGGTGTTGTTCTATAAATAAATGTCAGTTAGGTCAAGTTGATGATTATAAGTATTCTGGATCTCTGTTTCACTCTATCTTCTTCCATTATTGCCTTTAACACCGATTATTAAATTATTGTAAACCTTTTTCAAACATGAATTGACTGAGGTTAACCACCATCATTAATAAATCATCAATCAGGTCAAGCCAGCAATTAATATCTCCTGCTCACTGGCCACTGCAAAACGCCCAAAACAGAGTTGCGACCTGTTAAGAAGAGGTTAAAATGCTTCTGAAATAACACGATGAAAAGAGGTTTTAGTTGTATAATACTTCACAACAAGCAGATGTGTCAGACTAATGTATTACTGCATCAAAATGACTGCTCAATATATTCAACCCCAATTCTTGAAGCAATCAGTAAAGAAACAATCAAGCAGTTTTATGAATATCTGTAGTAAAAGTAACCTATTTATAACTTCTCAAAGTATCCTGAGAGGTCGTGATTATATTTACCTGCAAAAATGTAGGTAGGTTTTAAAAACACAGGGCAGGGTGGCTTATAAAATGGAAATCTTGTGGGAAAAAGGATTCTGCACATGTAAACTCACGGGGCTAAAGCATCCCAAGGACAGAAATAAACCTGGCCATGGTTTTACAGGGACTTTGGCACAAGCATAATTTTTGTCTTTCATTTATGAGATGGCAATCCTTGCTCCAAAGGGCAAGCTCCGGGCCCTGAATGCTTCCTGAAAGGCTGAACACCCAGAGGATCTGAAGCCAAGGCCACCAGGGCAGCAATCCCCATTCAGAGAGCGGAGACAGAAGATGTTAGCAGGCATTCTGCAAAGGAAAAGAATCCTGGGGTCAAGTTTGGTGTCAAAGCTCAACAGGGACGTATAGAACAGAATCTCCCAGAGCCTCTTAATATGATAGTGTGCACTGTGAATGCAGTGGGGGGGAGCTGGTGTATCTGCTGAAAAACCTGTCCGGCCACTCTGCTACACTCCCCCTCCACACAGACACCTCTCACCATCTTGACAAATACAGGCTAGGGTAGCAGCATCAGGGGACACGTCGAGCACAGAGCATGACACATTGGGGAGGACGATGACAGAGGTGGCTGCTGAACTCTCGTCGGGCCAGGGCACCGGTTTAGTCTCCGATGCTTTACATGCTCAAATGTAGACCAAAATACATGAACACACAGCATCTGGCCAGAATGGGGGCAGAGGCAGAAGAGTGCAAGGGAATCTGAGGCTTCCCCATCAATTCAGATTAGGAGCCGGCTTCAGACCTGGGGATTCTGCTCACAGCGGAATGGTCACTCGGGTGCTGCTCAATCTAAGAGGAAAGGAGCCTGGGCCAACCGGTTTGCAAAAGTGAGGCAAGAAGACAGGGCGAGCGATTAACACACAAGCTTTAAAAAGACAGCCTGGATAACTAATTAGCAGACTTATTTTCAGAAGCATTTATTCCACTACTCTCCATGTGCTGAGAGTGGGGGTGCCACCCGGGCTCGCTCTGCTGGGACCCTCCAAGCTAGTGAGTTTCACACCCACCAGGAGCTCCCAACGGAGCATCCGCTGAGCGCAGATGGTTAGTCTGATTTCGGAGACAAAGGGACCGAATCTTCCTAGAATGTAAATGTTTAAAACACTTATTAGTGGGATTTTTCTCCTCTTTGGAAAAATTAAGACTGGTTGAATTACATACATATATTATATATGAATTCAAACTTTAGAGTTTCCTTTCTTATTTCTTATTTCCTCATCTTCTGCTTTCATTTCTAAGAAATAACAATGCTATTTTTTCTTTTTATTTCATCATTTCTACTCCCTGAATATTAATAAGCACACTCTCTTCTCCTCGTTCCTTTACAAGAGAAGAGCTCCCTTCTCTGCTCAGCAAAATTACAGGAGGGGTGAAGCCTTTTTCACTTGTGAATCCAGGTCTGACCACTCCAGCAGAGTAACCTGGAGAAGACAGGTTCAACCTGAACCAAAATATGCAGTGATCACTCTAAGTATCTTACATCTGTTTTCATTAATAATTTCTTCTTTCATACGTGCATATGTGTATTCCAATTCCTTCCTGTTTTATGAGAATCTTGTTTTTGTTCTACTATAAGCCAAGAATTAGACCTTTACTTGTAATAATGTGAAACGACATTACAACAGGAACAATTACAAGTGTAGTCTTTGCCTTAGAAGTGCAAAAGGGAATACTGCAGCAGTATTCGTGCTATTTTCCTCTAAATTTTAACCCAGACTTAGGATAAAATTATCCAGATGATACTATTATGCATTTACAGTAAATGTTAACTTCCAGTATTTTGTATGGAAAGTGAAATTTTAGAAGAAAATTCATATAAATGCTCTGTTTGTGAAATAGTGTACAATTATGTCAGGAACAAAAGACTTTCCTAGACCTCAATGAAAGTCCCAGCTGGGGCGAATCGCCTCCCAAAGAGAACACAATGTCGGTAACAGCACCAGCCCCATCTACTTCACTGGGTGGTTTAAGGATGAGACGAGACTGTGTATTACGGAGCTCTGTCACTTGTAAAGAACACAAATCCTGCCTGCTGTCTTGTTTTTGGCTATTATCAGATTACAGACCCTTAAAGCCATGGATAGAATGAGGTGATCAGATCTATGGTTCACGCTGAAGGTAAACCTGTACCAGCGCTAACAGAACCTTCTGCAGTTATGAAACGCGCAGCTGTCCTGCCCAGGACTACGGCCACCAGCCACATGCTGCGACCGACTATCTGAAATGTGGGTACTGTGACTAAGGAAGTGCAGTTTAATTGAATTCAATTTTTAAATTATTTTATTAACAAATTTTATTGAACTTTAAAGTACCTTCAATAGCCACACATGGTGACCGGCTACTATACTGGACAGCGCAGCTCTAATAATTTTTTTTTTAAATAGTAAAAATTGGAGATTTTAAGGTGTGGTAAAATCAAGTCACTTTAATTCTTGGATTTATAAAAAGGTAATTCGAATAACATTTGCAATGGAAGCTTCTTAATATAAAGAGATATAACACATGACCAAAAAAAAAAAAAAAAAAAAAAAAAAGAGGAGGCTGGACCCCTAAACACCACCTCCGGGTAAAACCACCAGCTCTGTGGCCGTGCTCCCAGATCAGCAGACTGATGCTCTGACCCAGCACACACCTCACCGGCGATGACAGTGTGAGAGTAAAGGGATGGCCAAGACGTCGCTGGATGTGTCATCCTCATCCAGTTTTAACCTTAAGGTGTGTATTTATAAAACCACATGCAGACACCAACACGAGAACACCCGCAGAGCCAGGGGGGCGGGCGGGCGCTCAGCACGCTCACCTACAAAGCGGAGAGCTGTCACCCTTCCAGGACGGCTGCTTCCTTTAGTAAGACCATTAACCACACAGTCCCACAGCTGACCCCTACGTCCCCTAATCAGATTTAAATTCTTCATGGCACTCTGGATGAAGTTCAAAGGGTGGCTATGATGGAAACCTAACTGATGAGGTCCAAGTTCTGGGCCTTTCCCAACTGAGTTTATGAAAACAGCTTCAGCGTAACTAGAAGGCAAAGTATTTAAACAGAGGAGACAAAGCTGACCTCTTCCTGGATCCCTCTCTTGGGAAGAGGAAAACTACTCAGCAGGTGTGATCTCCTTCCATGGATCCGAATTTCAGTCAAGGGGAAGATACACACTACACTTGAACCTGAGGGTAAATACTTCCAGGAGCTGCCCAGAGGTCCCACCTGCACATTTCAGTTGCCTGGTGCAGGCCGCACTGTCTGTCCCATCAGCGTCCGTCAGAGATGCCAGCCTTTCTCACTAGCCCACCCTGTCTCTGAGGTCACACATACCTGGCTTCTTCTCTGGCCACTGATACGCATGGAGACCACAAGCTCGGCCAGAGCTCACGCGGGACGCCACGTTCAGCATGCATTCATCTAGCTTCATTTCCTTCAAACCCGTAACTTACAGCCATTCAATCTTATCCAAATAAAAACACCCAGGCTCTTTTGACTTTGGTGTGTGTTTTAAATTTTTGATAATAAAACACTGGTGGGGGGGTGCCTCATGGCACCCAGATTTCTATATCATTTTCAGGCAGGTCAGAGCAGCAAGTAATCTTCTGGGTTTATTTGCAATTCTGAAGCCTGCCATGTCTATGAAAGAGACTTTCTCTATGTGTTATTATGCTTCAGATGACTTGCCATTCCTCCAAGCAGCTTGTCCTACTTCAAATTTATTTACATCATCCTAAGGGACCCTTCTGAGGGCCCGTTTCCAACGTACACACGTCCATGCCCACGCCCAGGGGGTTGCGGTACCCCCTACTATGTTACAATCCAGATGGCAGATGAGCAAGGACCACACAGCTCATCTCCCACTCACAACAATGTCCAGTGAATACATCATGACCTTGACAATGACAGGGACCAGAGGTGAATGTCGACAGTGCTGTTTTATGCTGAAGGGGGATCCTGCCACTTTAAAACAGACTGTTTTGTGTGGGGGCTTTTGTTTCTCTTTTATTACAAAACTAGTTACAGGCACAAGGTTAGTAAATAGAAAAATCTTACCACTGAAACCCGGGAGTTCCCACTCGCAGCCTTCACATGAGGCTATTAAGATCTCCCCTCTCTCCATCCCACTCCGTTTCCGCTCTTGCTTCACACTGTAAAGGTTTCTAGAGCTGAGATCACTACTAATTAGTGTCTTGTGCAACATTCCAGCAGCCTTGCCAAGATCCCAGGCAAGCTGGGGCCTCGACCCTCCTGTGTCTTCACTCCCCAGTGGAGACTATTTCTAGACTAAAGGGTTACTATTCCCTTCTGAGAAGCATCATTGCAAACCCCTATGAACAGGGTTTTTTTCCCCCAATAAATTATCCCTGAGGAAGCCATATTAGCATCTTTCCTTCTAGTGAAGGCAATCATGTGTCTCTTCCTCCTGTCTTTCTAGTTGCTGAAAGTTCCTGTGCTCTATCTTTCTTCACGTCTCGAAAAGGTGTTTCACTGTCCAGCGCACCTTCTACCACTAGCGTCTGGGTCACAAACAATTCACTTTCCTTCTGCTGTTTTCCAAGCGTGTTCATTTCAGCAAGTTGCTTATCTGTGGGAGTGTGGGGACTGCCGGGGGCACACATCACACACTACCTCTGAAATATGGTAACATGTCCAGCACACCAGCGGATGAAACCCATGTGAAGCCCAAATCCATGCAACGAACTTCATAATCATGAAAGACACTGTAAACTGTCTGTCTACCCAAAAACCACTCTTCTACCCCGGCCCTTGCTGGCAGAGTCTGCCTCTGCAGGGGAGGCTGGAAAGCTAAACCCGTCCTCTTCCACCCTCTCCTGCAGCCAGGGTGCAGGCGTGCACCCCCCTCCTGGCCCAGGGAACTGAGGGGAAGCATGCTGGGCTGCAGGGACCTTCTACCCCGATGAAAGTGACAGGAACAGACACCATCACCCCTGCATGCATTGGACACAGTGGTTGAGGGGCTGGTGCTGGGAGCGGCGGCGCACAACCAGGACTGCCAGGCCAAGAGCAGACCCAGCCCTGACGTCACCACGAGGCTACAACTCCCTGTGCTTTGCAACTTCCTGTTGTGTGAGAAAAGAAAACCCCTGAGGTTTAAGCCTGACCTCTAGGCATTCTGTTACTTGCTGCCCAAGTGTCCTAACTGGGACTCTCGAGTGACGACCCCAAGGAAGAAGCAGATCGGGAGGAGGGAGAAAGCGGACAGAACAGCACCAGGTACGGATTATCAGTGCTCACTGTGTACCAGCCACCATGCAGGGCACCTAATGCAAAGTAACTCATTTATACCATAAAACTGCCCCTCGAGTAGATAATTTTATTTCCACTTTACAAATGACACAAGAGAGGCACAGAGGGATGAAAGAAGAATGTGAATAAGGTTGCACAGCAGGGGTGAGGGAGCTGGGGCTGAAGCACAGCTGGCTGACTCAGAGCTCCGAGGGCCCTGGAGGATCAGGGGCGTGGATGGAGGGTGCTTGGGGAGGAGGGGTCTGGGGCAGGGGTGCTGAGCACTGACCTTCTCGGCCTTCTGGTGGAAGACGGAGGACATGTCCAGCAGGGTGCTGCGCTCGTCCAGGGCAGCGGCAAAAGCCTTCCACTCCTGCTCCAGCTGATTTGCGATCTGCTTGATCTGCTGGGAGGCGTAGTGGCCCGACTCCACCAAGCGGTTGGCCACCGACATGATGCGGTTTATGTTGACGTACACGTTCTGTGAAAGGGGCAGAGAAAGAGGGCTCGTCCGGGGAAGGCACGCAAGGGGCATCTTCCCAAGGAATATGGACTTAACACTCCCATTTTAGCAGCAGAATCATCTGGTGGAGAACAGGACATGTGTCTGCTATCTGGACTTCCATACACTCTGAAGTTCTGCCTTCAGTTTCTATTTTCAAAACTGCAAACTTACAAATCAACTAGCTGAGAGCGACGTTGTTAGGCACAAAGCCAATCACACACAGAAGTGGGTGCACACAAATGCACCAAGACTCACTTTCTGGTCTCAAATCCTGAAAAGAGTCCAGATGGCAGGTGGTCACCCAGAACCACGGGAACCCGTCACTGCAGTTTGTAACTAGAACCCAGAAACTACAAACTCTGTACTTAGCAACCAAAGGCTATTTTGTGTGAAAACAAGCTCTCCTTTCTGCATAAACCCAAGTCATCTTCCTGGTGCCAACAGAAAATCTTCTATAAATAGATTCACTTTCACCAAGGGATATGAATTGGGGTAGGAACAGAACAATGCTGTGTTCAAACTTTCAATCAAGCTCTTCTCCTCTGCTGAAATCTCTATCTTCAAGTCCACTAGTGTACTGCAAACATAAAGGTGCAAGGCTTTAAAAAAAAAAAAAAGAGCACTTTTCTTGCGAAAGTTCTCACTATGGTATTTCCCTTCGCGCCTGCATTCTTCTTTAAGGTCACATAACACAAGGGATGGGGTGGGGAACGCACACTTTCAACAAATCCCAGGATGGTGCTCTTCATGCATTCATCAGCTATTATTTCTGTGAGGCATTGCAACAATGCACCTCGCAATGGGTCTCCCCAAATCTCAGACTTATCTTTAGCTCCTTCCAGTCTTGCCCCTAAGTCAGATCTAATTACCCAACCTGCCCAAACTCCTCTCCATTTCCCCTCCCCCTTCTCCCTTCCCACCGCAGTCCACTGGGCAAGTCTCCCACTGCCTCGCACCTGGACCCCTGCAAGAGCCTTGTGACTGTCACCTAGTCTGCAGCCCACCCGAGTCAGCGTCCTAAAGAATGTCCTTGTCCCTTCTTTCTCTGTAGCTTCATTTACTCATTCTTTTTCTCCATTTCTAAACCAGGTGGAGTCGCTTTATCAGGGATTAGAGAGCCACAGACGCCAGCCTCTGAGGTGCCTTTCTGGGCAGCAGGCTCAAATCAGCTGACAAATGCCCGGGTGTCTACCGAGGCAGGGAGAGAGGGCACTTGGTGAGGCGGTGACCGTCAGTTAAGGCCACGATCCGTGGGAAGCTGGCCTCGCTGTCTTGTGTGGCATTAATGCGCTAGGTAGTGTCCTTTAAGTCAAGAGCAATCCTCCCCTTCAGACATGCGTTCTCTCTAGAGACAGGTGACCAGACTCACTGAACTTGGCATTCTCCGTATCCTTAAAGGGGAAAATCAACCCACAAGGTGTGTTTGGAAGAGCAGAGGCAGATGCTCTCTGGATCCGGAGAAGAGCTGCCCACTTGGACAGCACTATCGGGGGACCCACGGAGGGGACTCCTTCCCACCCAGATGCTGTTACAAGGTCCTGCAGTGCTTCTATATCCACATGGGACATGCTGGTCTATGAACTGTGCCTCACCCAGACCTCTGTCAGGCACAGCAGGACACAGAAGTGTGGTGGCCCATGCCCGAAACAAACGTGCATACAAACATGGCGACATATCACCCCCCACGTTATAGGTACCCACACCTAGATCTATCATCATCGCCTTCAAAAATACCTGTGACGGGAGAAGGAGCACAATTGTTACTACCCCTTAATACGCTTCCTTTAAAGACTGTCAGCTCTGCACACTGACGTCTAGAATTTTCATTTTCTTTGTCAAAAAAAAAAATGTTTGAAACACTATAGATAACACAAGAAAGGACTGAACGTTAACAGGCCCCAGTTCTGCAAAACAGGAGGTGCTGAGAACCAGGGGCTGGTAGGTCTGGAAAGCTCTCCCAACTGCTGTCATCCGCCCAGGGCCCACGGCTATCACATCATTTTTTAACTAATACTTTTACTTGGAGGATTAATAGAAGTGTATTGTAGACAATGAGGAAATGTACTTAAACCTAAAAAAAAAAAAAAAGATATCACCCATACTTTTAAGTTTCATACTTACTATAATACACTAAAAATATGAACAGTATTTTTAATTAGATTTGATAACATCACTGATGGTAACTCCCATTATCAAGTACTTACTGTGGATTCAGCACTCTGCATAGTGGATAACATAAAAGTAAATAACATAACATAACACTGTATAAGGTAGAGATTTTTCCCACTTAAGAGATGAGGAAACCGAGGCTCAGAGATTAAGTAGACTGCCCAGGTCACACGGCAAACAGCAGAGTCAGAATTAAAAACCTCTAAGTTCACAACCCATGCTCCTGTCTTCCCCACAAGCTGCCTCTTCTGCTAATTCCAAAATGTGTCACTAATAATGCTGGAGGGTGGAGGACTTTCTGTTCATTTCTCATTTTTTCAAAACCTATTTTAATATTTCTAGTTTTTAAAGTATGGGATATACTGGACTGAATGTGCCTTTCGCCATGAGCTGACGTTTCAAAATATTGTGAAACACTGGTAGGAATTTTTTAGGAAGAAATCCTTCTAAGATGCTTCCCCCAGATCCTCATCTGTGCCTGCGTTCAATCATTTCAACCCAAAATTCTCTTATCTCAAACTCGAGAAAAGATACCAAACTGTTGAGATAATGTCTGTTACAAAATTGAATTGCTAATCTTGCCTTTGAAACTACCTGAAGTGGCACACCTTGTGGACTAAACTTGAATTGAATGGCGTCTTACTGAACGAATTTAAACAAAGACCCCATCACGCTGCCTCACAAGCGTCACGAGGCTGAGAGCGGCTAACTCCCGTACATCTGGCTCCAAGTCCACACCAAAACTTGGTCTCTAAAGTGAAAACTCCTAGAAGCTTAGCTGTCTACAGAAGTAACCATATATGCTATAGAACAACGTGTAGTTTTATTTTAGTTACAGTACCTCCAAAATGTAGTAAGAGTGCTACTGAAAAGTCTTTGCTGGTTTTGGGGGTTTTTGTCTGTTTGGTTGGTTTTTGGTTTGTTTTGCCCTGCAGTCTCACAACACCAGCCCCACCGAATCACAACAGGCCAAGGGCATCAAAGAGGGCCAAAGGATCCCAGGCAAGGCTGACGTCCAGACCCCCGTCCTTCAGTTCAACTTGGGAGGCACTCTCACGTTTCAGGAGGACAGGAGGCCCCTGAGGGGAGCAGCAGGCCACCCGATTTCTTCATGGAGATGGGCAGCCAGCAAACTGACAGTGGACGGGATCAGAAGACTCACATGGCCTCCGAAAAGCTTTTCTGGAGCCCCAGCAGGCTTCAAAGAGGTACAATGCAGATGCCAGCATCAAAACCACGCAAGCTGAACTGGCCGAGGAATTGGTTCAAGTTTCACTGGTTTGTTTGTTTGCTGGTTCTCGTTTTTGTTTATTTAAAACTTACAACAAGCTCCTTAAACAGTGCTAACACAGAGAACTTCCCACGCTTGGAGGTCAGCTGCTACCATCAATCAGTAACTGTGAAGGCCCTGCATGGTCTCCTAACAGTGCGTTAGGCACGACTTGTACAAGCACCTCCTGTTTATTTTATATATATATATATATATATATATATATTTATATTTTTTTTTATTGAAGTATAGTCAGTTTACAATGTTGTGTCAATCTCTGGTGTACAGCACAATGCTTCAGTCATACATGAATAAACATACATTCATTGTCATATTCTTTTTCACCATAAGTTAGTACAAGATATTAAATATAGTTTCCTGTGCTATACAGTATGAACTTGTTGTTTATCTAGTTAATATATGTTAGTTAGTAGCTGCAAATCTCGAACCCCTAATTTATCCCTTCCCACGCCTTCCCCTCCTGGCAACCATAAGTTTGTTTTCTATGTCTGTGAGTCTGTTTCTGTTTCACAAATAAGTTCGTTTGTCTTTTTTTTTAGATTCCACATGTAAGTGATCTCATACGAAATATCTCCTGCTTATTGAGGCACCTTCCCAGACGGGACACCTCTGCCCTGACAGCATCTTACCATGCAGTTCATGGCGAAGTGGTTGTGCTGCGTCTGAAGCTCCATCGCGTGAGGATGGCTGGTCCCAATCTCAGTGTAGCTGTTCAGAAACAGGCCCTTGTTGTGTGTGATCCAGTCAAACATCTACCGGAATGAAAACAGACAACCTGGAATCACTCCAGAAGGAGAAGTGACTGACACAGACCTGGGAACAGGACCAGGCCAGGAAAGGGCCGCGTCCTTCCTCTGACAACCTCTCAGGTGTTGGGGCCCAGAAGGTTCTTGACTTCTAGGAAGTCAGCAGTTCTGAACTTACAGGATCCACAAGAAAATCTCATCTAATGTGCTCCTTTGACAGATGAGGAACTAAGGAGCAGGTATGTGAAGAGAGGTATTCAAACCCTGCAGGCTAATTAAAACTCTAATCTTCTGACTCTCAACCTGGCCTCTCTGCTATACTGAACTACCGAACTGGCCACACTGCTCTTCAATTAAAGACCCGTTAGGTGAAATAAGGGACTTACAGGTCTCATTGGATGGCTTCCGCTTTGCCCAAAGATTATTGCCAACAATTCTAATCACTAAAAGATTACACTCTTTAGTGCAAGAAGTATTAAAAAAAAAAAGTGCACATGCAAATAATAAAATTTATCGTAAAAGTAAAAAGAATTGGGTAAAAATTTAACAATGACATCTCTCTTAAGAGTCAATACAGGTGCTCCCTGGAAAAGGATGCTAATTACACCGTTCCAGGAAGATATTTAAGGAAAAAGAAATGACTACCAATTAGCACTGTTACCGTGATGTGAACCAGAATCCCAGAGACAGTCACCTGCTTGTCTGGCAGCTGAAAGGAAGACTTCCCAGTGTCTCTGACAAGCCACTACACTTGAACCTTGAACAACACTGGTTTGAACCGCATGGGTCCACTCATATGCAGATGTTTTTCAATAAATTTATTACCCACATTTTCATTTTACACATCTTTAAATTAACTAAGTGTGAGGAAAAGTTGTGTTCAACTAGAGATCACAACATACAGAAATCAGAAGAACTAGGGTTGGAGTCCTGACTCTCTAGCTCAGCTTCCTGCCCTTGGGTGAGCCATTTATCAGCTCCTTGGTTTCTGAGGCAGAGACAGCAAGCAGTACCGGGATTTCCTACCAGTACATGCGCGTGTCAGCGCCCCAACCCACGTGGTTCAAGGATCACCTGCACTTTGAACATAAATACACTGGCAGAGAGGTTAAAAGCTTACCAAATAACAGTACTGAACTGTCACCTTTCAAAAGGTCCTTCTGTATCAAAGATTTTTAATGTAGTTTTTTTTAACTTTATTCTACAAAATATTTTCCTGTCCATGAAAAAAATTCAGTGAGCTCAAGTTAAGAGGGATGAATTCACCCAGGTGCATGGCTTGCAACACCCTCCTCTAGCAAGCGCCTGCTCCCACACCTGCTGAGACGCAGCCAGTAACTGGCAAGATTCACTCTGCCCAGCTGGTTTGTCTGGAGCACAAACATGAAACCATGAGTAATCACTGCCTGTATTTTCCAAAAGCTATTCTTTTTAATGCATTATTCAGCTTTTGTTTTAAAAATAGACTCAAGAGGGGAGGGTATAGCTCAGTGGTAGAGCGTGTGCCTCGCATGCATGAGGCCCTGGGTTCAATCCCCAATACCTCCCTTAAAAAGTATAAATAAATAAACATAATTTCCTCCTCCCACCAAAAAAAAAAAAAAAACCTAAAAATAAAATAAACAAACAAATAAATAGATAAAAACGTACTCAATAAAAGATCTAAACAGTGTTTTCTCACCAGTTTTAATGAGTTAAAGAGCAGTTGTCAGAAAAATACTAACATACATGATCGTCACTTTCAATACTATCTCTTACAGAATTTTCACTCTTTTAACTAAAGGTATCATTCTCATCTATCTCACAGGCATTCTCAACGAAACTATCAGTAATTAATAACTCGAAGTTTCCAGAAGATCACTGCACTGCACAGTGAATAAAACCGGAAAGCAGACAGAGGGGAGATCTCTGAGCCGACACTGCTGGTCTCTAGCCAGTGCCGGGGGAGAAGCTCGCCCTCCCCCAGTCCTGTTTCTCTGCCCTTTCTCCGGACCCAACCAGCCTTGGTGCTGGGACCCTGTGCTCCAGGAAGACCCCCTCCCCTGTCTCCTCTTGGCAGCCCTCCCCCATGTTTTACCTTCTCAGCATCCTGTTCGAACAGCCTGAGCTGAAAGCACTGGTCAAGCTTCAGCTTCCTCACATGCCACATCTGATGCAGGTGCTGGCGCGTCGAGTGCAGCCTGTCCAGCATGGCGGACACCTTGGGCAAGAGGCTCTGCAGGTCTGCATTGCCCGACCCCGAGTTCTTTTTGGGAAAGCTGTCACTGCTCTGAATCCTCTGCAGCAGCTTCTGTCCCTCTAAATCCAAGTCCTCGATGGGGGCCTTGATCACCTTCTTCTTCAGCTGGGAATGTTCCTCGATCATATTTCGAGCCCCCTCTAAATCCTGAGGCAGCTCCTTCTTAGCGAGGATGTCCTGAAGTTCCTCCAGTCGAGAGAGCATGTGGGTTGCACTGCTAATGTAGTCTTCAAAAGCAACTCTGATTTCAATCCATTCTTCATGGTTGTATTCCAGGCAGCCATCAAACTCGGGAGTGAGTTGAGAAGGATCAACTACTTTGGTAAGGCCTTCTAAAGAGACCATATTTGTCTTAAGGGAAAAAAAATCACATATGAGAAGATGAACCAATTTTAAACAATCTTATCATAATGCAGTTTGCAATGCTTAAGCACAGATCTTCAAACTTAAAACTTAAAATCCATTTATAAAAGACATAACATACCTTGCTCTGGCCCCATAGAAACAAATGTAAGTCAAAGAAGCATTAGTGCAGTCAGGGAAGGATAACTCCCTTAGAGCAACACGTGTACGCTGGTTGCAATAACTGAGATTATAGACCCGTGTGCATTTAATGAGAGCCAAAGAACTTAGTTTTCTTTCCAAGAATGCAGAAATTAACCCACTATTGTAGGCACATTAGAATATGAATGGCTTTTTAAAAATTTAGAAAATACACTAGGGTTAGCAAGAAAGCTGGCAGAAGCTCTTTTCACAAAGTTGGAGAGGGGGAGGTTGCATCCACTGCAGTAACCCACAGCGATTCTGAGCAGCACGCGTGCCCTGCAGCGTCTGCACTGCATCCCAACCTGACAGCGACAAAGTTCTGCAGCGACAGCCTAAGCAAGAAATCTTAATCTCATCCTACCAGAAGGTGATGTAGGGCTAGTATTATTCTTAGGACTCAAGGGAAACAGAAGGGGGTGGTGTTAAATATGAAGACAGAGGTAAAGGGGAAAGATGTGTGGCCTAGAACCAAAAGAAAAACCGCAGGAAGGCTGGTCTGGCCCCAGTTCTGTCACCTCCGGCCTTATCGAAACCCAGAACTGCATCTCTGTGCTGTCTGGCATTAGAAATGGCAAAAGGCAGCAGAGCTAGAAAGAGGGGCTGTTCCTGGTCCAGCACTTCTGCCTAAAATGTGACTGCAGGTTCATTCCTGCCTCATGTGCCCACATTTTCATAATGTCCAGTGAGGCAACCACCTCAGAGAGAAGCTGGTAATGATGTAGAGACAAGTTCAACAGAAACCCCAGTGCAGGTGACTTTAAGGCTCGGAGGGAGAGAGCACAATCAGACTAGCAAAAAACTAGCAAAAACGCATACATTGTATCATCGAACCATTATTCCTGTTTACAATATGTAATTAAAAGTGTAATTAAACCAACACACTTCATATTCTGCAGCAAGAAAATAACTAACCCCCAATAAACTGTCCTTCAACATCACTTCTTATTGTGTATACAGTTAAGACTTACTGGTTTCACCTTTCACCTAAACCTCAAGTGTTGTTTCAAATTCAAATTCAAACTAAATTCAGATTTCAGGTTGAAAATCAGTACCACGGAACAAGACTTCAAAATGCAAGTAATATACTTGTGAAAAGACTTTGAAAAGTGTAACATGTAACATAAAGTTTAAGAAATTTTAATACTGTGTGGTATGTTTAATACTATTACTATTCTTTACCTTCAAATACATGACTACATTCACTGAAACCTAGTATTTGGGCAAAGTGACTAGAAGAAGCAATCTATTCAACTAAAAATTATTGTAAGTCATTATTAGAAAATATGTAAATGTTATTACAGAATATGGCATGAATCAAGTTTCCAGCTGGCCAGAGGACTTTCTTCCCTTAACCAGCTCCTGAAACTAACTGCATCAAGCCTTGTCAGAACCCTGGGAGCAGGAGGACGGGAGGTTCCAGCAGAAAGGAGAGGAAGTCAGTGGGCTGAGGGTCGTTTTATACACTGTCTGAAATACAGCAACCTTGTGTGTCAACTGAATCCAGGACTCTGCAGAGGTTTTACAGGAATCTCTCCCTTTTCATGAATGAGAGATCTGAGCTGTGAAACGCATGGCAGGTCATCCTCTCCAGTATCAAGGACAGGATGAAAAGTCACTCTCTTCCACACATCTTCCTCAAGAAGTCTGAAGTGGGGCATTTCTCCCTAATATCCCCTTATTTCCAAGGCTGAGGTAACCACGATGACTCTGAAGCCACGTAAAGCCACATGCGCTATTTTATCACTTGAAGTGAAAGGCAACAGACTTCTCTCCCTAAGACGCGTGCCTTATACCTCAGCAGCCCCACCTCCCAGAGACAAAGCTGGAACCAAAACCCACCGTGGGCAAAACACCCACCGGGAGAAGGTGGTCAGCAAAGCCAACTCAACAATTTCACACAACTAATTTGACATGTCATATGTACAGAAGATGTGCAGTTCCTGTTGAATATGTGGTTTTTAAAAATCTATTACCAGCCCAAAATGATGAGAAAAAAGTCAACTTTTAATAAGGCACATCTATTGGTTTAGTTGGTCTGGCTACCCAAGAAAGTTACCTCAAATTCAAATTTAGAACTGCCAAAATTAGTCCTCTGTTTCTGCCAAAAGTTGTCTGGCTTGATTATCAGTGCAACGTGAATGCAGCAGGGGAAGGACTCTTGTAAAATCTTCAGCAGAGGCTTGATGGAGTCCCACTTGGACCCACGCATGTCCACAATCACCGTGAATCCTCGCTTGCACACTTCTTCACTAGAGAAAAAGGAAAAACAGGTTTGAACCATGCAATCTCTTGCCATTATTTATGGTTGGAGTCCTGCTGGGCGAGGCTGACTCTGCTTCCATCATCCTGCTGTCCCTGGGGACCTCCCTCCCTCCACCCACCGCCTGGCTGATGGGCACTCGTGCAGAAGGAGCTGGAGGACACAAAATCATTACAGGAAGAGCTCAGGTCTTATCGTAAAATAGAACTTTCTCACTCTCCCCAGTACCTTGACAGGATAGACTGACTATACATGCACAAGGTTCAACCTCAAAAACCTTTAACTTTTTTCTGTGGCTACGATTTTGCATCTTTGTCTTCTCTTTAGAGAAAAGCAATGACCATCCTTGTTCATTTCTCTGGTCTTTTATGCATTAACTGATCATACACACTGTCTAATAACTATTAGGGCAAAGGTCTTTGGCAAGCACTAAATGGGGAGAGACCCTAACGGCCCCCACAGAGCCCAGGGAAAGGAGAGGGGCAGTCACTGGGACTTCAGAATCACAAGCTGAATCCACCCCCACCAGCCTGCTGGCGAGAGTGGGAGCTTCTGAATGTCCCATTTTATTCCCTTAGACTAACAGTCTGGGTCCTGAGCTATCTCAGGGACTCTCCAATGTGGTGCACCAGCCCACAGAGCGCCTTGGCACGCTTCCGGCGGGGTCTGGGGGTAAGTCTATCTTCACAGTAACACTGAGACTTATTTGCCTTTTTCAGCCAGTTGCACTGAGGGTGCAGAGGCCATGGTGAACACTGCTGGCCCTTAGCACAGGTCAAAGCAGTGCTAGGGGTCACTGTATTCTTCCTCTCCACATTCTAGCTGTCGAAACAAACGAAAGAGCCAGTTTCTCTTAAGAATGTCCTTGATGAAGAAATAAAAATAATTAACTTTATAAAATCTCAACCTCCAAGTCCACAGGAAATATATATAAAGTACTTCTTTTTTTTCTCAGTATTTTTTAACATTTTTTATTGATTTATAATCATTTTACAATGTTTTGTCAAATTCCAGTGTTCAGCACAATTTCTCATTCATGGACATATACACACTCATTGTCACATTTTTTTCTCTGTGAGTTATCATAACATTTTATGTATATTTCCCTGTGCTATACAGTGTAATCTTGTTTATCTATTCTACAATTTTGAAATCCCAGTCTATCCCTTCCCACCCTCCACCCCCCTGGCAACCACAAGTCTGTATTCTCTGTCTGTGAGTCTATTCCTGTCCTGAACCCACAAACTTTTGGTCAACTAATCTTCGACAAAGGAGGCAAGAATATACAATGGAATAAAGACAGTCTCTTCAGTAAATGGTGTTGGGAAAACTGGACAGCAGCATGTAAATAAATGAAGCTAGATCACTTCCTTACACCATTTACACCATAAAGCACTTCTGCAATAAAGAAAAACCGAGAGTAAAAGTGCCCATAAACATGGGTGAAAAATCCACAGTCTTCCCTCACACCATACACAAAAATAAACTCAAAATGGTTTAAAGACCTAAATGTAAGACATGACGCCAAAAAACTCCTAGAAGAGAACACAGGCAGAACATCCTCCGACACAAATTGTAGTAGTATTTTCTTAGTTCAGTCTCCCAAGACAAAAGAAACAAAAGCAAAAATAAACAAGTGGGACCTAATTAAACTTATAAGCTTTTGCACAGCAAAGAAAATCATAAACAAAACAAAAAGCCAACCTATGGAATGGGAGAAAATATTTGCAAATGATGAGACCAAAAAGGGGCGAATATCCAAAATATACAAACAGCTCATACAACTCAATAAAAAAAAATCCAATTAAAAAAATTAAACAGACATCTCTCCCAAGAAGACATACAGGTGCCAATAAGCCTGTGAAAAGACGCCCAACACTGTTCATCACTAGAGGAAAGCAAATCAAAACCACATCGAGTGAGCTATCACCTCGAACCGGTCAGAATGGCCACCATCAGAAAGTTCACAAATAGTCAATGCTGGAGAGGGTGTGGAGAGGCAACCCTCTTACACTGTTGGTAGGAATGCAAACTGGTGTGTAGTCATTATGAAGAACAGTATGGAGGTTCCTTTAAAGAAACTAAAAATACAGCTACCATATGATGCAGCAATCCCATTCCTAAGCATATATCTGGAGAAAATGAAAATTCTAATTTGAAAAGATACCTGCTCCCCAATGTTCACAGCAGCACTGTTTACAATAGCTCAGACATGGAGACAGCCCAAATGCCCATCAGCAAACAACTGGGTTAAAAAGATGTGGTATATATACACAATGGAATATTACTCAGCTGTAAAAATAAAGAAGTATCACAACATGGATGGACCTAGAGAATATCATACTAAGTGAAGTAAGTCAGAGAAAGACAAATGTCATATGATATCAACTTGTATGTGGAATCTAAAAAGTAATACAAATGAATCTACATACAAAATCAGAAACAGACTCATAGACACAGAAAACTAACTTATGGTTACAAATGGGAAAAGGTGGGGAGAGATCTAGTAGGAGTCTGAGATCAACAGATACACATTACTAAACAACAAGGATTTACTGTATAGCACATGGAGCTACATTCAATATTGTATAATAACCTACAATGGAAAATAGTCTGAAAACATATATATATATATATATATATATAAAACTGAATCACTTTGCTGTACATCTGAAACTAACACAACATTGTAAATCAATTACACTTTCAAAATTTTTTATTAAAAAAATTTCAATTGAGTCCTTATAGACAGGAAAAAAAACAAGTCTCCCCTAAATTTAAGCCAAAATTAAAACCAATTTCACGCTCTCTTGCATGAGCTGGCTCCTCCGCCCTCTCCAATCCCACACTGCACACACACCATTCTTTTCCTTATCTTGATTCATACATATATCATCACAGTAACTGACGTTCCAAGTTCCTATAAGAATTACATCAGTGTAGGAGGCATGTCACAAAAATATTTCGAAAAAGTCTGTGAGGACAGAACCTGAGTAGATGGCAGCTCGCAGTCCTGACAACACAGTGTTGAAGTCCCAAGGAAAAACAAGACGATCCAACAGCCTGGCTTCTCCCTCCAACGTGGAAAGTTGCCATGTGCTTCACTTCTGTTAACCACTCCTATGTGAATGTGAACTCACAAAGAGTTACACCTGGCTCCACACTCCTCATGCTGTCACCTCTCTTGCCTCCAGGAGGGCCTGGGCCATGACCCAGGGAATGTCTCAGGCCTCCTTCACAAATCCTTAGACACAGCTGGGGCACTCCCAGAGACATTTCCTACAATCGCCTCACTCACTGAAAGTAAGCATTCTGGACTTCCTGAGGCTCTGGTGGAGTTTACAATTCCACAAGAGTCCACTCAGTAGAAATTTCTGGGCTGCTGAGGTCCTCGGGGCTAGACCAGCCTGACCAGGAGGACGTCTGCTGCTCAGCCAAGGCACTCTCTCTTTTTTTTTTTTAGTTGAAATATAGTTGATTTACAATGCTGGGTGAGTCTCTGGTGTACAGCGTAGTGATTCAGTTATACGTATGTATATATTCTTTTTAATTACAGTTTATTACAAGCTATTGAATATAGCTCCCTGTGCTATACAGTAGGACCTTATTGTTCATCTAATTCTGTACATAGTAGTTTATTATCTGCCAATCCCAAATTCCTAATTTATCCCCCCTCCTTTCCCCTTTGGTAATTATAAGTCAGTTTTCTGTCTGTGAGTCTGTTTCTGTTGTGTAAATAAGTTCATTTGTGTCTTTTTTTTTTTTAAAGATTCCACATGTAAGTGACACCATGTATTTGTCTTCCTCTGTCTGACTTACTTCTCTTAGTATGACGATCTCCAGGTCCACCCATGTTGCTGCAAATGGCATGGTTTCATTCGTTTTTATGCCGGCCGAGACATTCTGCTCCAGACTTGCGCATTCGGCTGCTACCCACCAGACAGGAGACTGTCAAACCGCAGCAACAGGCTGCACCAGTTGCTGTTTGGGAGACTGCACAGGTCTTCATTTTATCAAGGTAGATTCTCCAGGCCTGTCTTTCTCCTCACACAGCCCTACACAGTGTATACATAAAACTGCAAAGCCCCTCCACTTGACAGGGGCTTAAAAGGAACCCTGGGTAACTCCAGGCTTAACAGGAGGAACAAGGTGGGGAAAGACACAAGCACACAGTGCCTGGAGCTTGCACTGTTTACAGAAAGATTAACTATTCACCTGCCTCCAGGATCCAATTTTTACCACCCAGTGACCTCCAAGTAACACAAACAGCACACCAGCTGGGATGGGAGTGCACGTCCTTTCAACCCGCCTGTCTTTATCCAGTTAAAAGCTAGGCATCATTAAGAAAGCAGTGATTTGCAAACATTCCCAAATCCAGTTCATCTTTTTTGATGAACATATGGCTGCCAGCAGAAGCTCAAAGCCCTGCCACCTCCTTCAAGACGGTGCTCACTGGCCAAATGTGACATACTAACTGGGTATGTTAGCAGTTCTATCCAAGAGCTTCAAAATGAAGCTGTTTTAGCTGTTAATTTTTTTTAATTATATAAAACTAAGGTCTTTTTTCAATACAGGTCCCTAAAAAAGATAAACTCTCCTTTCCTCGGTTCCTCAATGAAGAAAGTAACTTTTAATATGAAAGTTCATGAATGAATCAATTCAAAGTTTCACGTATTTCATCTGACAAAGGAGAGTCAGTGGTTCATCCATCTAGCTACTACAAAGCATTCTAAAGAAGGCAAAATGTTCTACGAGGTAATTAGTATCATTCGAGCAATAAGGGCAATAAACACCCAGAGAGGTACCACGACTAACGTGATTGTCATCTCTGGGCAGGAATCCCAATTAGACCAGCGAGAAGTGCTGCTGTGACTTTTCGGACACACATTTAGTGGGAAGTTTCCCTGCACATGAATCGTATGAAAATCAGTCTATTACTCAAATTGTTTTCTTTCAAAGGAAGAGAGAGGGGAAAGGAAAGTGGCCCAAATAACAATACTCATACTGGTCACCACTGCGCCCATCACACTAAAGTCTAACCTGGAGGGCCACATGTTAAAAGGCAATCAGGAGGCCACACAGAAGAAAACAGACACGACGACCTGGCTCGAGGACACATGGCAATAGGACAACCGCTGAAGGAAAGCTAGGAGTGAGCGGGAACGAGGGACATTACCGCGCAACTTTTGTGGCAGCTGCTGTGAGTCAGACGCTGTGCTGGGCGTGAGCATAAATCGTCTTCCTTAACACAATGAGCCGAGACGTACACATTACTAGCACAGTTCAAAGATCAGAAAAGTCATAAAATGAAGTACCCAGGTCGGTCCGTCTGACTCTGCCCCCCAACACCTGCCCGGCTTGCACACTTTACATCCAGGAACGTGCAGCCCTGCGGCTGCCTGGCTGAGGGACAGCCCGAGAGCCACCTTCTTGTCACAGAAAACGTCAGGAGTAGGGGACGGGGAAAGGGGTCCCACAGCCCACCCTCCCTGCCAGGACTGTTCACATCACTCTGAAACTCTAACAACAAATCATCAGACTCAGAAAGTAAGTCCCTCCGTGTTCACACCACTGATCTGCTGGTGCTGTTAACTGATCCCACTGTTTGGCTAAAACCAGACTGCTCCCACCTCTGCGCTCCCAGGAGGCGGCCAGGCTCTGTCAGTCCCTGCAGGACCCGGGTGGACCCGGGAGGACTCTTTTTGCTGCCACTTCTATTTGGACCACTGTGAAATCTTCCTCCAATATCACGTGGCAGATGCATTGTTTACATATTAATCCCCCCTCTCTTATTTGCTCATTAACCAAGGAAGAGAAAATGGCACTTCCTGTCACTTGAAATTGTAAATTGTAAATACAAAAGTCAATCCAGGCAATGAAATGAAGTGTTGTGCTCAGCGGCTGGAGGGTCACTCTACACACTGAAGTATTTATGAGAGACATGATGGGATGTTTGGGATTTGCTATAATTTCTGGAGAAAAGTAGACCAGGTTGGCAAAATGGGATCATCACTGGAGCTGGATGACCGGCACGTGGGTGTGTGGTCCCCGGAGCCTCACAGTTCTGAGTACACCCACACTTCCCATGACAAAGTTGTGTGTGTGTTTCTAAAGTGGGCCACCCAGATGATCCAAAATACATCCGAGCCCATTTTTTTAAATAGTATCAATGAAAGGGCAAATAATTTTTTTATATTTACAATCAATACGGATTTCCAAACCAGAAAGCAAGTTGCCAAAGTTACATACAGAATTCCAACCAAATGTTTTTGAAAAGATTACCCAGATGAAATTCGACTTGTTTTTCATTAAACTATATGACAAGCATCATTTTGATTGGCAGAGATTTATTTACTTTTTACATCATCCTTTGGATTCCCCTGTTTCTTTTTCTATCATCAGCACTGCACCTGGTACATAGGTAAGAACTCAGTAAGCTGTGGCTACCAGCTATCTTGTCTCTTATAAATGACAGTGAGTAGCAAGGAACCTCTAAAACTCTTTCCACCTCTATGATTTCATAGTTCAAGTCCAAGAAAATACCAGAGTAAGAGGCAATGGGAAACTTTTCCATAGATTTAAAGCAGAGGCCCATTGCTCTGCCACCAATGACACAATGTGACAGTCTTCCCACAAAGGATACCCAACAGAAAAAACCAAGCACTTCCTCTGAAGGTCAGACCATCCGCGCCAAAGCTGACTTTCATCCGTCATGGCTGGGAGGGGTCACCAAAGGGCAACACTGTTCCCTGGTTGGTGTCAGGGGTGCCACCAACCACGTGCTGTGGGGGATCGGTGACATCTGCCTCAACCTTTAGGATCCATTATGCTGCTGCTGACCACCTTCTATTATCTCTTGCACAACATGCTGCTCACAGTTACTCTGTGGCCTGTATTATGACCGAGTTTCCTTCTACACATCCTCATTCAGTCTCCACGGAACTCCCTTGTCACCCTCCCACGTCACTCATGCACGCCTTTCTAGAGTGAGGATGACCTTTTCCGCACAGGGAGCACCCCTCCAGCCCCCAGCACACAGCACTCTCTTATTCCAGGCTGGCTCTATTCTTGGATTATGTGGAGCAGTATTCTATTCGCCAAAAAATAATCTTAATAATTAATGGGGGGTGGTTCCTCCACCAGCAGTCCGCTAGCTGCGTTAAGTCAAACCTGCAAAATACATTTCTAGAGCAGAAGCAAAGATTCTAAATTCCTATTACCAGACCAGTTCCTATTACCTGCTCCTCACTTCGGGGCGGTCCAGGAAATAAAGTTTTGCCTATTCCCAGTGCTCCAGCATCAACACTAAAAAGTCTCCTTGGTTGGTGAGAGTAGGGTCTCCGATTGAATGAAGGTTCTCAAACTCGGTGTCTTGGCATATGAGCTGGCAAGGATTTTTAATGCCCCACACAGTTCATGCTATAAACCAAGAGAATACTTTTAAAGAACCATAGCTCACCATGGAGACAGAAACAAATATACCACAAGGAACTGAGCCCCACTTCTGACCTTCCCTTTGACTGGGTCTTGGTATGAGAATCCTCCACCAATCTTGCTTTACTTCCACCTCAGGCACCACATCCTAACATCCCAGCCCACTGGGCACCCCAACCCCACCGTCACCACACAAAGCCCCTCACTCACAGCACGTACCTTCTCACCCCTGCACCGAGGATGGTCACAAAAGGGAAATAAGGAGGAAGATCATGGTTTTAATGTTACACTACTTTGTCCACTTGGAATTCAGGCTACTGTTGAGTTGTTCTCCAGAGAATGGAGCACGCACCTCTCTGAACAGTGGGAGCGGTGACGAGCAACACGCACGTGGGACTCACCTGGGGATACAGGCGAGATAGGAAATGAGCCTCCGCAGGTCCTCCTGTCGTATTCTGTCATGGTTGCTGCGGGCCGGGAACGTTAGGATGGGACCTCCGCGTTTATCTCTGCCACCTGGAAACAAGCATGTGGAATGGCTCAGACACAAACAAGAGGAGACAGGACTGGACACGCTGCGGGGGGGCCAAAGTTGTCACCCACCCACGTGCGCAAAGCTGCACCCCCACCGCCTGCTTGTCCGGGGGCCCCAGGCAGGGGGCCAGAGCCCGGCTTTCAGCTGAGACGGGGCGGCAACATGACCCCCAGGACTCTGAAGGTCTGAGCTTTGCGTACCACATGGACGATGTCACAGCAGGCCTCATCTCTCTTCCAATGTGCTCCCTCTTTTCTTCAGTTTTATATTTGGAGAGAAAAAAAGTTTGCACATCTCCATGCTTCCTTCACCTTCAACAACCGCCTCCCACACCTTCTCTCTCTCTCTTTCCCCCTCCCTGTCTCTCCTCCACACTGTCCCCTCTCCTCCCCTCCCCTGCATTCTAAGCACTCTCTTTGCTGCCAACCAAACTGAGTTTAATTCTTGAAAGGGAAAAGACAGGTATGTTTTTCAAACTTTGCACTGATGTCTACTCTATACAATCTGGGATCCAGGGCATCTTCCTCATCTTCCTCTCTCCAGGGCAGTATCTGACCTCCACAGCCAAGCTTTCTGACCCTACTCCCTCACACAAAGCCACACATAACCAAAAATAAGAGAAAGAGAGAAAGAGATTGGCAAGCAAGAATTTTAAAGCAGAACTAATTAATTAGCTTAAGAATTTTACAAAAATTACACACTAAGTACAAATCTCACATGACTGGTCTTTGATAAAAAGGCAGAACTATTTCTCAGTAACATGTATACAATCTTAAGTCTGTTGGCATCACTGAACATTTTTGGTCAAATTGCTACATTAATTTTATTACTTCTCCCAGGGTTTTCAGAACAGAATACAGAGAAAGAAAACTACTTTCTCAAGTGTATGCTGCATTTGGTTTTACGGCTCTGGTCATCTCTTTTCAAAAGTATGGCAATAGGATCTCAAAATTCAAGCCACAATATGAAACTCTTAATTCTTTTCTCATCTTAACTATTTACCTTGTCAGCAGAGGTAAATGAAAAAGCAGGCAAACAAACAAACAAACAACAGAAAACCAGACTCTTTACTTGTAGAAAGGTCAAAAACAGACTCAGAAGATGTTGGTATTTTAAAAACACATTTGACCAGTATGGGTCTTGACAATTTCCTAGGATGATTAACACTTCCTCCAAAGAGGAATGAGACTTAGTGCTGAGTCTGAAGACTGAAACTGATTCACAAGTACTGTTAAGTCATGCAGTCCAGAAAAGTGTTAAAATTATTTATAAATCCAGTAACTCAGGTACTGAATGGGAACAACGATCCATCACAGCGACCGACACAGGCTAGGCACAGCACCGAGGGCTCCACACCCGCTCTGATCTTACAGGAACAATGACCCTGTTATGAGACTTCCCCTCGTCAGCTTTACTATTAAAGACACTGAGGTTCAAAGAGCTTAAATACTAAAGACAAAGAGACTATGCCAGCAGGTCACTGCTGGACCTTTGCCCTGGCAAGAACTTAACGTGATTTTTCAAACGAGTAGCATCAGCTCTTTCTAAATAATATCAGAAGGACAACTAAATGATGGGTTCCCGGGTCTTATTTTTTTTTTTATTAATGAAAAGAACTATTAAAAGTGAGAAGCAGTACTGTTACGATGAATGAAATGACAGAATATATATACTGAAATGACAGACTGTCGTTATGGAGTCATCATCTAAAATATCAGACAAGGGGAGAGTAGAGCTCAGTGGTGGAGCGCAACTTACCAATCACAAGGTCCTGGGTTCAATCCCCGGTACCTCCATTAGAAAATGAAATAAAATAAAACAAAATAATAAAATAAAGTATCAGACAGTATTTTTAGGGAAATATCAATGGCTCCAGGTTTTTGGAATACTTCTTGTTCCCAGATTAGGCAGGTAACAAGTTCAGTTTTTATATAACAGGATTTTATTTCCCTACAGCTTTCATTCTTTTCAAAAAAGAATCAATCTCCCTGATCAAAAATATTATACATCAACACCTATTACAGCAACTTGAGCTTTTAAAAATAGAGTGACATGCAAATTAAAGCATTCACCCCACTTTTGGTAAAGAGAACGGAACCTCACATTTCTCTGGACCACCACCCTGAACTGCTTAAATACAACATAATGTGTGATTCATTAGGGAGGCTAAATTCCCGTGACCCATGGCAACTGTCCTCCCTCTGAGGTCACTGTATCTCATGATGGGATCAGCCTGGCTCCAGCATGGCCTTGAAGAGGAGAATCCAAAATCTGCCCACGAAAGTGCTGGGGAGTCAACAGGTGTGCACACTGCACATGGCCATTCTGTTCACTCCAGAAGTGAGAACAAACTACACGTGTGCGCAGAAGGCCTGGCTGCCTCCGTGGACTGCTGCACTGTCAGCTGGAGATGCCCCATGGTGCTGGCACTGAAGAGGGTCCCCCGAGACCTGACAGCATTTTCATCCACCAAACAGGCTCTCATTCGTGTCCTAAAAGTTTGTTTAAATCTCAGCTTGAACTCTAAGATGGAGGGGGAAAAACCATTTTACTTTCTTCCTTTTTCCAGAATAGAGTTTCAAAAACTCACTCGGATACTTTTTAAAACGTCATCAAAAAATCACTTACGAAGTGAAACCTGCATATTCTCTATTAAGTAATTTAACAATATTTTCACCTGCTAACCTCCTGGGGGTGCATCTTCCAATCTGCAGTGTCACAGTCAGTGACAGGCAGGTGCCAATTACCCATCTGCTGACCCCTCCCAGTGAGATTGAAAAAAAAAAAATCTTAGAACCACTGAAATGCAGTATTAGTTCAAAGGAACATAGTCTCTGAACCCCAAGGAGTTTAAAAATCACCTCCACCGATGTCTGTTTACAGTACATTCCTCAAAATCTATCTTGATTGCCAATGTCTCAGAAGGTACACAAATGAAAATACTGAGCGGGTTATGAAGCAGAGAAGCTTCACAGTTCTTGCTCCTGAACTAACACAAATAATAGTGCTGCAGCTCGTAAAAGCTTCATCGACTAGACAGACTCATGGAGTCTGAGGTCAACCCACAGCCTCGTGGTGAGGCAGGCGGGACACATGTCAAGTCCCATTTTACAGACGGAAACTCAGGGCCTTAGTTCCTACAATGAAAAGGAAAGGGCAGGAAGTCCATTTCCTGCACCTTCCAATGTCACAGGATATCCATGGACGGGAGTTTTACAGTCCCTGGACCTCTGCGTGTCTGGAACCAAAGACCAACAGCTCATTAAGGATTAGCTGCCCATCCAAACGCTGGCTTAGTCAAAAAACAAACCCCCCCACCCTGCCCTGCTCCGGAATGGTAACTCACTGACCACAAAGAGCAAACTCTTCCAAAGGAGATGCAAATATAAAATCAAAGAAAAATATCTGTAATCCCAAATTTGAATTGGAAATTTTGGTATGAAGTCATGATACCCTTTCTCATTTAAAAAACATGTTTATACCTACTTTCTAAATGTGTCCACTGAAGAGGCACAGAAACAGTGGCCCACCCGGAACAGCAAGCTCCCCAGCACCCTGTCCCCACAGCTCCCCGCGGAAAAGAACCAGGGAGCTCAGGGAAACGGCTGACAGGGGCAGGAAATAGACAAGATGAGCCTGAAACATCTGGTCACATCGGCAAAGAAAGAAGCTGTATTACTGTGGCACATGGATTCAGAAGCCAATCTGCAGAGGCTCCCATCAGCCACAGACGGGAAAATTCTCACTTCGTGAGAGAAAAAGAAAGTGTACAATTGAAATGCGTGAGCCCAAAATGATACCTTAAAAAAAAAAAGATTTTTCATTAGTCTGAAATGACTAATGATCATTTTCAATTAGTCTGAAAACTAGCAAAGGACAAGAATCAATTATTTATCCATCCTTTCCTGTACGATCTATGTTCTCAGGGTAACCAAGAAGCTGATGATGGATATGTCTCCTTATGGAATATCCAAGTTAATAAATGAAGGAAAAGGATGTAATTAGAATGTCATCATTTTGCAACCCTATAAAATATATCTAAACAATAATCATCAATGAATGCTTAACATCATAAACAGACAACCAGACTCTCCCAGTAAAGCTCCCAGTAGAACTGTCCAACACTACCCATTAAAAAGTTTTGCCTACTTCCCTGCAAAACCTAAGCTAAGTCTAATCAAGCCTCAAGATCCAGCTCCCGGTTCACAGAACACACAGGGGAAGGGGAACATGTTACATGGCAACCCAGGGATGCAAATAGCAAAATGTAGGGAAATCTGCAGGAAGACACCCTATTTCCTCACTCAGTAAACATAAAGGGGCAAGAGAAAAAGGACGAGGAGGAAAAATCTGCACATTACAAGAGACACCAGACACATCAACCGACTGCAATGTACATCCTATAAAAACAAATAATGAGATGAGCAGGGAAATACGAATATTGATTAGTTTTTTTACATTAAAGAATTACTGCCCCAGCCATTGGCTTCCTCAAAACCGCAGGGAGGCCGAGCCCTTCCGAGAAAAGGCCGACGTTCCTCCAATCCCCAGGGCAGGTGAACTGGGCCGGAGCGGAAGGCAGAGGGCCCAACACTTTAAGAAAAAAATAATAATAATTACTATTCATTTTTTACGTCTGTTAATGGTATTGAGGGGTTTTTTTTTTTAAGCTTTTCAAGGAATGCAGATGGAACAAGATTACAGAAGTGACCCATGGATTCATGCAAATTCACTCTACTATTCTGTCTCCTTTTGGATGTTGAAATGTTCCCTGATAAAAAAAATAAGGGAGGAGAATGTCTTCTTAATTCTGGTGGGTGTCTGTGGGTTCTTTTAAGGCCCAAGCCCTAGTGGCATGGGAACCACATGTAGTGCTTGACACTATACATATTACATACACACACGTAGAACATTAAATATATGTAATATATTAAATATGTATACTATAAATATACCCATGCTTTACATATAGAACATTAAATACAAACTACAGGGTATTTTTTCACAGCCTCTCCTCTGACTTCATGCATGAAGTCAGATAAGTCATCTCATCTAATTTAATTTGCCTTCTCAATGGAGGAAGCAGTACTTTGCTATCTTAAGTGCAATGAGGGCTACTTTTTAGAGTACCCGGAAATGCATCGGGAATATTCAAGTTCAAGGAGTCCACACCGGTTTTTCAGAGATCTTGAGCTAGTAGGTATCTCACAGAATCAGTGATTCTGTGGCCTGCTTTTTCAAAGCCCTGGCTACTCCACTCAGATTTAATTTACTAAAAGCCACTCACATGGAGACCTTTTACAAAGTCATCATAATAAATAACCCTGATATTTTTTAAAAAATGGGGTCACAGCAAAAAGTAGAGGGGCTCTTTGTGGGGTAATAAAAGTGTGTTCTAGAATTAATTAAGACGGTGACAACGGTTCCACAACCTTGTGAATACACTAAAATCTACAAGATTGTATGCTTTTAAAAGGTAGAGTTATAGTATATGAATTATAACTCGGTGAAAAAGAAGAAAGAAAAAAACAGGACCAGAGATAAAAATATTTTCACAAGTTTACTCCTTCATTGTAACTTTTCAAAAAAAAAATTCACCACACAAGTAATCAATTTGTTTTTAATTTAATGATTTTTTTCTCTCTTTTCCCTTCCTAAACAAGATAACAGCATGTCTAAGGCAATCAGCAGTAACCTCAAGCTACTTAAACTGGCCAGTTCTGGTCACAAATTGCTATAAAATTGTGGTGGCACCTACTAACGCCATTCTCCTCACACAGCTGGTACAAGTCCTAACATCTCTAATATTTAACAACAGTTCCAAACTGATTTGTTGCAACGCAAAACTTCCCTCCCCACTAAAGACACCTGATTTTAATTAACCCTGCAGAATTTAAGGCTTTAGTAAAAGATTCATGATAAACTTGTCAAGACTGGTTTTATTTCTTTGATTAGTTGAAACAGAAATAGTTTGACAGTAACTTGGAGAGAATTGCCATCCATTAATATATTTTGCATTAAATGCTTAAAAAAAGAATGAATACAAATAAAAACCATGACTCCTAAACCTTCTACTCTCCTTTACCTGCCCATCTCCATGAGCTCATTAACAGGAGAAGAAAGTGGAATAAGGTTCAGAAACAATAGAGGAGATGGAGGAGGAAGGGCCCTCATCACAGATCCAAACTTTAAAATAAAACACTGACAAATGTGCAGGACTCACTGTTTTTAATTAAGCCTTTCTTACTGATGCCTCTAATATTTATAACTAGAGTCTTTTCATTAGTATCTTAACTTTAAAATCCACCTGGAAACTAGTCAGGAGTTCACGAAACTAGCAAGAATCCAAATTATGCAGTTTGTCAGTAAGTGATTAGAAAAGAGCAAATGCTACTTTGAAAACCGTGTATTATAAGCCAGGAGGGTTTTTCTTCCCCTTTCATCCTTTTTTTCCCACCAAGTTTTTCCAACAATCTAAAGCACTTCCTTCTTTTCATGAACTTCTTACTCTTCTATTAACCTTCCAAATGCACTTTGAATTAGATTTACTTTCACAAAATCATCAAATAGTGTTTAATAGGGACCAGGAAACACTAGTGGACAGAAAGTAAGATAAGATTAGCAGAAACACCACAGGAAGCTGCATCCTAAATACGTAACAGTCCCACATGCTGAAAGGACACACAAAACATGTAAAAGCCGCTAGCAGTATTTTAAAATAAAATGTGTCCCAGAGGAGACATCAGATCAGCATAGTATGCCTGTTGAAGAAAGATGAAAATTTATCAAGGGAAACACATCCAGGAAGACACTCCAAAAGCACGTGACAATCTACAGATTGACTTCCGGCTAAAATACAGCAGAAAACTTCTGCAAACCTTAATTTTATAATAAGTGAACTCGTGCTAAAAAGGTGTAACACCCCACGGCTGTTCTGTTCGTGTAGGAGGGAGCCCCTGAGGAAACAGCCAAAAAAGCCCTAGAGCAGACCCTCTACACGCAGAGAGGCCAGGTAAGTGTCCCAAAGCCCAGGAGACTGGCCCAGAGACTGTCCCCACTGCAGCAGGGCCGGGGCCCCAAGGGCCAGACTCTACAGTTAAGCAGAGGACCGGTGGAGGCTTTCAAGGTCCATAACATGGGTTCTAGGAAACTCCAAGGACCAGAGCACAAGAAACAGAGGTAAGGAGTTCAGGACATATGACCACATATGACCACAATGCCACCACTTCTGCTGAAAAATCAGGTTTTTTTTACTTAACTGATTAGAACAAAACAGCCGAATATTTGTTGGAAGACAGCCACAAACATATGTTAATCATCAACGCTGATTGATGAAGGAAAGCCTGGGCACTAATTCCGCAGGAAAATGCTACAATAATAAAGCAGTTAAAAATCCTTCGAGATGCCAATACTTTTATTTTAGTACTTCAGACTCCTGACATTTTATCAAGTTGAAAGGAACAATAAAGATTAGAAAATTAAACTTTACCTGAAAGGTATGCAACTTTTTCCTTTAAAATTGGCAAAACATCCATAGCTTTCATTTCATCGTTTTTTCGAAACCCTGAAATACATAAGAAAAAAATAAAATTACTAGGTTGCTTGGGTGTCATTTAGTTTCTCACACGTTCTATCCAATGCCAACACAGTAGCTTTCTTCACATGCATTACATCGACTTTAGAAATATCATCATTTGAACACATTTCAATTCTATGAAGAGAAGTCTCTGATCACAAGATTACCTTCTATTTTAACGTGGAAGAATGACTTGCCTGCTGACCCAGAGGCTCCCATACCAAGCAGGCTCTTGGTCAATTCGAGCTTTAAATAAAGGTTCAGTCCCAAAAAGACAGGATATGAAATCAGTCCAGATCGTTTCAAAACTCTCCACTTTAATTTCATAGATTAACATAAACACTGGCAAATAAAGCAGCAACATGGTTTTTCTAAAAACTGTGATTCATGGCACATGAAAACCTCTAGGCGGAGCTCAAAGCCTCATGATGTCAGACTTCTGAACCCAGTTAAAAATAAACAGTGTCGGGGGAAGAGCAGGGATTATAAATAGCTGGGGTCTGGCCCCAGCTCCCTCTTGGCTCTGTCCTTCCAGGCTTTCTGGGTCATGCACCCCTGGAGGACTGTCACTGGCTAATGTGGTAAGATGGCCTGGTGTCCACCTGCTTCACAGTGTGGCCAAGGTCCCTCTTCTCACATCCAACCAACTCTCCCCATGTCCCCAATGTCCCCAAGGTCACAGAAGGCCAAGTGGAGTTACTGTGGCAAGGAAGCATGCCTCGGGCAATTTAGGCCAAGCCAACAGCCATCTAAGCAGAAGGAATTCTGGCAGCTCAAACATGCCCGGCCAGGCTCTCCAGGGCGAATGCCCACATGGGAGTTTGGGGTTATACAGTCTCAGGATTTTTCTCTTGGAGGTCTCTAGCAGAGGTAATCCAGGTTCAGGATGTTGGTCATCCCATCAAAACCAGTAATTATCATTAATGCAAGAGCAATCTCTAGAAAAAAATTACAGACTACTGCCCCATTCCTGTTTTCCTATGTGTTTTTGCCAAAATAATACAAGGAAAAGTATCCAAAACATTAACATGGTAACATAACCAATGCAAGAGGTAGAGATGGAATTAGCAAGAAAGAAAAGCGTGCTCAGTAAATGAAGGGGCTTCCACTGCTGTATGACTGAGCAGTTCCCGGGGAACAGTCCTCCCGCAGATGAAACCTGTAAAAAAAACACGACTGTCCCCAGGCACGGGAGAGTGACCAAAATCAGGGAGCGATACCAGGAGAAAGGAAATGACCCCGTAAAGGTTTTCAGCCTGAGAGCAGGGCCCAACCGAAGCCACCCAGAGCTGCTGAAACAAGTCAGGACACGGCTCGGGGCGACCCCAGCAGCAGAAATCGTGGGAAGGGGAAGGGGAAGGGGAGCCCCACGTTCCGTGTAGAAACTTGGCCCAAACCTCTGGCTGTCCCCTGAGCCCCGTGTGTTCAGGGCAAGCTCCAAGCAGCCCCAACTCCAGGAAAGACAAGGACCTGACCCAAGGATGGAGCGACTGCTCGCCCACTGCGGAAGAGCAGGCCGGGTGGCTGGCGTCCAGCCTGCTGAAACAAGCACGCAAACAGCAAGGAAACCAGCACCTTCTGGAGGAATCCAACAGAATCTAGTCGCTACAACACACCGTTCACAGAGCCAAAGAGCAGATTAATAACAATCCTGTCCACACTTACAGACTTCTTACACATATGTGAAGAACCCAGTTTAACGGCATGCAGCCATGATACTGACGATCACCAGAGACTCTAAGCAAAGATGACGCCAAACACACCCTGACGACAACCCTGAGGTCCGGGGGCTCAGTGGCACCACCCAGCTGGTTGTGAAAAGGCTCAACACAGAACCCAGGCCTCCAGGGCCGTTTTGCTTTCCACTATATCACACTTTGTGCTGGCGACCCACCAAGCTTTTAAAACAGAGCCTATTTATAAAAGGCAAAAACAAGAGCCAAAGGTTCTGCAATTTCATCCTTAAGGTTCCTTCAAAATTCTTGAATGGATGCGA
Source organism: Camelus ferus (assembly GCF_009834535.1). Classification (NCBI taxonomy): domain Eukaryota; kingdom Metazoa; phylum Chordata; class Mammalia; order Artiodactyla; family Camelidae; genus Camelus; species Camelus ferus. Next base: position 10,233,736 of record NC_045698.1, on the reverse strand, counting down.
CGTAGTCTCAGCAATTCATTGGCAGTCATTGGGTAACGCGCGGAATGTGACCACGAAGACTGATCACATCCCAATTCCAAGTCAGATGGACGGAGAGGGCAGCGGGGCAAACGCAAAGAGGAAGTAGGCACCACTGCGGCCCTCGAGGAGACAAGCTCATAAATACCTAGAGAGCCAGGCACAGCATGGCAAGTTCCAAGGCAGCACGAAGTGCTCTCTCGGAGCCAGGCAGGGAGGAGGCGGATCACGTGATGGCAACACTAAGAAGGAGTAAGCCGTGGCTATGGGTCCTGATCTACTGAGATTTGAAAAGAGGATCTCCTTCCACTGCTACCAGGCAAGAAAACCATGCTTACGAGCACTCCCTCACAGCCTCTGCCTGCAGGTGGCCGGGCCGGGACACCGCAGAGCCTCACAGAAGTGCCCCCACAACCACAGTCCTGGGCTCCACGCTCTACAACTCTCAGCAAGGAGAACAGCCCAGTTCCAGGGCCGGGACCTCAGAAGAGGCCCGTGTGACTCACGCAACTCCACAGCGTTCTCGGTAACTCCTGCCGACTCTAATCCATACCTATTCACTAATTCCCCTGATTCAGTGAGCGATGCAAGTCAGAGCTGCTGAGTTCCAGGCCCCTCCACAGGAAGAGCATCATACGGACATAGGTAACAATGCGAAGAAAACAAAACTTAACAATGAAAATCTTGACCTCCTATGTCTCACTATCAGCCACAGCCTAACTTCCGTGTATCTTTAGTTTCTTAAACCTGTAGTTACTCTAGCCTCTTAGTTCCTGAATTGCTCCACTAAGTAAGACTCATAGTTTTCCTAGAGGAAAAAAGCACATGCATGAATCAGTGGCTAAACTGGTGCTGAAACTTGTAAAGTGATATATGTATGTGTATGAACAGAGTCTAGAATATAAATTCTAAACAATTCTACCACAATAATTTTGTTGACTATGCCACAGAGAGAGATGTTAATTTCATTAAAATTGACAACTGAAACTTCTAAAACAGAAAAGAAAATTGGAGGGGGAAAAAAAGCAGATATATAAAACTAACCACACAAAAAAACTGAGTTTGTGGCTATTATTAGGCAATCACCTAAGTATCATTTTTAATCTGGTTTCCATTTTTAAAAACACACCCACTAGGCAGAAGACCGAGGAAGCCTGTACACACATTAAAGCCAAATTAAAAATATCACGTAACTCTCAGTAAAAAGCAGGAAGAAACTCAGCCGTGAAATGTCCTCAGATCATAAAGGCAGATTCTGTTCCATGCCCTGAAGAGCTATTTATGAAAACGGAGTATATGACTACAAAAAAAGAATTACAAATAGATGGCTTCTGTGCTAGACCAGTGATTTTAGATTACACTGCAGATAGGACAACTCTTCCTGTGCTCTTTCCTCATACATTAAAGGGTCTAGCTGTGCCTCCTAAACTTTCGGAACAAAAGGATACATTCAGCAACTCCCCTGGAAGCACACGCCTGTCCTCTCGCGCCCATGGAGAGGGAAAGGACTGGCAGATGTCATCTTAGAGTGACACTTCTGAGACCCCATGTCATGTCTTTGGCCACAGACCAGGAGTCAGCACTTTACTTCTAAGTGCCACCAAACTTAACAGGTGGCACAGAGAGAGAATTTCAGGCAAAATTAGGAGAGAAAGGCCAAAAAACCAGAGCAATGTGAAAGGTGATAACTAACAAAGAGGTAAATGTCCCAAGTCAGAGGACATTTGGCTGTACCCATTTCATAAATTACACACTTTCAAAATTACATAGCTCCTATACTGAAGTGGTGGGGAGAGGCTGGAGACTTGTTACAATGTAAAGCACATTTCGCCATCTGAGATAAGAAGCTAATGTGAATTTTAATGACATTCTAGCTTCAGGGAACAGTGAACACAGCACAGGATGCAGTCGGCTGAGGCTCATCCGGGCTCGCAGGTGCAGAGGGTGTGTCCCCGTGGAGTCCTAAAGGGAAGGCAACAACTGCTCTTTAAACCAAATCTGAAAGAAACTGACCGGAATGGTCACACAATAACGTTTGCCATTACTCTCAGATCTTGATACTAATTTCTGTTGAATGCTATTGGAGAAAAAGGGGTTGGGTTAAAAATCAGATTTTATCATTGTTAATATAAATGTGCAGTTAACTGTTGATGATTTTCTTTCCTCTTTCCTCGTTTCAGTCAACACAAGTAACGCTTTTTCCTAAAACAATCAAAGTGGAATATTTAGAGGTTTTAGCATATTCATTTAAAAATACCTTAACCCCCAAGGTTCAGCATGCTATGACTTGCCAAAATTGATTCTGTTATCACCTTTCAAATTGCTGTCTGGTTCAGCAGCATGTCAACCTGAGATACATTTTAACCCCCTGCTTCCAAATCACTCAGGCTTCTTAAAGTGATTCGCATTATGTTGCCCATCAAGAGGATAGTTTTTCTAAATCTGCCTGTGAGCCGGAAGACGGGTCTGTTTTGTTCCCTGCTGTGTCCCGGATGCCTGGGACAGAGCTGGATAAAGGGTGGTCAATAAAGCTGGGTTGGCTGGATGAATGAATGAACAAACTAACAAATGAACAGACTTCTCTAGCTTCTTGCCCCAAACCCCCATGCAAGCACCTCAGTGTTCCTTAGCACTTTCTGTTTCAGGTTTGTGGACCATAAGCTCAGCATTGTTCAGATGGCCTATGGTATGATTTATATTTATAACAAGGACAATTAACCTCTCTGCCCTAGGAGGAAATATGCCACAAGTTAGTCAACAATGGAAAATTCTTCAGTTGAATCAATGCTCTGAAACTTCAACTATCTGGTCAAATCAATTTTTCATTTTTTACCCTGCAACTTCTACAACGTGGTGCTGTACTGATGTTGTTGACAAATACCTTTTGAAGCGAGTCACTGCTAACCAGAATGCTCATGCACTTGCTCACTTCCTTGGTATCAGATTTTTTTTTAAAACAACAAACAGAAAAAGAACAACCATCTCCCAAGTTTTTTTTTTTTTAAAGAAAGAAAAAAGCACCACAGAAATATTTTTACAATGAGCAATAAGCTTTTATGCAGCACATTATCGCCAAAGGATTTTTTACCTAACTAGCTTGAAAAGAAATTAAGATGAAATAAACCAAATCAGTTTTTAAATGAATCAAAATTTTAAAACTCTAAACTAAAACACAGGTTAGTTTTTTTTCCCAATACTTCTCCCAAGACTACAGGCAGATACTAGTAATTTCAAATTTTACATAATCCTAAAGTTAAATGAGTTAATTTATGAAAAAGTAAATACAGTGTTAGAAAAATGGAAAGTTATTTCTTCACCATTTGAGCCAAACCAAATGAACTGGCACCTTTTTCTGAACAGTTGGCCTCACCTCCTGCATTGGGATTTGTCCTTACAAGACAATCTACAAAACTGCTGCTCATCCGTTTTCAGAGGGCTCATTTGCCTGCCAGCTATTTACTTTAGTATTTACTAAACAGGAAAATTGAAAGTGGGAAGAGACTCAAAAAAATTCCTATCCTTATAAAAAATACAGGTTGCAGCAGTAATAAAAAAGTGTTAATAAACAAAGCAGCATTTTGAAAGAACAAAGAAAACGTTACATAGTAAACTGGAGGGTTACTATTAGTACCGAATCTTGTTGGTAATTACTGAATTTTACTCATTAGTTTATTCAGGGGAAGCGCGCGCGCAAGCACGCGCGCACACGCACCCCTGAGCACAAAGAGCAGGGTGATCAATCTCTGCATCAGCGGCACCGCGCATGTGCCCGGGCAGATGGAGGTGACGTCACCCCTTCCAGGCAGGCCGTCCGCAGTTCCGACTCCCGGACCTCTCCGCAGTGCCTGCAGGATTAGTCACGAATCACAGGGAGCGGCGGTGCGCGGCGGCACAATGTTTGCGCTAACAAGGGTTTCAGTTGGGCAAGCATTCAGACCAGTGTTGCGTGGGAAGGAAGCATTTTCTCCAGCCTGGATCCGCTATGGAAATGTTTAAGGGGGGAAAGATACAAAGTTATAAATCAAATGGTGTAAGCGTCTTTTTTACTAATAAATCAAAACAAAATGCAATGCTTATATTATTTTTACGTGAATATATAACTACAGTCCACACATATAAAATGATTATAAGCAGCATATAAAGTGAATTAACTACTTATATCAAGAATATGGACATGTTCACAGGCCACCACACAGGAACATGGACCAGGTTTCATAGTGCTGCATTGTAATTTTTACTTATAACATTTATGGTTCTAATAACTGTCAGACTGGCTGATTTATTCCTTCACATAATTTTAGAAGCAATAGCCTGTAACATCATACCTTTGAGGAAGAAAAAAACTTAAGTTTGATTGATTCAAGGGAGTATAAGGGTATTTCAACTTAAGATAGCTCTGGCTTTTAATGTCTTGAGCACAAAACATAGAGGACAAACCAAAACAACAACAAAAACCATAACAAAATATTTTTAAACTAGTACATACATTTTACTATAAATTAAACAATCCGTAGAATTTTTAACGTGATGATTTAATTACATGGTAAGTGCGTTAGAAGTTCATTAAAAAGCATAACTAATACACCAATGAATGGAAATAGTCAAAAAAGTAAGAGTAGTGTTATAAACAAGTGTTCTACCTTCTTACAATCTCATAAATCAAAAAAGAACCATGTGCCCAGATGTGCTATTCATCTTTGCATCCCCAGGGACCAGCACAGAGCCAAGCACAGAGAAACCTTATCCTCATGTTTGCCTAATACCAAAAGAAAGAACATGTCTGTCTGTCCGTCCATGTACCATAGCCATCCACAGAAGATCCCACTGGGGTAAGCTCACCCCAGCTGTACCCTGGGACCTAATCCCTCAACACACACACACACACACACACACACACACACACACACACACACTTGCATACACATGTGTACTGAGACTCCAAATAAGATTTGCTTTATATACGTAGCCTCTCAGGAAAGCTGTTTAAGAACTTAGTTTGTAGCAAATGAATAACAATGATACAACTGCCACAGCTGTACCAATGGTATGATTTATATCAAATCAACCAAGATTGACTGCTAAAAGAAACCTTGTTTAATCATCGCATCAAACATTGCATATGTGGGAGTACCCTTACCATCTATCAAATAAGAATAGAAAAAATTCTAATACTTGCAATTTTTTTAAATGGACATCACAATAAATTCTACAAAAGGCTTTGGAAAATAAAGCTATATTTTAACTCTACTCCTTTTCCTTTATATAAACATCTTTTTGACTATTACATACAGAAAGCCTTTCAGTTACAGAGAAGTGGTACAAACTTATTTAAAACTAATCTCAGTGTACACTGATATGCCCTGATTTGGGGATGACTTGAACATCAAGTATAACCTAAGGTCCCTGTTGAATCCAGTGTTTGGCAAAGCAACGCTGAGTGGTGAGTTTTGTGGAACAGACAAATCGTATGGAAAAACAAGGGCCAGAGGGATCAAAATAGGAGATATCCTATCAGATGCAGGATTCACGCGGGGAAATGAGTATGGCAGGTCTTGGCTGGGAAGCAGGAGGCTGTCGTCACTGGAATAAAGAGGGGTCATCAAACAGTGGGCACCTGCATGCCTGCAGTACAGCCTTCTCCACCAAAATGTCTAACCCTAAACTCACCTTCATCCCCCAGACCAGCACAGTACCTGGCCCCACAAACCATCCCCCCACAGCCAAATCAGGGACCCAGGCTTCTCCCTCCCCCATCCTCCCTTGCACTCCCGCAGACTCTGTGACTTAGAGCACCATGTCCACGGGCCGGCATCTCCTTCGTGTGTGTTCCTCCAGCATCTCCTAACGAATGTTCATGACTCACTCTGATCCATTTCGCCACTCTCCCCAAAACACCATCACATAATTTCACTCCCCAAAATTTGCCAATGGCTTCTCAGTGCCATTGAATAAGCCCAAACTCCCTGACATGAATGAAGTCCTCAAGGTCTGATATCCACTTACCCCTGCAGCCTCACTGGTTCCCATTCATTATCCTCCCCGCACCCATTCCAGGAGTTCTGATCACCTGCACGTAACACAGGCCCTCATGGCTGAACCTCCACACACACTGCTCCCCACCCAGCCTAACACACCCCCACACCTCCCCACACACTCACTCGGGCACACACACTCTTCACCCTCCCATCTCCTCCTGAGAAACTCAGACCAGACCCGCCCCATCTGTGGAAACTTGCTGACCCCCTGTAACTGAGGACCTTGTGGAGCCTTCCCAGGACAGATCCCTCCCCTACATCCTCTGCTGCAGCTCCTCTCTGAAGTACCCAGATCATAGTATCTCATGTAAATCGCCTGAGTTTTTTAGATGCTAAAAACCACCACCAATAGGAAGAAATTAACCACTTGATGATCCGCTGCACATGGCCCCCAGATCTTCTGGTGCCTAGGGGTTGATACTGTTGACCTCCCTGCTCCCTCAACATCAACTAATCAGAGAATTGTACACGAGCTGATCACGTAAGTTACCTGGGACCCACCCCTCTTAACTGGCCTTTAAATATGCTTTGCTGAAACCCTTCAGGAAGTTCGGGGTCTTCTTGGGCAGGAGCCATCCAGTCCTCTTGGCTCCGTTCTGCAATAAACCTTCCTCTGCTCCAAACTCTGATGTTTCAGTTTGTTTGGCCTCATGGTGAGTCGGGCAGAGGAACTTGCCTTTGGTAACACCCCCACTGCTGATCAGCTCCCCGACCCTGCACTCCCACAGCACTCAGAACCCTCCTCCCACACCACTCAGTACGTATCTAAGCCCGAGGCCACCCAGGAAGGTCAGCTCCTTGGGAAGGGGCAGTCCTGCCCCTCACTGCCTCGCAGAGTGGGCGGCGCAGTCAGGGCTCCAGCCCCCGCTGCGGAGCCCCAGAGGTTCAGGGCGCATCAGTTGGAAAGTGTAAGTGGCAGCTGTCTGTCTGCGGTGCTGAGCCAAGTGTCCGGCTCGTCCCAGACAGCCAGCAGCAGCTCCAAAGCCATCACCCTGCACCCAACACTTAATCTGAGGAGGCTACGCTGAGGCATGAGTTCTTCGTCTAGTACATAAAATTACATTCACATATTCTTGGTCTACATCTTTAAGTAGGGGAAGTTTTACTTTGGGAATTTTACAATGTAATTAAAAAGTTGTTTTCTGCTCCAGCCACAAAAATAAAAAATTAATTATGAAAAGCTTCTCTGATGGGAGGAGCACTGAATGGCTTTTCGTTCCATAGACCATACATACACTGGCCCCTAGACAGTTAAGATATATCTAAGGAAAAATTTCAGTGACCCCAGATTCTTTTATCTTCACATACATAGAAAAGCACTAAAGTCATTAACTTGAGATGCCTGTCCTCTGTGATTAGCAGTCACCTTTTTATTCCTGACTACATGTTTTTCCCAGCAAAAAAGCTCATATATATCCTTATATGTGATATATATATATACACAGATCTCCATATCCGTATCTACCCTTATCTCTTGGGAACAGTTCCTCAGAGCAACCTGAGACAGTCTCCTGGGCTACCGTCCTCAGTCAAGTCTCTGAATAAAACGGAAACTCATTGCTCTCACTTTGTGTGTTTTTCATCAGTCGGCACCACATCTTCAACCACCAAAAGGAAAGCAGGAGTCTAGAAAAGCGGTTTCTAAGTAGGAAACACAGGCCTATAGCCCTGTGTCTTTGCATTTGGGAGGGTCTTCACCCAAGAATTCAGAGTTACATCAAAGTGCTTTGATTATTAGATTTTGTGAACAGAGTAGACACGAGGGAAACAGCAAGCCAAGGAAACAGCACACAACTCAAAACAGAACCTTCCTTCTCCTGTATGCAGCCTGAGCTGGCGTCTCACATCCTCAGTCGTGCAGGCCACAGGCAGCCCGACAGAGCCCACATCAACACTCCAGGGACAGTGCTTCTCACCACATTAATGAAGTGCAAGCTAGGCCTCTGTGAGTGTCACACACCACACACAGCAACATCCCAGAGCACCTGCAGTATGTCACCACAACCTGCTTCGTTAGCAACCAGGAGCAGCAAGGGTACAGAACAGCAACAAGCAGGGAGGGCAGGCCAAAGCCTTCCAGCCAGTCCGCACATTAAAGTAAGAGAGCGGGACTCAATCCCCAGCCTGAACCGAGATTTGGGTTTACAGTTTGGTTTATTCCAGCTTTTCTCCATTTCGCTCACCCCAGCCTTCTCTCTGCCCACCCCGAATGCTAGGGCTCTGCTTCTGAACACTTCCCTCCGGGCGCAGCCGCAGACGCCTACCAGTCACTCCTACCTTCAGGACACCGTGTCAATTAGGTTTCCATCCATGGAAAAAAAAGTAAACCAATGTTGAATATCTTAATAAGCTACCAATTAACTTGAGTGTCCCGTGATTATATCTAAGTGAAAATACTGTACAGATCTTCCTCGACTTACAACGGGGCTACGTGCCAATAAACCCATCATAAAAATTGAAAATATTTTAAGTTGAAAACACACTTAATACACCTAACCTAGCGAACAGTGTAGCTTAGCCCAGCCAACCTAAAACGTGCTCAAAATACTTACACTGGCCTACGGTTGGGCAGAATCACCTAACACAAGGCCAGTTTTACAATACGGTGTTGACTAGCTTGTGTAATTCACTGAATGCTGCACTGCAAGTGAGAAGCAGATGGCCGTCTGGGTACACAGTGGTTGTAAGTGTCCTGGCTGTCTACCTTTGTGACGGCGCAGCTGACTGGGAGCCGTGGTGCTGACCAGCGTCACCAGAGTGTCTGCCACACATCACTAACCCGGGAAAAGATCAAAATTCAAAATTAGAAGTACGGTTCTACTGAATGTGCACGCGCACACGCGCACACACACACACACACACACACACACACATATAAAATAAAGTTTCTGCTAAAGCACTCAGCAAAATTAAGCTACAGTATATCCATTTCTGCTTCAAAAATCTTCAGTTAATTCATTTACCCTTGTTAACATATCATATAAGGCAAATGCCACAAAGAAATAGAATTTTTAATGGAAAGACTGAATAGAGTTATTCCCATTTGGATTTAATTCCAAAATAAACCCACTGGAAAGATCTATCTTTAATAACATCAAAGAATTTGGCAGAATTTTCTATCAGCCAGTTCTCTGATGAAGCTTAGAACTGTGTTTTCCATCACTTGGCATTCATAAAGGACGTATTTACACACAATGCTCTCTTAAGCCCTAGAGATGTTCCCGCTAAATGACATGTCCCTGACTTTAAGTTTATAATCTAAAACAAAATAAGACATGCATTAGACCAAATAGTAGCCTTCACAATCTGTACATAACAAGCAAAGTCTGATGGACAAATGAATATGCCTTGCAAATGCAGGTAATGTTGTTTATAAGAGAGATGTAAATGCTACTGTGATTAATTACACAAATCCATCTAAAAGTGTTACTTTTGTCACTGAAATTTTTATCAATCCCTGGCACTAAAACTAACTCCTCCATAGAAAGGGGTGCTCCAGACTATTGTGAGGAAGTTGGAAGCCCTTGCTGTAGGCAATTAAAACCACAAAGCACAGAAGTGAATAATAATATGTTCAGAGAGAAAATACTGTGATTGCTTTGATCATCAGAAGCCCACTTTATAGCTTATATATGTAACCGCTTTGCCTCCGTTACTGAACTAACCTACTCTGCCTTGACAATTTCCTTCATCTGTTTCTGAATGTTACCAGAAATACATCTAAAATACACTGTGACACATCTGATGCTTGAGGACACAAACAGGAGCGAGCTAAGTCCTGTCCTTCAGATGTTCACTGACCAGTCGAGGACACAGAGCCTGGAACAGGATAAGAAATCCAGGAGGAGCAATTCTGTCCAACTAAGGACAACTCAAAACTAAATAATTAATTAAGTAAGTAAATAAATAAATAGATGCAGTGTAACCTGTTTGTTTCCAGGCTGAATTCCGAGTGCAACCTACAGTTCAGTTGGAAGTTTTCTTCCAGATCCTTCTTTTTGGCATAACATGATTTCACTGCTCAACAAGTGTGTCATTAGCCCTGAGGTCACATGGCTGGGTGGGAGCTTCCAGGGAGAAGGGCCAGCCTGACTTCAGCTGCAGACAATGGGATCTGCTCAAGGTTACAGCACAAGGGCAGCCGAAGCCTTTAGGACTCACTGGCTTTTAAAAGGTTAAAGTCATTTCTTTTGCTCACATTAACTCAGGTACTGGTATCCTGCTTTACCCTCACTTCCAAGCAGGGGGAAAATTTCTAATAAATAGGTCCCTATCACTAACCTCGTACAGGATTCTAATGAGAAATTTAAGAAGCTACAAAGAGAGTTGAGAAAAGTAATGCATCTGCTAATGTAAAAACAAAACAAAAGAAAAATTTGTTTCGATTCTAACCACCTCTCCTCCCACCTCCTTCACCTCAAACTCCTTTCTGCATACCTACGAAAGTAGGGTTTTTTTATTCTGGTTAAAAAAAATTTATTAAATCAAATAATTCAGATATATTGATGGGAAAACAAATTTTGACATAAAGATGGATTTAATATGGATTGACTCATCTCCCACTTGGGATTCTTATGCACATTCATTGATAAAAAGATGCAAATTCCCAAGGTAAGGAGGACAGAAGTGCCAGAGAAAGGGCACTGGTGGGGGGAGCGAGCTGGGAAGGGAATCACTGCTGGAGACCCCATGAACTTGACGGGGTATCAGTGCCCACATGGTGGCATCTCCCCCTTGATTCACTCTGAGCTCAGTAAGCGGACGCCAGCACAGGCTCTGAAGTGCTCCAGCAGGTCTGCGACCCTCACAAAAGTGCAGGAAGCTCCAACTGCAGGACTGTCAGACCCATCATCTCACCTGAGGACACTGGCTGCCATGCCAGGGGCTGAGATGACAGGCAGCAACCAGCCCGTGCTGGAGCTGCACGGCCATGAACCACAGGGCCTCTTCCCGCTTCCTGCGAGGTCCCCAAGAAATAACGGGGGAGGGGGTAGGGAGAGGGCAGGGCCAGCCCTCCCGCACCTGTACTTCCTCAGACTCGCTCGGCTGTACCCAATAGGAGCAGGGTGAGACCCAGAGCTGTAAGCCTTGTAGACTGGGCAATCTGTTTCCTATTCCCAACCACCTAACGTCCCTGACAGAGAAACAAGTCAGTATCTACTAGGAAGCCCGGAGAACACTTTGCCCCAGTTAGCATATAGATGCAAAGTGAAGTACAGAAATGCAAACAGAAAGCAGTAAGGACACTTAAATGAAGGTGTGTGGTACTCACTCACCAGCCCACACCTGCAGGACCTTCCCAGGACTCAGCACCGAGACCTCAGTCCACCTGTTGCCCCGGTGCTCAGGACCCGCTCAAGGTTGCAGACAACTTCCTCCCAAGGGAGAAGCAGACACGAGGTGGGGAGGGACGCTCAGGAGGCTGGAGCAAAAGCTATACTCCCCCCACCCCTTCCACTAGCATTAAATTCAGGGATATCACCTGACAGCGATGAAGCCACAACTCAAAACAAAACTTCCCTGTCGAGGGATAACGTGTTCAGTGAGGAGCCCGCTGAAACCCGGGTGCTGGGTTTGCACCTCCCAGCACGGAGACGACGGCGGGCCCCAGTCTTTCTGCACCTCTGACTCCTCATCTGAGAAATGGGATCCCAATGACGCCACCTCACAGGACTAACAGCACCGAGAAGCCTAACTACTGTTACCACTGACATCTGAGGACGCAGCTTTTCTTAGATGTACACATTTGCTAAGTGCTTTTAAATAAATGGATCTGGCGATACTTTGCCCATTTACCTGCAATTACTGCAGAATTCTATAAGGAGATGCATCTCTACTCAAAAATGAAAAAGAATAAGATGGAGACATGCAGTTATTGTCAAAAAGCCACACAAAAAAATTGCTTTTAAAAATCAACAATTAACCTTGGCCATTTCCTTCTCCCGGGACTGACTATAAATAATTTAAGGAACTATAAGGCAATTCAAAAATCAGAACACTCTTCTACCTAAGAGTTTGCGGCTTACCTCGACCCCTTGGTCCCACTCCCCACTCCCGGGGGCACCCCACCTTCACCTGAGCGTTCTCGGGGTCCTGCTCAGCCTGTCCTGTCTGAGGAAAGGGGCAAATCAGAGCACAATTAGAAATGAAAACAGATAAGCCAAAAGAAGAGATCACCTCCCCTCACTAAGATGGTGACAACCAACACTTTAATCACCAAAAGAAGTCCTCCCTTTCTGACTTCTTTCCACTTCACACCCCTCTACTGTCAGAAGCCCGTCCACTGGAGTAAGAATCCCTTGTCTCTCGCTTGGAGGAGAGATTGTCTCTCGCAGGGAGGGGAGGGATTGCCGTCCATCGCTCACCAGTGACACCACACCTGGGGGCGATGCCAGGAGGCACTGGCTTGGTGCCACAGGTAAGAGGGCACCTGGCTCCCACGCCCGTGCCCTCCACCTGCGCCGTCCGGCCAGCCAGAAGTCTGCAATGAACAGCAGGAGGAGGCTCTCTACCCCTGCGGGGCCATCGGGCCCAGGCCTGAGGCCACCCTCCCTCCTTCCTCCCATCTTCCACCTTCCATCTCTTTCTTTAATACACCATCATCTCTCATTGTAATAGATGATTAAAAAGAAACATGATTTTCCCACTCTGCCTAGGCACGTGGTAAGTAAGCACTGCAATGAACAGCTAACAGAGCATGCAAATGGTGCAGCCCCTCCTGCCTACACTGTCCAAGGCTTGCCACGCACTCAGCCCACTCTGGTAAAGGCAAACTCGCTCGAAAATAAGTTTCTAAAGTGATGAAAAACCACACTAAGTTTTCCTTCTACGTTCCTTGCAAAAATAATTATGCCCAGATGGTTCTGTGGAAGCTCACAGCATGACATCAGTCAACTCTGCAGTGGTACCTGAAAACCTCAAAACAGGAGGAGGGGTGGGTACTATTATAGGAAATAACTTCTAAGAACCCTGATGGCTTTAAACATTCAATTATTCACTGCATGGTAAAACAAAAAGGCTTTCAAAATCAACTTTCCTAATTCTTTCAGCTACTAAAATGAGAGCCCAGGCAAAAATGGGCCTCAGACTTAGAAGAGAATGCCTGGCTGGTCTGTATGACGGATGTGTATGTATTACACGTATATGTTTGAAATCACCAACCTGTTTAGGAACCAGGACTCTGCCAGCACCTTAGAAGCCTTCTCTACATCATGGCCTGATGGTACCCACCTCCTGGCTCCAGACATACCACTATGCTGGCTTCCAGGATAACCATTCCCTTGCTTTTCTTTACAGGTTTGCCATCTATGAATCTGCTGCTACATGACATACTGCTTCTTTGCTTGTCTTTGAGCTTCATAAGAATGTAATCCCGCTGCAGCATTCTCTCGCGACGCGTCTGTGTGAGTGGTTACTCTACACTGATGTGCACGCTGAGCTCTACTGAATGCTCTACTCTGTGACTATTCCATGAACTTACTTATGCAGTCTGGTTAAGGGACATTTACTCTGTCTCCCAGAGTAAACACTTTTTGCTATTATAAATGCTGCCACCACGAACAGCCTTATCTACTTATCCCAGAAAACACTTCCAGAGCATCTCCAAGCTGAGACACAGGCTAGGGGAGAAACTGCTGGGTCAGTTTATGAGCCTCTTCAAGTTTACTAGGTGATGCCAAATTGTTTTCCCAAATGGCTGGACTCCACACCCTCTCTAAAGCTTGTCTGTCAGATGAGCCTGGGTATTTGTCTAAAGATGCAACCATTTGGTACCTTTTACCAAAATGACTTGAACAAGGAAATGAAAACAAGCACATTATTGGACAAGAGATTAGTTTGAAATTAATTTTAGGTCCTATGCTCTCTGGGCTAATAGAACAGTAAACTAGATGTTCACATTTTGTCCTGAGAGTTTGAGACTGAAAGAACAGGATACCCCAGATGTTTCCCTTTCTATTTCTATCTCAACTGAATTCCCCGAACAGTTCCTCCTATTTAAGACTCCTTGAGAGTAACTGCCAAAAAGGAACTGCCGTGGAGACCTGCACAGAAACTCCGTCTCTAACCACCAAACGGCCTGTGTTCCAAAACTTGGCCAGCTAGTCCACCGTTACTGGATTTTAGGAATGGATTTTCCACACAGAAATAATGCTGTAGGTTGGTCTTAGGGTGTCAGGGATCCCCATATAATAATCCATCTGTGCTACTGGTGTGGGCTGGAGCAGAAATGGGGAGGGGGGCCAAGGCAGAGGCACAAAGGGGCCCTCGCCTTCCTGTCCCCCCACCAGCAGGGTCCTCCTTCCCCAGGCTCCTCTTGTGGGCATCTTGCTGGACTGCACAACCCAGAGAAACCTACCAGACTCCTAACACAGTGAGCAGTTCTCAAAGGTTTGCTCTCAAGACCTCTACACACTTAAAAGTCACTGAGGAACCCAAAGAGCCTTGGATTTTGTGGGCTCTTGCAGTCATCCAGTCTATCCACATAGTGTCTAGATTCCTAACAAGGATACTTCTGCTAAACACTAAGCCTGAGAAAGTGCTAAAAATTAATTTATTTAAAAGTAATAATAATAAATCTATTAGATGTTAAAATAAGTAAGACTTTCTATTAAGAATATCTGTATTTACAAAGAAGATCAGAAAAGGGCTGGCATCATTTTGCACGTTGGAGACGGGCTTTAACATCTGGCCTCGTAGGACACACCTGGATTCTCAAACCTGCTTCCACCTTTCACCTGCTGCAAGCTGCATGCCACGCAGCCACCGGGAAACATCACGAGACACTCAGGAAAGAATCAGAGTGAGAAAAAACTCAGGCTGTATTTGCCTATTGTGAAAACAGCTTTAACTCATAGATTCCCTGCAAAGTTCTCAGAGAGCCCATGGGATCCTGGAACCACACTTTGAGAACTGTTACTAAAGCAGTGTTCTTCCAGGGCTTTTGCTCAAGAATTCCATCACCAAAGAATTTTCCTACATGCCTCCAATTGTAAGTTATAAATATATTATTGTACCGGTCTATTACACATCCCCAAATAGATATTTGAAAATAATAAGCTATAAATAAGCATCTTTTAAAAGCTTTTGATATTTCCTTCCCACACTCGGGAGATTCCAGTGCACACACACCCTTTGGCAAACGCAGAGCTCCTGGCCTCCCTGGAATCAGCACTTACTTTTCTTCAGCAAAGTTCCTCTTAACTCCCACTGGACAGACAGCGATGTGACAGGGTAATCTGCATCAGTAAGTAAGAATCATGCTGCTGTAGAGGGTGTTTCCTTCAGCAAATAAACTGCCACTCATGGTTTCGGGGCCAGGCTCCCTAGACAGTGGCTGCATGTACGGCCGAACACTGAGTCTGGGAGCCCCAAATGTGAAGGCCAGTCTTGCGAGGAGTCTGCCCAGGGGCCGGCCTCACTCCACGGCATCTCCCCATGGACTTGGCAGAAGCCAGAAGGATGCACACCTGCCCAGGAGGCAGAACCTTGTCCCACTGCTCACCTGACAGAACTGCAGGAACCAGGCCTTCTGGTTTACAAATAAATAATATAAGAACTTCCTATACTGGGTTCATACACAGGCAGGCCAGTCAAATGGGAGAACGTCAGATCTGGAAAGGTCAGTTTTAAAGGAACTTTCAAGGATGGCTTTATTGTTTCCTGGGCTCTTCTGTCATCTTTTGTCCCTTCTACAGGAGATGAGAGCAGAGGGTGCCCCTTGGAACAGGCCCCACAACAGGAACACACGTTGAGTCCCTCAGTGATGCAGGCGAGGCCACCTGAGGAGCCGAGGTCAGCCCCGCAGAGCACGCCTGCCACTCTGGCGTCCTGTGGGAGGACAGTGACATGCCTGGCTCTCAGCAGGCGCAAAACAACACATATGTCCCCGTCAAGGAGGGGAGGTGGGCCTGAGGGCGGGCAGAGCGGAGAGAAGGCCAGGCTCCGGGTCAGGCAGGCGGGGAGATGGTGAAAAAGGACTGGCTGTAAAATGATCGTGAACAAAGAGCCATCGGAGCAGACAGGATGGGAGAGCTGGCCCTGACACACAGGAAACGTCTCCAAAGAGCCTCGCACAGAAGACACCTAATTTTTAATGAGATGAAATCTTGAACAAGACACCAAGTTACCGTAACTGAGAAATCAGTAAGCAAGTGGCCTTTTCCTGTTGTAAACAAGCACAAACAAAGCCAAACTGGTTATTTTTACTTCAATGTCTTATGTTGCAGGATCTGGTTAAGGCTAAAGACGTAACTGCTTGGGAAGAACATCCTTGAAAGGTTGGCTCCTTCAGAATCACATGCTGATTAGACTTGACTGTCATCTCCCAGGTTGGTCACCCCCATAAGCAAAACCACACCCCAGGTGAATGGACAGTGGTGAGGGGCTGCCGGCCACCAGGCCACATGAACCACCGCAGCTGCTCCCCCGACCCCTCCCCTTCAAGTCCTCGACCTCGGCTCACCCCTTCACTGGCAGCCACCTCTTATTTCATCAAGAAAAGCAAGCTGGTAAGATACAAGCTCGCTTTTCTTTCCTTCCACCTCCAAATGCCTCTACTGCAAACATTCCTCCCTTCTGATTTTACTGAAACAGACACAGCTTTTTCTCGAATAATCTCTCCCTGATCCCAGGCCTTCTGTCGGCACCTGCTTTGTCCATTAACTCGGCTACCTCCACCTCTGCTTCCCTCTGCAGATGGATTCCAGGCCCCAGCCGTCCCCTGCAAGGACAGTCTCCACCTCCTGGGGACACGGTGAGGATTCAATGACATGACACACATAAAGCACCAAAACCTGCCCGGCAATGGTGCTCTGTAAACATGAGGTCAATAAATATAAAGACATAACAGCCCGGCTCTCTGCTCCCCTGTCCTGAGCCTGCACCAGAGGAAGAGAGCCAGGCCTTTCTGACGGGCTGTCCCAGCCTGTGGCAGGGAGCACGGTGGCCATGCGAGGGGACGTGTGTGTGACAGGCAGGCAGGTAAGCTCTCCTCTACATCTCCCATCTACTCAGGCTCCAAGTTCTCTCAATAAGACAGTTTTAGAATCTGGGATTAAGACGCTCTGTTACCTTATATGCAGCCTATAAATGCTGATTTAAAATAGTGCTGATACAGTGTAACAGTGAGGTCCCTAGAGGCATGGGGCCCCCAGATCAAGGAAATCTTGTAATTCCCTATTTCAGGCCATAGTACCTAACCACCAAAATCACATCACCCACAAAGCCAGGTCCAGGGGAGCAGAGCTGTCTTGGTGTCATGAAAGCCCAGTGGCCAAGGGCTCACAGACCCAGGGACTCTTAAAAACTGGCCAGAGAATCACCAGGGTGGTGTGAGGAGAAAGAATGCTCCCAACCTAATCTTTCCTTCAGAGAAAGAAAGAACCAGGGATGAAATGCAAGGTGCTCCCCAGCCTGTCTCTGTCTTCTGGGCAGCAAAGCACCCCCTCTTCCCCAGCTGCAGTTTCCACCTCTGTAATCCGTGTGTTTCAGAAGCTACTGGCAGAACCTAACGAGTAAATGCAGGAAAAGCATTTAACCCAAAGCTGAACAAACAAGGGTGCAGTCCATGGCAGCGGTCACTGCCCTAAATCAACAGGATGGAGTGACAACCACGGAGGAAGGACAACCAAAGGCAGCACGCGTGGTAGGAGTCATTCAGTTGGAAAGGATGCGCTTCCATGTTCATGCAGCTGCACGCAGCGCGGTCTGTCTGCTCACCCCACCAGGGCACCCAGGCACAGGTGAGCCGCGGTCAGCACTCACCAGAAAGCTTGAAGGGGGAGCCTGAGCCATGGGTATTTCACCCCTCTAATAAACAGGCAAGTGGTTGCTAGTGGCAACAGTGTCCTCTCCCGCAATTTTAAATGTGCACACACAACCCACACGGCTCTCTACAACATGCTACTCTGGTCATTTTTCTGCAAGAAAAGCCACCCACACTACCCAGGAGCACGAAGGCACACATGTGGATACACAGGTGAAGAAGGCCAGCCTGGGCAAGGAGAAGGAATGCAATTCGATTCCAAATGCACAGTCGTTCCAGGCAGCGAGCGCAGAGGTGTCCGCGTGAAGACAGTGACTACGGCATGCGGGCCACGTGGCCGGCAGTGAAAAGATTACATCATCCCCTTTGTGCAGAGCCGGGCTGCGGGAGAAGCAACTGCTCGCTAGTTTAAGCAGTGCACAGAGCTGTGTGAGAGGCGGCAGCTTCTGTTGGTGAAAATCCCCTTCTCTTTTCTTTGTGTCAAAAATAAAACATGCCCCCAAGATGATAAAATCGAGCAGCTTACATTCGCCAACAAATTCATATTCATCATTTCCCTGTGCCTTCTCGAGCACAATTGTTCTTAACAGGGTAATTCCTAAAACTGGAAAGGGAAGGAAAATAAGGTGTTTTCATGAACTAGGTAAGAAATCGGCAGAACATCTGTTCTTATTCCAGACCTGCCTCAGCGCTCTATCCCGGGCAGGTGGCGTACTGACTGATGTACACATGGTCTCCACGTTCAGTCCACTGGAGGATGGAGCTGCACCGGGTGTCATAGAGCCGAGCCCGGGCACGTCCTCCAACCAGCCCCCAGGCAGGTCATCACGGGTTCAGCGCTGCTCTGCACATTTTAAGATGATTCTATTAAACAAGCAGGCCAGGAGTCGGCTGAGAATGACGTTATTACCGAGCACTCTGCTCACCAAACGTGCACCGTGAGCAAACAAGCCTGCCCTTTATGGCTGCCTTGACTAAAGCTCACTCCCCAGCCCTGGAGACAAAGTATTTGTGCCGAGGGGTCTGTCGACCTGCTTGAACTCAACACATGCAATTAAACTCGCACAACAGGACAAATGAAGCCTGAGCCATAGGACACACTCTCCATCGGTAATTCCCTCCTCCAACGTCCTGCAAGTGCAGCTGTTTTTCAAGCCAAAGTCATGAGAAGGTTGCCCGTCTCACACCTCCCTTTGCAAATCAGCCTTAGCCTGGAGTGATGGGCAGCTGCAAAAGGGTAACACCTCTCACCCAGCACCTAGGATGGCTCTAGTGCTCAGAAATCAAATTTTCAACCTCTCCAATTCCAACCTGCCTTACCAACAAGGCTCCCTCGTACATTTCCACCACTTCAATGGAGAAGCCACGTGGCTGCCTCTATGAAACAACATATAGGTCAACTACCCGCAGCCAGCCTGCCCTCTGTGGACCTCGAGGTTAGCAGGTCCAGGACTCCCTGACTATTCCTGACCTGTGAGCGCTCAGGGTAGAACCACGTCTCGCTCACCTGTGTTGAGTGTAGTGTCTGTGCCAGGGGCTTGGCAGATCTTTTTTTCAGGGGGCTCAGAATAATAGGAGAGATCATTGCCTTTGGGCAGTCAGTCAGGCTTGGAATCAAACCCCAGAAGTATCATGTGCGAGTTAATAAACTCTTAGAGCACCAGGGTTTTCATCTATCAAATGGGGACAAGAATGTCTTAGGTGTAGACTTGCTCTCAGGATTAAGGACAAGTGAGCACAGCACTGAGCACCCACAGTGTGAAGACAGTGTCAGCTCTGATGATGCGCATCTGAAAAGACCAGTTCCTGACCATGAAGGAGCCATCCTCTTGTCTGTACAGGACAGGCAGATGCCCATGCTGGGCAGTACTAATGGGGGGCCCACCCTGGGGGAGGGGGGCAGAGGCACA
This sequence comes from Camelus ferus, assembly GCF_009834535.1. Taxonomy (NCBI): domain Eukaryota; kingdom Metazoa; phylum Chordata; class Mammalia; order Artiodactyla; family Camelidae; genus Camelus; species Camelus ferus. Next base: position 10,214,009 of record NC_045698.1, on the reverse strand, counting down.
GGCATGAGCTGCCCTCTGCTCAGGCAGGACCCGGGGCTCCTCCCCTACAGCATAGCATCGGGAGCAAAGACACTGCCTGGGGCCCAGGCTGCAACATTTCCATGTATTTTCAATCTATTCATTAATATAAAATTAACCATCAAAGTAATGAACAGTTCAAATCAATGTATTTTACTTTCCTAAGCTACTCAATGTCATTTTGAAGCGGCAGTCAATAGTATGCAAATGAATTCAACACAGTTCAACAGCAGCTGTTTTAATAAAAGGGAATGACACAGAATTTCAGTTACCTAAAGCCTAAGATTGGACATTCTATCTCTTTCTAATTAAAAAAAAAGTGGGAAGGCAATAACATAAGTTATAACATAAGAGCATGATTCCTTCAACAGCTCCTTTTATCATTTTAACTTGGTGTATTACCAATTTCTAACCCCATGATTTCCTAATATATCATGAAGTGTAAGATGCATCTAAATTTCCTATACTCAAAAGCTAAAACCAAGCAGAGCTAAAGGCCAGCAAATAGCTCGTCTTTTTTATTGAGATATCTAAGTCCACAGATTCTAACTTGTGAACTTTGCTGTCCAAATGGTGTGCTCTCTCAATACAGACTGTAAAGTCATGAGACAAAGTCAAGGTACATTTTAATGTACACAATGGAAATTTACATTACAAATCTAAATGGTGTATGTGTATGTGTGCATGTGCGTCCTGTAAGAAAACGACCACAAAATTCAGTGCATTTTCCAAAACAAGTTTCAAGTGATTAAGAATTTCTACAATGTAATTTCAATTTCTGAGTTAAATTATAAGAATGAATTTCTTAAGACTTATTTTTTACTGTAACAGAATACAAGAATTAACAAAACTGTTCATGTAAAGCTGTGTATCAACTGCAACTGTAAATGAATTACACATTAAATTTTTCCGTAACTCAGACCGATCTTCCCTATAATTCTGCGGTTTTCACCCATTCCTCAAAACAAGGGATTACGGCATCAAAGTCCAGATCCCCAAATGTGACAGTACCAGGACATCCCCATTACCCTGAACCTGGCTCAGGCCTGAAGCCAGGGCAGATGGGGGAAGTGCCCAGGCATTCCAACGCCAGGCCCCAGGCGCATCTCTGCGGGGTTTCCTGGCGCCAGCCCCTGCCCAGCAGGCTGAGGTGGTGGGAGGAGAGAGGGCAGCAAACTCTGCAGCCCACACCTTCCAGTCTGGGCAGACGCACATCCTGCTGGTGAGGGCAGAGGGACCATGGAGAGGTCCTGAGAGCAGCCGGGCCAGGCTAGTGGGGCAGGGGCAGTAGGGAGCAGGGTGCACCTCCAGGGGAGACTCTGGAGGGGAGCTGTAAAAGGCCACCTGGAATGTGCCTCACCAGAATTTAGGAACATTCTGGGAGGTGGGGGGAGGGGATGTCTCTGAAGAACCAACAGACAGCTGCAGAGACGGGATCAGGGAGAATAAAATAATGGCAGTATTAACAGCCAAGAGATGTTACCCTTCCTGCCCACGTACCCACCACCTCCCTGTCCCAGGTCCCCAGCCCCATGCAGAGGGGAGTGAGCAGGGTGAGTGGAGGTGGGACTGGAGAGAGGAGAGCTGAAGAATAAACAATATGCTTGCTCTGTAGAAATGGCTGAACCAGGGAAGATGTGGGTTTGGAGTTGGAAGAAAAAGTGACATTTTTGGATTGGGCTGGGCTGGGCTGGGCTGGGCTGGGCCCTTAATACCTAGAGCACCTCGGTTCTAATACCCTGCAGAGAACTGACAGCTTTGGGCCTACCTGTGAAGCTACCAGGAGGTGGATACAGGTGGAACAAAGCTGGCCCCATCCCCCTTTTATCCTTCCCACATCCCAACAGCTCAGGAAAGTGGAGATGAGACTTTATGGATGGACTTGCTGTTTTAAAACACTGACAAAGATATTAAGTTCCACGAGCATGGTACTCCTCAGCCCTGGGTGTTATTAAACCTGAGAATTCCCACCTACTTTAATGTCTAATAAATCAAGTTTTAAATTTAAGAGAAAGGAGATACCGAAACTTTAGTAATGTTGATCCTGAACTTAAGTTACATTTTATTTTTCTACTTAAAAAGGCATTCTGTTTACTTTGAACTTTCACCTTGTGAATTAAATTGAGTCAAAGGATACAATAAAACAGTGTTTATAACTCCTTATCAGATAAAATAAATGGTTTAAGGTGAGAGGGCAAGTAAAATTTACAAGGGGTTTAAATAAATCAAGGGGCTGGATGATGAGTGTTTCTCTCATTATATTATTACCTAAGAGTTACATTCCAGAACAATCAGGCAGTACTTAACATACACTCTGTGCTTAGGTAGCTTCAATCTTTTCCTATTTAGAAGCAGATGCCAAGTATACTCAACACTCAAAAGAGCTGATTCCAGAGCCTGCATCATTTAACTAGAATGGGAATCATTTGGCAAATCGGGCTTTCAGAGGTTGAACCCCTGGGTGGCAGTGGTGTCAACAGGCTAGCAACTACCCAAATCCTGGAGCACAAGGCAACCCCCCTCACACCCTTTACCCACTTGCTCTTCTCAATAGCCTCTGTGTGCACAGGCAGAGACAGCCTTACAAACCACTGTGGGGACAGGAACGGTCTGCTGCAAAGGCTACTGATGGACATAGGGAAGCTCTTCCATGCCTCAGCATCGCCCATTCATCCCAGCAGAACTGTCCCCAGCTTGGGCCGACATACACCATCACTACATGGTGACAAGCACAGCTCTTAAGAAAACATGATTTTTGTTAGCAGCTGCCTTAAAAAAAAAAAAAAAGAAAGAAATCTAAGCCCTTCTCTTCTTAATTCAAAAGTAAAGGAGGAGGTGGAGGAACTGGAGGCACTCCCCGAATCAGAAGCTTCGTTGTTGCAGAAAAAGACTGCACCATTTGAAAACTGTGCACACACCCTGATCCTAGCACACACATTCAGAAAGAATGTTCTAGCTGAAATAAGAAGCGTCAGTGAAAGAAGGGCTCAGGTTTCTGGGGTTGTCCAATGTAGAAATTATGCCAGCATTTTCAACAGATGCAAATAAGCTTTCACAAAAACCAAATTCAATACCATGGACAAGTGGATCTACCACAGGATGGCGAGTGGCTGTTACAAGCTAAGAATGGTGAAACAGTCACACAGGAGTAATGTTAGAGACACTCTATCACAACAAATGCTACCTTGTCACTGACCCAAAAGATTCACTAGCTTTTTCAAACTTTATGTCAGTAATATTTCAGTGTCTGCTGCAGGGAATTTTGTACACTTAGCGTTTAAATACTCAGCTTCCAGCTGACTCTCATGCAAGCCCCAAACGGCATTCACCCTGCACTCCAGCTTTGGTGACTGCGATGTCCCTACCAGAGCGGGGCCCATTCCTGATGGACCCACCAGAATGCACGAGGACTGCTACTTCTGAAGCTGATGACAAGGAGTGGAGCACGGAATTCCTGGCCACTGACCAGGGTCCTGCTTCTTGCCAAGTGGGCTTCAGTGAGGGGCAAACACGGTTGGTCCCACTGGCCCATCAGAGCTTCAAATCTGTATTAATGATCACTGTTTATTTTCTCTAATATTCTTAATACAATAGTTCAATGATATTACAGGTTAGGTTGATTTGTAGGGGCTGGCCTGAGAGCCGAGCCACCAGTATCAATCCTATAGGAAAACTCATTCTAGAAAGTAAATAACCAATTCAGAAAAGTTGGCCATAAGTTGCTTGTAAGTATTCTACATGTACTGTGAAAATGCTACCTACATCTCTGAGAGCCTTAGAAGAAGGACGCAGACACAGCTGAACCACAGACCTGAAATCCTATGCACTTCTATACCGAATGCTTAAATTAAAAATCACAACCTCAGAATGCACTCCCGAAGCTGGCAACTTCAAATGCAAAATAATCGTCTTTTTTGAAAAATAGGTTATATTTTTTAGTGTATTAGGATCTACCTACATGAAAGAAACATCAAGTCCTGGGTTAAAGTGTTCTATTCAAAGACCTCAAAACTTTTTCCTTGATGTTTTATTTTCCTTATTTTAACTAATGGGCCCAAAGCATGAAATGGTAAATGAGCTCCCCTCCGTCGGGCAGTGACCGAGCAGTGCAGCCAGCCAGGCCCCGGGCAGGATCTGAGTCACTTCCCCTCACCAGGAGCCCTCCGCCGCCCGGCCCTGCTGCACACGGCGGCGGTGCCGGCGTACCAGCTAGTCTGTGGAACAGCAGGTGGAAAGCTCAAACAAGGCCTTTGCTATTTTTTTTTATCCTTTATTTGATGAATGAGGAGGCTCTAGGCTACTGGCATGCCTATACCAAAAACTAATCATACAAAACAAAAACTAGTGAAAAATGCACACAATTAAGGGGAAAAAAACCTGCCAAGTACACAAAAGTCAATAAGGCCTTTTAATGCACCTAATTATTTTCACGGCATATGTTTTCCTTACAAATGTATGAGAAAAGCAAATGCTGGGGAGGAAAAACTAGCTTGGCTTACAGCCTCCTGCTGAATAATTTTTTTCAAACCTAGATACTCTGTTCATTCTAAGACACTGTTTTTTCATTATCATCTCTATGTGAAGTGCAATATCTTCCAAAAAATCATTTTCTCAATCAAAAGACCCTCATAATAAAAGTGGCGTAGGTATGTGAAAACTTTTTAAAATCAAGGACTACGAACAAAGAAAAACCAACCAAGGACTCTGGAAGCTAAGAGTAACTTAAGGAGGGTGTGGGAAAAGTTTACTAGCATTAAGGAATAGGGCCTTGAATCAAAATCAAACTTAAAAAAAATTCTTTCTATGGTATGGACTGAAGGTGGAGGAAAGAAGGTAAATGTGGATGGAGAGGAAAGGGAGGGTGATGTCAGAGGCGGGGACAGATGTGCAAACACCCAAAACACTACCGGAAAAGAGAGAAGCCAGAAAGGAGCCGCAAGGGAGGGGTGAGAAGGCCCGGAAGTCTCCGCTGCACACCTGCCGAGCTGGCTCTGGCACTAGGGGAGGGAAGACAGTGTCCATCCCACACCTGGGGACTCTCATCGCTGTGCGCTCTGTCCTGAAAGTCTCCTCAGCTGGAACTTACTGACCAGGTGTGTGATTCATGGTCCCCCTACAATTCACCTTTCCAAGTAGAGAGGGAGTCCACAGAGGTGGGGACTGTATCTCCCGTTTCTAGTTAATTCTCCAACAACGTGGGAAATTAAGGGTTGGCTGCCTGAACAATCAAAGAGGGGATTAAAAGGCCCCACATTACTATGCATTCCTCCTAATATTCACTTGTTAGAGAGTATGGAGATAGAAGCAGACGGTCCTCCATGACTGGCAGACAACACTTTATTTTCTTCTTGTGAGGATTCCCCAAAGAAAAAATCTTACCAATGGTCATCATATTTTTAATCATAAAAATTGACCAGACTTCAGATTTCCATAGGATCGGTCTTCTATGTGTTCTCTGCTAAGGACATATTCTATGTAAGATACACGGGTTGAGAAAAGGTAATGATTTAGTGTATCTCTGTTGCATACATAGATATGTATATTCATATTGTAAGGTCATATTAATGTAGCGGAGGAAAGAACTTTTCATCAGTCAGCTGAAAACATCAAGCAGAACAGCTGCACGTGGTTAAGAACACAGAAGTAAGACCATACCACTTGGATTCCAAGCCTGGCTTTGCCACACAAGAGCTGTGTGGCCTTGAATAAGTCACCTAACTTCTCTGTACCTCAGTTTCCACATCTGTGAAACAGTATGTCCATCCTGTGGCACAGCACTGTGGGTTAGAGTTAATACAAGTTAAGAGTGCAGACCAGTGCCTGGCATTTGCTAAGTACCGTAAGTGACTGAGGTTAGTGGTTGTCATTATTATTTTATTAAGAATGCTGTCAGAGTAATATAATTTATTTCAATTTTAGTAAAAATTAAAGCACTCAAATTTATTGCACTGTTACAAAAAGATTCCAAGCTTTCATGGAATATAATTTGTCCTTCATGTGGCATCAAGAGACTCCACTACTAATACAACTAGCACATCCTACCTAATGTGTTAAAGCAGAAGCAAAGACAATTACAGTGTGTCTGAGCCCAGAGAAGAAACAAGAACCTAAAATGATCAAATTCACGTTTTAGTTGTTACTGCTTTGTCTTCTTCAAATTGTGCTATTTAAAGTGATGAAATACAAATGCAAATAATGCTAAAAAAAATCAGTTTTAGAATCTGAAAGTTCTCTAAGTCCAACATTATAAAAATCAGTCTATACATAACTCAAGTTTCAAATAAATAAAAGGTTCTAAAAACTTTTTTAAAACACACAGTCTAAAGTCCGGAGTAACAGCTGACTCTCTCCACTCCCTCCAGCCTGCTCCCATGGTACCCGCTAAAGGCCATCCTAAAACAGTGCTGGTTTTACTACGGACAGATTTTATGATCGTACCAAAGATTAGTAAAAGATCACAAAATCTTCTGCCTACTCCATAATTTCTATTTGGTTTCCCTAAATCAGTATCATTTAATTCTCTTATTATAAGGAAATTTATGATGCTCAAGAGATAATTACACATTAACTGTGAATTCAAATATAGATGAGACAGGCCCAAAACAAAGCCTGTTGTAAGTTAATATGAAAGAAAGGTCTTTGGAAAAGACTCCTCTTTGAACAAGGCCCTCAAACTGCTTTAGTGGTCTTCACCAAAAATAAGCTCAGTAGGGAAAGAAAAAAAAAAAAAGCCTCAATTTAACACTGATAAATAACAAAAAAAGAGAATTAAAATAACATTTTTGCTCCTTTCAATGTACTGAAATGCATCACTATTTCCCTAAAAAACTATCACCAGTACTTAACCAGTCACACTCTAGGAACCCAAGAACAACTCTTACAAACTTCTGTTTCACAGTTCATGAGAAAATAATATAAACTTCAAACTTACATCATATTGTATCTAAAATGGGTTTTGCCAACAGCTTTAATGAAGAAATGCCATCGAGGCTGTACTAAGAGGGGGAAAAAATGAAAGAAAGAAAGTGGGGAGAAAAATCCAAGTTTAATATCCTCTCAAATTCAAACCAATTACTAGACTTACAGAATTTTATCAGATGTTGATAACTGGGGTCTTGTTTTCTACCACATAGAACTTGATGCCTTTGGTGAAACACAGGTAGTCTCTCCCCTCCCCATGCCCTTCCCCCTTGTCTAAAAGTCTGCGGAGGAACCACCTCCTCTCCTACCCACCCCTCCCCAAAGAACGCAGGCAGCCAGTCTCCGCGTGTGTGGAAGGGGACAAGGCGCACACACCCACTGCTTACAGCTGAAAGGGTTTTTGGAGAATGTCTGGCTGCTTAACAGATGCTTGGCTTGGATTTCCTCCCAAATATGTTTTTAATGCTGATAATGCTTAAATGCAACTGTTCACAGCAAGGGAAGAGTGAGGGGAATGAAAATCTGCTGTTATGTAAAAAAGGGGAGGGGGACAGTCTCAGGATGACAGCTTAGCTAAACTTTTACAATGATTTTCACATACATAAATACATCAGTTCCTAATCTTCCAGCCACCAAGAACCCTTCTGTCTTCGTTTATCCCCACTGTGAAGCTCCTGATTTGAAACTATCTCCCTACTGAACTGCATTTAGTAGATAAAAGCTAACCCCGTTTTCAGAAATCACTTCTTTGCTAGAATAAATCAACATAACCACATCACATTCATAAAAGCAAATAAACTTCATGCTGCATTTAGTTTCTAAAGCCTTATTCCAGAAACCTGTATGATTCCTATTAACTTTTATTATTACTATCTGAAAACTGATTACTCACAGACTAAGGACAAAATTCTGAAAAACAGCAAAATTTATGTTTCAAAGGAAGGAAAGCCTGGCAAAGAGTTTAGGAAGGAACAGCTAGAGAGACAGGAAAACCTAGGGGACATTCTAGATGGACAGCTGGGGTAGTCTCAAAAAATTTATAAACTATATGTGAATTTACTTCAAAATCGGGAAACTATTCCTTCTGCTCTTATCACTGTCTCCGCCTTGCCATCCTTCTATTAAGTCTGGAGTCAAAACTTCATGAAGCCTTTCCTAGGGAGGGGAGGGGGCAATGCAGACAGAGAGATGCTCTCTCTTTAGACCCCATACAGTTCTCCATCCATCCTCTGATGTTTGTTGAACTGAAATTCCTACTTCCATTGTGAATTTCACAGTTATATATGTTTCTGTATCTTCCTCTCCACGGAGCACGAGGCAGACAATGGTGGAAAGAATGTGGGATTTTTGAGTTGGCTCAACCCGATCGGAACTCTGTTCTGCAGCTGGGTGGCCTTGGGCCTCAGAGTCCCCATCTGTGAAATGGGTGGCACCTGACGGGGTCAGGGAGGGTTAAATAGGGAGATCAATTCCCAGTCAAGCGCCTGGTGAAGACAAGTCAGGGGCCAGGGAGGGGAGTGGGGGGATGAATTCTACTTCTTCACGTTGCTATGCTGATGCACTTCTTTTCAACTAAGAGACCAAGGCTCCAGACTTTGAGACGCATGAAAGCTGCCGCTGCAGACTGAATCACTGCACCTAATTCTTATCCTGCACATTTCAACCAAGTATAGGAGGAGGAATACCAGCTTTATCTGGAAGCTCACACAAGCACTGAGAAAGGCTGGGGGGCAGGGGGAGTGGGGGATAGGAGGTCTGTACAGCTAATCAGAAAAGAAAATTACAAAATAATTCTTACTTTCCATCAAAAACATATAAGCACAATTTGTTAGAATGCCATTTATATATTCTGGAGTTATTCTGGCAGTTTAATATTTGAATTTTCAGTATTTTTTTTACTTTATTGACTACACAAAACACCCTAGGCATTCTGCTCCACATCTCAAGTCTATGGCCAACAATTTCAGATTATGTGTACCCTCCTCTTCTGTCCTATACGAAAATAAAATGAACAACAAAAACAACATTATCATTACATTTGGCATCGCCACTCACTGAACAGATACCATCAGCTGGCACTTCTCCTTAGCCTAAGAAGTGCCCGTTTTTCTACCTATTTTCCCTGAGAAAACAGAGGTTTACAAGGGATTAATTAACTCAAGGTTAAACCAGAGACTTGAAACCAGGGACTTCTCAGCTCCAGGCAACACCATTCAAGACCAGGCAGAAAGCATTGCAGTTGTGCCCCCAGGCTCTTCACAAAGCTGCATTGCAAGACTTTAGCTTAAGGATCACTTACTGAATTATTTATGTGAATGGAAGAAAGAGCATAAAAAGTTACATTTTAAAAAGGATGTACACTGAATTCTCTTTTTATTACAGTCCTGGATTATATGCACATGGAGATTTTCAACCAGAGCAAGAGACAGTGCGCCCATCAAGCCCCTGCCTCCTTGGCCGCGCCTGCACAGGCTGCAAGTGAGTCCATGTGAGGTGACAGAGCGATGCAGAGTTTACTCATTACTGCACCACAAGAGAGGGAAAGACCCTGTCACTGATGCTCTAAGTGTTTTAAATTAATGAACCAATTAAGGGTTAAAATCGGCTTCAAAGAAAACACCGAAATATTTTTCTTCACCACACTTAATTACCTTCTTACTCACAGAAAGCCCTTCCCAGAGTGCAGGTAGTCCGTTCACCTCCAACACCTGCTGCAGCCCCTCGGAAAACAAAATCGCTGAGCATTCTCCTAATTTAATTCCTGTTAAAATCTCTGATATGCCCAGTATTTCAAGAAATCTGACCCAAACTCCACTTTCTCACACGTAAATTCCACTCTACAGCTCTGATTTTGTCTGAAAACTATAATCACTTTAAGTCACAGAAAATAAAAAGGAGAACATACATAGCTCTTCCTGCACGTTTAATTGATAATAGGCAGGCAGGACAGGGGCAGTGGCTAGAATAAAACAAAATAAAATAAAATAAAATAAAATAAAATAAAATAAAATAAAATAAAATAAAATAAAATAAAATAAAATAAAATAAAATAAAATAAAATAAAATAAAGTAAAATAAAATAAAATAAAATAAAATAACTACCCAAAGTAATGCTTTTAAGGTAATTTTGCCCAACCAGTAATAATAGCGTTGATGCTGAGAAAGAAGAGAAACAGTTGAGTCGTGAATTCTACTTCAAATTGTAGCTAATTCTAAATTAAAACCAGGCCGGCAGGTCTGGGCTCAGCTTGTAGCCCACTTCCCTTTTCAAGTCCTGACCAATATTATTGGCCAGCTCATTATCTATCAATCCCCTCCGTCTACTGGGACGGAGACGAAGTCGCTAAGCTGGGGCCAGTCAGGCATTTTAAGCACCAAGCTGGTCAGTGAGCTCAGTGACTGCTCATATCTCATCTTCCACTGTCATGTTCACTTCCATCTGTGTCCAGGCTACAACTGTTGACTTCCACCCAACAACTGCTGGAAACAGCAGGTGTGCGCACCACGTGTGCACACACAACTCCAGCATGCCTGGTCAGGCTGTCTGCACAAATTCTCTGCTGTTCAACGCATCATGCAAGCCATGTCCTCTCAGCCTCACCTCACACCACACCTACAGCAGCACTACGTACCACTATACCCTCCCTGTCCTTCTTAGTCACTACATCAGCCACCACATGGGGACCAAAGGGAAAGAACACTGGGATGCTATCAGAGGGAAAACTGTAATGCCGAGCAGGCAGGCAGGGGGGGGGGCTCAGTGGCTTACACAGGTGCACCACGTTACTGCACTGCAATCGGAGGAAGGCTGGAAACATCCCTCTGTATACGTTTCTCAAGTTATGAAACAAGCTGTTTCACAGGCAAATCCACAGAGAAAATAGTGCAGCAGCTGCCTAGGACTGCAGGGGGTATAGCTCAAATGGTAGAGTGCATGCTTAGTATGCATGAGGTCCTGGGTTCGATTCCCAGTACCTCTGCCCCCCCCCCAAAAAAAAAAGACTGGAAGGGGTGGGAAGACTGAAGGGTTGAAGGTTAGGGGTGTGGGGTTTCTTTCTGGCAATGAAGGTGTTCTAAAGTTGACCAACTGTAATGATGGTCATGCAACTTTGAATACACTAAAAAGTCACTGAATCATCCACTTTAAATAGGTGATTTTTATGCTATGTTAGTTATATCCTAATAAAGTTGGCCAAAATTAAAGAAAGAAAGAGAGTGAGAAAGAGAGTGGAAAGAAAGAAAGAAAGAAAGAAAGAAAGAAAGAAAGAAAGAAAGAAAGAAAGAAAGAAAGAAAGAAAGAAAGAAAGAAAGAAAGAAAGAAAGAAAGAAAGAAAGAAAAAGAAAGAAAGGAAGAAAGAAAGAAAGAAAGAAAGGAAAAGAAAGAAAGAAAAGGAAAGAAAGGAAGAAAAGGAAAAAAAGACTGGAAATGTTACAAAGACATTGTTCAAAAAATACTACTCTGTAACTGATTATTAAGAACACATTTGGAATGGAGGAGAGATTACTTTGAATAGATATAGTATGACTATTTCTGCTCTCCTAAAGGCACACAAAGTTTGGGTATATAGAGTAGTAACTAAAATAGTATATTTACTACCTTGGCCAAATATTCCTCTGGAGAAGTAAGTGCGTATATTCAAGCTAACTATTCCTGAACCCAACAGTTCTTTTAGATGCACTGAACAGAAAGGTGGCTACTTAACGTCTTCATTACCTTGGCTTTGGCAAATGGTTCACTATAAGACGAAGGCCTGAAGAATAAACACATACATTTTATAATTAAGATAAACTTCTTTTTCATAAAATGTTCTCTGTCCTTGTATAAAAGATGAAAACATTTTAAGACTCTGAACACATTTAAAGAAAGTACCTTTAATCACCATTACATTTTTATTTTCCGGGGACCCTTCAGGCTCTGGAAAAAACCTTTATTAAAACTGCCTCCAAAAATATGAAAATGTATGTGTGTATATGCATGACTGGGACATTGTGCCGAACACCAGAAATTGACACATTGTAACTGACTGCACTTCAATTTTTTAAAAAAATGTTAAAATAAATAATATTTTTTAAAAATTGCCTCATCAAAGGCCAAAACATCATAATTCCATATTTAGACGTATGCTCAGAGAAATCAACAGCTGAATAAAATTAGCTTGGTTCCTACCATAAATAAATTATTTGTTAAACAGGTTATCTACCTAACAGAACTGGATCAGTCCATTGAATCGACAGCTGCAAGTTTTAAGTTTTCTCAAAAATGTTTACTTTCAGCAGTGAAACCACCAAAACGCTTACATTCCCTACCCAAAAGCTTTTGACAACTTTCCATGAACTCATTCCACAAATACATGCTCAGATTAGAATGGATATACATCATTGTTAAAATTTTATTCATGGTTTTCACATTTTGGCTTTGGAAAAATATATACATATATATATATTTCCTTTTTCTAGAAGATTTCCAGTTTGCTTAAATGAAACTACCTTTGGACCTGGCAGAATGATCACTGGCCAACATTCCATCCTTAAATCACTGAAACAATTACATTTTATATAGGGTTTTACAGTTTTCAAAGCATTTATTACCAAACCTAATGACTAAACCCTGCCTGTAAGATAAATACATTTATGGTCTACACTTTAGAAACCAGGGACTCGAGGGTCAAAGATGAGATACCACCACTTACTGGAGACAGTGCAGCCAAATCAAACCCAGGTCTTCCTGCTGCATTTTTTTTTTAAATAAGATTGGGTCTGTTTTATTTATAGAATCTGTTAGTTCGTGTGAATGAATTAGACTGTATTATAAGATGCTTAAAATGTACTTTTAAAGGATCAACAAATTATCTGAAAAGAAATGTTTTACAAGTAGCAAAATATACTTCCTAGGTTTTCCTTATATTCTGAATACGCTATGTGAGAATGGATAATATTTTGTCTTGGTTTTGCTTTGTTTTTCAGAGATACCATTTTCCCCTTAAGTTTCCTAAAAAAAAATTCTTAAAGCCTTATTAATATTTCATTTAGATCAAAATTTCCACGTTATTGGAATATAATTTAGGGCAAAAGTACATTTTCTTTTATCGTTTTTATAAACTATCATTTTAACAAAAAAATTATGCATTTAACCTAAAACAAACTAGTATTTTCTCATCAATATTCTGCATTATAGATATTCCTTAAAAATAATTCAGCTTTACACATGAGATCATTTTTTATAATAGCCATTTCAGAGTTTTTTTTACAAATAAAGCACTTTTAAATGCCCCACACCTCTGTTAAATGACCTGCTGTGACAACTTACACATTCCTCTTCGCAGACTGACGTATCTGCTTCCATCAAATAGGCTAAATACACTTTGCACTGCAACCTGCAAGCATTACAATGCTTCCCCTTATTTGCAGATACAGTGTTATAGTTAGAACAGGAATAATTTTCACTATTTATTTCACTCCCTACACTACCCCAAATGTGATTTTTCAACATTGATTCTCTAACTACCAATCTCAGTGTATTTCCCCCATCTCAGTGTGGCGTAAACATTGCCCCTAAAAGATACTGAGATTACAGACTGGTTCAGGGGAGCTGTCCACCCCTGACAAGCATCACCAGCAGTCTCACAACGTGGGGTTAAATACGCCAAGGCAGCTGCCACCCCGCCCACAGCTCAGCCAGAGAAGAGGCACTTCCTCCATCCACTGGCCTGGCCACCAGCTTCTAAGGTTGCAACCACCAGGTGCCCCTAGCCACTGCCTAGCTCGTCCAAATGTTAACACTGAATTGTACATTTTTTATCCTGTCACCTATTCTACCTCTGAAACAACCAGTATTTCTCTATGGACTTAGTCCATGGCTTGGTGCCGTCCTCTGTACAGGAACCTCATCACCATTTTCAATGACAAAGAGTAAATCTTTCAGGTGTATCTGATAGAGAAGGGAAAAAATTAACCAAGTTCTTATAAAGAGATAGAATAAATTACACCTGATTTCTACTACACTCAAAGATACGAGAAGGAAGGAAAAGTATTTACTGAAGGATAGGGGGAAGGCAGTTATCTGCTTCCTCAAAGAACTTAATAACCTGTCATTTCAGGATGGTGAAGTCTTACATCTTGAACAGAATCAGACCTCAGCCCCAGCCAAGTCCCAGTCTTTCTGATGAATCTTATCTCCCCTACCCCATCCATATGTGAATCCCTCCCTGCACGAGCCCTGCACTTCCCACCCTAGACCAGGCTCTGATCTGTCCCATCCAATCCCACTAGACCCTAGAACCAGCTTAGTTACTTCCTCTTCCTGCAAAGCCTGCCCCAGCTCCCCAGCAGCCCAGCTGCCAGGACAGTAGGTCCTCGCATCAGCTGATTTTGTGACACAGAAAAATATATTAGAAACACCATGTTTTCAAAATTTCTTCATCCTTTTTAAAGTTCCAATTTTGTGAATTTTTGCAGTATACAGTACATATTAAGTAAACAAAAATGCGTATGTTGAAAACATATCCTTTTTTTAATGATTTAGTGTGCAATGTTTTAAATTCTGTTGCCCATGACGTGAAGGCTGCGCACACCTCTCTCTCTCGCTTTCTGCTCTGTGTGTGTTGCATGGAACATGGTGGACGAAAGTATGAACATCCCTTCACTCATTTAGAAACCATCTCCCGTACACCCACCATGTGCCACGTGCCATGCTAGGCAAGGATGACACACGGCTCCTGCCCTCACTGAGCTAAGAGTCCAGGAGAGTAGGCACCCATCACCCAACTAATACCATAAATGCAACAGGTAGAAAGCTGGGGATTACAGGAAGTCAAGGGGACATCCTGCAGGCTGGGGAGTGGGGTGGAGGAAGAAGCTGATGTGGAGGTTAGGAAATGCCTATCTGCTCACATCTAAGATGAAACTTAAATGGTGGTTAGAACTTAACCAAGGGGTTGGGGTGCAGGGAGGGCATGTTCACTGCAGCCAGAGGAAGGGAGGCCAGGGCCAGTGGGTATGTCTGCCTCATCCAAGAACCTAAGACAAGCCCAGTACAACAGGAATATGTTATCAAGAAGGGTAATGGCAAAAACACAGACTTGGCCCCTAGCAGCCTGTGACCTTCATAAGCACTTGGCATCTCTCATCTTTGATGTCAGCACTATAACACAAGGCCCACCTTGGCAGGATCATAGTGAGGATTAGATAACTTTTGTAGCTCTTATCTCGGGGGCTGGGGGCTGCTGCCGCCACTGCTGTTAGAATGAAGTCCTTATGTTTTCAACTAAACCTTTATGCCAGAAGGCCTGAATCTTTGAATGATCTTGCACATGTAAGTTCTTAAAAAATATTTGCTTCCTCCATCCCCAAAATGATCTATGGTAATATGAGTAAATAGAGAATTAAATTCAGTCATGGGTTTAAGCCAAAAAAGACTCTTCAAAGGAACACAAGTCCTCAGGATGAGAAAGGACCCCTATTGTGAGTCTGCAATAAAACATACCACTTCCTCTAACTCTGCCATAACTTGTAAAAGCTTTAAATTACTACGCAGCAGACATTTCATACTTACATACTTCATGTTCTACTTGTATTATTAAATTAAACTCATAATGGTAGAGAGTGGAGCTGGTGACTGGCTCTGTACCTCTGTGGCAGAGAGGCTCCCGGAAAGAGGTCTGCTCAGGAGAGCGCGACCAGCCCAAGAAAGGATGTCAGCAGCTGACTTTCAACTTAACCCCAAGGAAAGGTTTTCTCCCCTTCACTGACAGCCTGGAGGGTCCAAGAAAAAAACACGTCCACCTTCTGGCTTGAGACAATTAAGTAGTGATTATGACTCATTACTGCTCAACTGTGAAACCCATAAAAATCAACCGATAATAGCCAAAGTTGGTTCACCAAATATAACCCTAACTTGTTTCAGACACAACAGCAGTAACCGCTCTCCCTTCCAACACACACTTTCACACTCAGACTCACAGAGCACCAAAGGGTCTGGCCCGCAGAGGGAAGTGGATGGGGGAGGGCCCCCGCTGAAAAATGGACCTGTTCGTCAGTACTGAGCATCACAGGGTCACATCGCAGAGTGAGACGTTGCTGAAGCAAAGTACCTTTCTAAACCTTTAGATGGTTAAAATACCAAACGATAGGGAACATGGGAGACGGGGCTTTGTTTCTGCCTCCTCTGTAACATCTACCACTAAACGCAGGGAGCAGGCGTTGGCAAGTAACTCACAAGCTGTATCTTTCAAGTTCAGTCCTCCAGCAACCTCCTGTGACGGGCAAGGGAGCCCCCCGGAGCATCGTGACAGGCAGGAGCCTGCACTCCGCCGCTTTCTCTCCAGCCCCAAATCTAAAATCAATAGGGAAGTGAGTGATATTGGGAAAAGTGCGTTGCAAATGTCGGTGCTTTGATTACTATTGGTAATAAAGTGTTTTCAACATACCTTGCAAATGATAAGACTAGCTGGTATGTTAGAACATCAAGACAAGGAAGTTTACCCTAGAGAATGACAGAAAAGAGAAAGGACTAGGGAGAATGGGGCAAAACTGGGGGCGGAAGGGAAAGGCAGAGAAGGAGCACATGATAAGGGGGAGAAGAGGCTTGAGGAAGCTGAGGCAGAGGGTTAACTGCTCCCTCCGCAGCCCACCTGCACCCGAGCACAGCACAGCACAGCACCCATCCTGACACCCACCCCTGTGACGAACGTGCTCCCCGATCCTCACCTCCACACTCCTTCATTCATCTACATTTGGGAATCTGTGCGGGCGTTTGTAGCTGTCACAAGGATGGGGGGGCGGGGCGGGAGGAGACACTACTAGCATTTAGAGGATGAAAGCCAGGAATGCTGGACACCACTGCATGTGACAGCCCCTGCCAACACGCACACACACACACCTGCACACACACACCTGTCACTAAGCATCTTGCCTGACTTTCCAGTGTCTTGCCAGATATTCAAGGAAGTGAAAATCCTGGGTTTACAACCTAACTCTATTTCATGCAGAAACAATTTTGGGGGTACAGTTTTCTATACACTACATTTTTCTGGAGAACAACCTGTAAATGGGGGAAATCTCTATTTTGGTTTGGAAATGTACCAAGAGCTGCTCACCTGAGAAATTATGTCACCAGCAGCAACGTGACTCAAGGTCTCGGAGTCACCAGCACAACACATGAGGCACAAGTGGCCTCCGTGGACCTCTCGTTCATGGAGATTCTATACATGGGTGCAAACAGGTGGAAACATAGTCACATATTCTAGAGCAGGGCTACCACAATGTGATCTGAAGACCAGTGGCAAGTCCACAAGTTCATTAGAACCTTCCTGCATTTAAACAGAGTTTGTTCAGTGGACTGTTTTTCCACAGCAAGACTCAATGAAGGAAGCTGCTAGAGGATTTACAGACACATGCTGTCCCCTCAGACCAGCACTTCCATTACCACTGTTCTAGTGTATAGTTATTATCTGGGCATCCATACTTAAATGAATGTTTACAAGTTGCATTTATTTCATGTCTTTTTTGTTACTTAAAGCATTGTTTTGATTTTTAAATTACACATTAATTACATTTCAGAATCGTACAGGAAGCATTTCACAGTATGTTATAAACAGGGAAGGTGGGTCTGCAGGAGTTAGGAACCACTCACTGCTGTAAAGAAAGAGTCACCTAGATCCAGCCTTGAACACTGTCTTCCTAAAGGTACAGGGAAACCCCTTAAAGTGGGGCATGATTACCTGGACTGGTCCAGGGTGGTGAAAATTACATCACGGCACATCTAAAGGAAACTCCTGGGACAGGTTCTAGAGGCTGTCCGCTCCACCTCTCCTCCCAAGTCTTAAGACAACATTGCAGGAAGGGACCAGCAAACAGGAACCCAGGGGACAAGTCCGTTCTCCCCAAATACTGATTCTCAGCTGCAACTGTGGTCTGAGTAGCGGGGACAGAGACCAATGGGTCCACAAAGCCTAGAATACTCACTATCTGGCATTCACAAAAAAAGTACCCACTCTTGTTCTAGATCAAACATACACTTCTATGTTTTATTTTTATCTTAAATCTATTTTAAGTATATAAAGTCTATGTATCATAATTGATATTATAAATTTAGACATCATAGGCGACGTCTCAGGTAAGCAAGATGGTTTGAACTTCCTTATTAAATACATCTTAACTTTAGTCCCTTTGATTTCATAAGTATACATGTAAAATTTCCTGTCCAGACTTTGGTTTGTCACAGCCTACAATTAGAATGGCTTGACCCCACCAATTATAACTTGATATATCCAAACAACACTCACGGGAGAGAAAACTGTTCTAACAAGTAAATTCCTCTAAAGTCAGAACAGTTCTGTAAGTACAAGCGGTGATAAAGCAGGTATCAATTTCATTCTAAAGAGCTTATTCAAACTGATGGGATTTGCGCCCATGTAAATTACCTGCAGTTAAATCCACATGCCACCTCCGCAAAGTTCACATGACTGCGAGAGACAAGACTGCGTACGGTGAGGTTTTTCCAGTCCTCTCCAGCCTCTGAGCCCAGGGATGTGAGGCTATGCGCGGCCGCTGCTACACTATGTGTCCTCTCCCCAACATTCCCAGGCCATTTGTCGTCCGATCCCAGTACACACGCTGCCAATCACAGGCTCGCACATTCATGGCTCAGAAGATCATCTGTCCACTTCAAAAATAGATTCTGTGCACCAATGCAGTGTGGACCCTGGGAAGACTGAACGGGAAACAAAGTCTCTGACTCTGGGCAGTCTTCTGTGACAATGGTCACAGCTGTCTAGGGTGGACCTGCCCCTGACAGATCCACATACAACACAGCAGAGTTAAAACTCTAGGTGCAGAAAATTACATTAAAACAGACACAATTTCCTCCCAAACCTAACCAAGTAATAATGAAAACCAACCTTTTTCTCCTCTTTGTTTTTTATTAGGGGTGGAGGTGAGGTGTGGGGTTTCCTCCATTCAGAAATGGGCCATCAGAAACCTAGACAGGGCCCAGCTCTCACTAGCCTCCCCTCACACAGACCCTCGCCCTCCCTCTGACCTCCAAGGGAGCTCAGATACCAACTCTTAGGGGCTTCTATCACAGAATATTTTGCTAGATATTAATATGAGTTGTATGCAATGAGTTTCAAATGTAACAAATATAACATTAGCAAAACTGGATTCTAATTTTACTCTTAAGAGACCTTCCCATCACACCAAAAAACTAACTTTATTATTACACCATAACTTCTCACTTAAGACTGAAGAACAAAGCTAAAGGTTTTCCCTAAACTTCGTATCTAAACAATTCAGGTGCGAGAATCATTATTACACAACTTAAGTCCTCCCGATCCGATTTCATCATATTCCGTACAAGGTGGAAACCACGCTCTAGTGTCTCTTACACACAGGTCTTCTCCTCCAACCAAGTCCTTCAGAGGGTGTTGTCTCTCACTGGCCATTTCCTACAGAGCTTAGAGGAACACAGTCCTGAGAACACTGAGACACAGGAACATCCTTCCTAATTGACTGCATTAAATACAAAAGCCGGAGCATGCCACTTAGAAGAAAAAAATCTGCAATCAAACCCACAAGTGAGAAGATGGGGCCGGCATCGAGGTTCCAGAGGGAACAACGACCCAGGCGAGGACTCCACTTCACAGTCCCCAAGGATGCCCATCCTTTCTCACTCAGGTCAACAGGGTGTTGTTTCTAGACTTTCTCCTCGTGATTTATAGGAAACACTCCCCTTTTAACTTTCCAAGCAGCCATCGCAGAGTCGGTTCCCTCCCCTTTTAGACATCAATGCACTCCCTGAAGGCTTTCTGAGGGGAATGACCAGAATGCCTGAAATTCCTCAAGGACTGAGGGGTGTGAACAAAATAAAGCTGGCCTGAACACGCAGTGCTTTAAATGACACAGTATTTCCTCCTTCTGCCTGTTTCCCCCGAAGCTGCCTCATGCCTCAACTCGTGGCATCACAGGAGCCTCAGTTTTAGGAAAGTTTCCCTGTTCTGAAGACACTTCCCCGGCACTACACCCTTGACTCCCCCCTCGAGCACTGGGGATGTGAAGGCAAGGGAGGAGAGCTCCGGACCCTCCCCACCTCCCAGCCAGCCCTTCGGCTGTGCTCTCCCCGGGGGAGGTCTGGCAACACTGCCCCTGGTGTGCCCACTGGGAGAATCAGCCTGTCCCAACAAGAGATGACCCAGACAACCGACAGAACAGGTCAGTTATTTCAGGGAAGACCTCACGTTTCATCCGCTGCAGGAACAATGCTAAATTTAATGTTCATGGTTATTAGAAATCCCACGTGTTACAGACACAGCCTCTTATAAATACATAATTTGGAATAAAACAATACTGTGCAAAAGAAAACGACTTCTGTAGACCCTGGATATGCTCAGCCTCAAAAATAATGTTGCGATGCCTGGTTTACTCACTTCAGGCTTCGTAAGTAAAACTCAGCTCATCCCCCAGCCAGTCAGCGTGTCCTCTCATGGCCAGGACGCTGCAGGCTGGCACCAGCCAAGCTTTCCACCTTCTCAGGGCCTCCTTAAAACACAAGTGTACTAGCATGCTGGCTGGTACCTTCCAGGAGAAAGGACGAAAGGTTCCCTTCCCCTAGCCTGGTGACACTGGTCAGAGGACATCCTCACCATCATCAAGGGACTTGAGAGACTAGAGGGACTGAACTTCCCCTGCAGGTGCCACGAAGACCTGCCCACAGGCGGGGTAACGTGCCATCTGCAGGGCCTCCCGAGGCCCCGCCTCATCCCTCCCACGGGCCTCTCACGTCTGCCAGGTGTTTGTCCCTGGCCTTACCCAGCTGCCTCACCCTCCCTCTGACCCCACCCCTCCCATTCAGTCACAGAGCTCTGACTCTGAGAAAGGGGGAAATCAAAGTTGACTCTTTATTTTCCCTCTCTGTCTTCTTATCTTTCTCTCCTTCCTTCCATTCATTAGTTCAATCATTATTCATTGAGCACTGTGGTGGGCAGAACTCGAAGATGCCCCATGACACCCACCCCTCACTGTCCCTAGGACAGTCCCCTTCCCTGGAGTGGAGGTAGGACCAGCGAATAAGACAGCAGATCACTCTTGTGATTAGGTTACAAAGGAGCTGCTTTCGGTTAATCCAAAGGGAGATTATCCTGGATGGGCCTGAACAATCGGGGGGCCTTTAGAAAAGGTGAAGTGTCAGAGAGGTTGAGTGTCCACTGGCCTAGACACAGCAAACTGGTGCAGCGGGCCACACGGCCCTGAGAGTGGCCTCTAGATGAGGAAGCCGGGGTTGTCAGTCCTACAACCAGTGACGTGAATCCTGCCCACAGCCTGGATGAGCCTGGAAGAGGACCCCTGCTTCGGAGAAGACCTCAGCCCAGGGGGCCCTGGGCAGAGCACCCAGATACGCTGTGTCCAGACACCCACCCACAGAAGTGTGAGTAGTGACTGTGTTTTTTTGTAAGTGCTGTCTTTGCAGTAACTCATTAAGAGGCAACAGAAACTGATACAAGCATCTAAATCAAGTCTTCGGTTCCAAGGGTTTGAATTCCATTTGCATTTTCCTCTTTTCTCAGAGAATTGTGCCACAGGTCCTCCCCCATCTGCCCCGCCCACCTCACCTCCATTCATAAAATAGCCAATTAGTGTTTTTGACCGGCGTGTTACAGCCAACAACTCCACAATGATTCTCTATAACTCAAGTAAAACTTAAGGAAACTCGAGGTTTTAGGTAACCTGTGAGGTCCTGTCCCACAGAAGCATGTAATTTCCTTCAGGTTTTCAACAATCATGAGAACTGCTCGGGCTAGGAGTTCTACGTTACGTGTACAATGGTACGGGACAAGCCTTTTCATTTTCAGAAGTGAGGAAGCTGAGGCACAAAGAATTTAAACACCCAAAGACGAACAGCCTTTAATTTTTAAGTATTTTATTTGAAATACATATTATATGTATTTAACATAACGTTACCTGACTTAAATCTACATACGTGGTTTAACACTGTGGGAGTCTAGGTTGTCTTTCTTTCACTTAAAAATGGGTGGTAATTCTTATTTCTCAGTTCTTTATTCTTCTTCCAAACCTATCATTCCTACTTCTAGGACGATATCCATTTAGTGTCAAGCCTCCAGAAAACAACTCAAAAATAATCGTTTTTGTCAGCTGAAATATATTGAGTCTTTCCACTCTTTTTCTATAAAACTCATTTATTATTATTTGTTTTGTATTGCTGGCTAGCAACTTATAATTCATCCATGAGAGCAAGAAGCCAGCCATCCTTCCATCTTTACTCTCTACCCTTTAAAAACTGTATAAAGTCAAAATGCTTCAGATGATGCTAACATTATAGACTAAATTGTCCTCAGTGTAACTTTTAGCATACTCTCCGCTTTATTCTGTCTTCCCCAAAAGACCACAGGTTAACTCAGCTATATTTCCAGTTACTCCAGGAGAAACCAAATGCTGTAAAGTAACATAACTGATCAGTCTGCTCCAATTAAAAAAATTATTTAAAAAGACAAACACTAAAATTTCTGCTTAAAACAAACAACTTATATATATATAACAACTTATATATATATGGTTAACCTGAACAAGACATAGGGTTTTGACTTCACATACTTTCTGGGAATCAAAATGTAATAATAACAATAAATTTCTCCTTCCCAACAACAAACATATTAAGATTAAACATGTCAATTCTCAAAACAAAGACATGATTTACTAGAATATCAAAGAAACATGGCAGCAACGTCAGCCTGAGAGACACTGACCTCTAAATACTGCTCTTAGGCCAAATGTGGGTGCCTCTACCCAGGTACTGCTCTCCAGGACATCATGCAGCAGGAGCAGCAAACTTAACCCACTGTGGATCCACGTCAAGGGTTGGGTATATTAAGCACTGAATGCTCATAAAATAGTATTTTAAGAGGCTGTGTATCACTATAATCCAATTTAGATTAAGACCAAAATTATATGGGAATTTGAGCATAAGAGGTCACACATTTTCAAAAAAGGAGGAAGTGCATGTGTCCAAGACAGACAAGGAGAGAGAATTTCAACCTTCAAATTAAAAATAGAGTATCTTTTTAGGGCCACAGAATGCACAGCTACCCAGCACCAGCCCAGCTTCCCGGAAACATGACCATTTCCTCCTGTTCTCACGAATCCCACTGGATATAACTTCCTGCCTACATGCTGTCAGCTCCGAAGAGCTGCCTAATTTTGAAAGAAAATCATTCTTCCTTTCTTTAAAGAGATTAACTTGAAGTTGTGCAGTCTCAGGGTCAGCCAGCCCAGTGGCTCCGCCACCTACTTCCTGAGTCTCTGCCTGACGGTGGGAGACTGAGGAAACGCTGTCATGCAACTGACACCCCTCTCCTGCTGGAAAGGAGCAGCGCTGGGGACGGGCAGCCCAAGACATGTGCATCCAACAGCCTGAATGGAGCTGCAAGCACCCAGTACATGGATCTGTTGACAGCATTCTCCCAGGGAGGGGTGGGGGGATCAAAACATCTGCATACATTTTGTTAGCCATGCAGTATCTTGTTCAAGGAAAAGGAAGGAAATACTACTTTTTCAAAAGATAAAGTCACAGGATGTGAAGCGGGAAGCGCTCCCAGGGCTAGATGCTGCCATGTAACCCTCTTATTCTGCAGAGGAGAGCCATCGCCTGGATCCCAAAGCTGGAGGCAGAGCTGGGCTGCAAGTCTCCTGCAGGGAGCACAGCCAGGGCAAGACTGTTGAGCCAGCCACCATCCGCGCTTTGCCTCCCTGATCTCTGGCTCTGCTCAGGAGGGCACGGGTCTAAAAGGCCGCCCCAGAGGCAGCACTAACAACACTTGCTTCCAAGACAAAATGCTTCATGCCAAGCCTCTCTACAACTGTTATTTTTAAACAATCCTGTTTTTTTCCCAGGAGGGCAGTTCCCTCAATCAGGAATGTTCCTTTCCCATCTCGTGCCACCTGATTCCCACCCAGAAGGGAGGGCTAACCTACAAAGGAGACCAGGCCCTGCCCTTCGCATCTGTGAGACACCAAGAAGTGACCAAATCGAATCAATGCGGGCTGCAGGCTCCTCATTTGTAAACGGAGGGGAAGGGTCACCACACAGAACTGTTGCCAGGTTCAAACCATAACAGGTGAAGTGCTCCCACAGGCAGGTCCTGTTTCCCAAAGGTGCCCACAAGTCCCTGCCTGGGAATCATACAGGACACTTGTTAAAATGCAGTAAAATGCAGGACCCTATGCCCACCTCATGGATTCTGAAACAGAAGGCCTGGAGTGGGGGCTGCGTTTCACTCGGTTCCCTGCGAAATCCAGTTGTATGCCTAAGTGTGAGACCCACGGCAAGGACAGGTTAAAAGCTCTCTAGTATCTGATATTTTTGATGTTCATCACAAAGTAGATGATTTACTAGCTGGGGCACAGGCTAGACTACAAACAATATAAAAGGACTTTGTGCTGAGAAGGAACACAAAGACATCATCTGTTTTACTGGCTTTCAAACTTTATTGACCTCAACCCACAGTAAGAAATTCAGTTTACAACACAACCAAATAAGAACACACGTTAAGTCATACGTACTGACTTCACAGCCTTACAAAATGGCCCTCGGTATGTGCAGTGAACTCTGACATTTTCTGCACCATTTCATTCTAACTTTTATTTGTTTTTAATGCTGGTAACAACCTACTGATTGAAAAACACTGATCTGTTTTATTTCCTCCAGAAATGGATCTTCAGTGTTGGTCTGGTTCTCACGTGGAGATCCTGGCCTAATGCAGGGTCCTGAGCCCTATCTCAAAGGCTCCGGGCTGCACCTGGCGTGGCGCCAGGCGCTGCATTTTCCAGGCCCTCCACGTGGTGCGGATGCAGGTGGTCATCACCCCAAGACGAGGAGGCGTGGCCCACATCGAGGGCACTCTGTGAAGGACCTCAGAGCTCACGGAGGCAGCTCAGCAACACACGGGAAGGCCCGCGAGGAGACCTGCCGAAATTGAGACTCTCCGAACCTGGAGGGTCTGCTAAGACCACAGCCCAGAACAGCCACCAGCTCTGACGGGAACAGCCACACACAAGGGGTCTGCGTCCCCATGGTGGCCGGCCTGCAGGCCAGGGACCTAGCAGATCTCTCTTTAGCGCTGAAATGGGGATAAAGACCCCCTGGCTGAGTTTTCTGAATAACAAAGCACCTTCTGCAGAGACCACACAGGGCTCTAGAAGGAGCATTCCTACCCCACAGTGGGGGGGCGGGCAGGTGCCTGGTCAGCTTCACGCAGAGCAACCCCCCACAAGAATTATAGGAAACAAAAAGAAAAACCTCTCCATCTTTCCCCATCCCACATACCCACAAAAAGCTCCTGGCCCTAAACACAGTTTTCACCAGTCACTGGCTCTGCTAAAATCCTAGCTGTACTTTCCCACTTAAAACATTCACCAATGCCATGTCACCACACTGGCCAGGACACATTTCTACCACCTCTGGGCCACCTGCCTCCCCCGTGGCCCAAGTCTCTTCGCCTCTGGCGGCACCGCAAACTGAGGCACTTCCTTTTAGACCTTGTCAACACTGAAGCGCCAAGCAACAGCCTCCCTGGTGAGGCAGCTACCCACCGCAATGACAGGCTTTCCACATCGCACGGACTGCTGATCACACAAGGATCCCACCCCAATCACTCTGGTCCTCTTTCTAGGGATTTATTTAGCTTGAAAAGTTCATTAGCCTTTGCAATGACCATTTCCCACATTTCACCAGCAATCAGAGCTCTGTTCGATGCAGGAGGCCAGCATGAGATCCAGGGAACCAAGTCCTGGCTCTGCCACTGTGCAATCTTGATGTGCCTGCAACTCAATTTTGCAAGGGTTAGGCGTGCTGGGGGGGATGGGCAGGTCAGGTGACTTGGCCACCAATGCCCACTGCAGTGAGCATCCGAGGCAGAGCCCTGCCCAGAGCACTCTCCACAAGCATTTGTGCCCTCCCTTCCCCCTTCTGCCCCTTCAAAGGGGACTGAGATTTTATTTTTCCTTACAGACTGCAGTCTTATCCCCTGTATCCACAGGGGACTGGTTCCAGGACCCTCTAAGGATGCTCAAGTCTCTTGGCCGGCCCTCCGTAACCATGGTTCCACGTCCAGGGAGTCAACCAAAGCAGATCATATAGTACAGTATTTACTACTGAAAACAATCCATGTATAAGTGGACCCGGGCAGTTCAAATTGTTGTTTAACAGTCAACTGTACTCTCTTTTCTGCATTTGGACATCACTTTTGTGGTGTAGCTGACTCTCAGAGAGTCAGTTAGCTCAGATCCTTGGATGCTAATTGTTGGAAAGGTTAAGAATTTTTTCAACTTAAATGACTTGTCACAGCATTGGAACAGTGTTTCTTTTGAGGCTTAATACTAGCCTTCCACGTGCATCATTATGGTTTCATAATCAAACAATGAAAATTACTTTAACAATCATGAGACACCTCCTCTGTCCCAGGCATCATCCTTTTCACTCAGACAACTTCACTGAATCATCCAACAACCTTCCAGGGTGGGTCAGTTACCGTATGAGGTACAGAGAGGGCACGAGCTTGCTGGAGACCACAACAGGAGCCTGGGAGCCCTGGCACCCTGAGTGTCCTGTACTCCTTTGTCCATTCTTCTGCTTTTTTAAAAAAACATATTTACATCTTTACTTATCTAACCTACTAAGGAGGAAAATGCCAAGTGCCCTTTATTAAAATGTTATGCTTATGTTCCACTTAATCTCTTACTGAAGGTGGTGACCAAGTGTGATGAAGTGAAAACACATTCCCGTGGATGAGTCTTCAGTAATTTTTCAAAAGTCATTTTAAAATCCAACCTGTTTGGAGAAGGTACACAAGAATCTTCCCCCTCCCGAAGAGACATAAATTATAGTTATGTTAAAAATCAGTTGATTAAAAACACCTTTATTCCTTCAATTAAAAAAAGCAATCTTGTTTCTAAAAGATATTGAACGCTTTTAAATGGCTGATTTCAAACTTGTAAAATGTCATTTCATTTAACATTTTCCCAAACCTTAGACTGACGTTATTAGCGTTAGTAATATTAAAAACAAGGTATTTACAGATCTCAATGAGAAACCAAACACCATCGTGCCCGTGTGTCCTGTGGAAAGGGCCCCACACCCCAACTGCTGCCAGGGCTGCCACGGGCGCCCACACTTCTGCAACATGACCCGTGTTGGAAACACTACTTGTGGTTTACCTTTACCGTCTTCTCATTAAACTAGGTCAAGTGTGACCTTGTCATCTTTGAAAGAAGACAATTTTCCTGTAAAACAGAAATCTGATTTCAACTACTAAGCGTGTCTGTGACGGAGCAAACTGCACAGGAGGTGGGCTGGATGGAGAAAGAGCTGGAATCCTAATCCTACCTGGGAGGACTGGGTACCTGCGGCAGGGGAAGGGGAGGAAGAGACGCTGGCGACGAAGGCGATGGTGTGACAGGTGGATGCTTACACGCCTGCTCTCACCCCTCCTGCGGAGAGGGGGAGAGGGAGAGGTGACCAGAAGTGCTGTGGCCAATGGTAAAAAAGGAACCCAGAAAGAGATTCAGATGCAGAGACTCAGTTCCTTTGTGAGCTCCCCCGGCGACCATGACAGGAAGGAGTCAGTACAGCTGACAGACTGCACTGAGAGGCTGGCGTACAGTGATCACATACTGTACGGCAGCCAGCATTTGGGGTTCTGGTTTGTTTTTAAATCCTGGCTCTAGCTAATCTTAATAACAAACATCCAGTCGAAAATGGAAGGAAAATGGAGTGTGTAAGATACACATTTTAAAACGCGCGTCCCCGGAGAGCCCAAGGCGCACCCCCAGCATCTCACGCTCACATCTGTCCCTCAGCCCGCACAGCCAGGCCACCGTGCCCACTCCGGAAAGTCAGGGATCCCCAAGACCTCTTCATCCCACAGGGGGTTTCTGGTGGCGTCAGAGGGTCCTGAGGTGGGGGCCGAGCAGGTCAGAGCCCGGCTCTAGGGCCAGGCTGCTGGATTCCAACGCCAGCTCCCCCTGCCCAGCTCAGGGCCTTGGGCTGCCATCTACGCCACAAGGTTACTACAGGGACTTGACTAAGCAAGATAAAGGGCCAGTGACAAGAAAAGAGGGAAAACAAATGTGCTGATCTGGTTCAGGACACGATCAGGTAGTTTCCCCCAAATCACAGAATCACGTTAAAAGGTAAACATGCCATTTCATGCCACTGCTCCCATACTAGCCAAGGCCAAAGGGAATTATAGACAATGAACCATATGTCATATGATACACAGGGTCTTTAAAATCCTTAAGTATGGCTGACACCCACTGCACAGAAGTTTACCCCGCGGCCCCCACTGGGAACAAGCCCCTTCGTCATCAAGACACCTCAGTGTTGGTAACGTGAAGAGAATTCAGGATCAGAGGTTATTTCAAAGGGACCATAATATCCCAACGACCATTCAGTTCTCTCTGAAGAGCTGGGGTCTGCGCCACAAACCCCAGCATCCACAAAAGGTGAAGTGAATACAAGAAAGAAGATAAAAATCATCTTGTTGTTTGAAACATCCCTTCTCAAATGATCACATAAATAAATGGGCAGGCAAGACTAACAACAATGACTGGGCAAGTGTGACCCTACGGCCGGCACAAATGCAAATGCAGGGGCACCAGGCGCATGCCTCAGTTCTAGAAAAGGAAACAGTGTCTGAAGAGTTTCCACAGTCAAATCAGATCATGGGGCGGGTTCAGAGAACCCTGACAAGCGTACAGAAGGAAAGGCGTTTCTACAGGCTTGCTGAATGAGACAGAGAAGGAGGAAAGTCCTGATCCCAGTCTGAACAGCCAGCCAAGCTCCTGCTCTGCGCCAAGCTCTGCACGAACTCTCTCACTGAGCCCTCAGGACAATACGAGGAAGGAGACACCATTACCACTCCTAATGCACACAGGCGGTAAGTCAGAAGCCCAGGACCGAACAGATACGTAGTGAGGGGATGGGTTCAAAGCTGACTCCAGAACACAAGCTCTTAAACGTTAAGGTGTAAGTAAGTAAAACGATCATCAAATCAATATAAATCAAAGACCAGTTCTTAACACTAGCTTCTAGTCTCAAAAGCCAGTTGTCTATTTAGAAAGAACAAGGCTAGTGATTTGGATTCTCAATTTCTACACACTTTAGAGGAGCAGAATGTTACTCATGTCACTGGTGAAATCACAAAGATCCGTGCATACAAATGAGAGCACGCACTTTCTGAGATCGCTGGATCAGAGCTGCAGACTTGAGGGGTCATTTTGTAGAGCCTTCATTTTATGGACGAAACACCAAGGTTCAGAGAAGGTGAGTAAAGTTCTCTGAGTCACATGAAAAGAACCCAGGTCTGAATAAAGTAAGCCAATGGGAAGAAGAAAGTAAACTAGCACATTTTTAACACCAGCACATCCACTAGCATATTAATAGAGTGTGACACCCTTCCAGATCACAATCAAAGTCGTCATTACCACCAGTACGCACTCACAGTGCACAAGCAGCAGACACTAACCACAAACCCGTCGCAGAAGTTCCTAAAGGAAACGTGACACTAAGAAATGTTACAACTCAGCACTCTCTTAATTGCATCACATAAAATGATGCATGCTTTTCAGGTAAGTATGTTACAGTATTTATTTAACTTAAAATAGCTAAAAACAAGATTTGGGATCCCAAATAAAAGCCAGTAGGAAGACAAACTCCAAATCGCCTTTTTTAATGTAGAAGTGAGAAAGTCTAGGCTGTTCTACTTACGTAAATTCATTCCTCTGTTTTTACTATTGAACTAAGCATTCTAGCTTCTTTTAAAAATGACATATGGTACAAACCAAATATATAAAAGATCAATTTTCATCAAAAATAAATTTCTCATTATTTTACTTTCTTCATCTAAGTTGTGTAAATCACTATATATATAAAAACATTAATTTTTTTATGTAAAAGAAAAAAAAAAACTCCACCATACTGCTGATTTGAAATCAATGAGTGAGGTGAAATGATCTAACATAGCACGGGTTTCATTACCTAACGGGTATCCTTCACCTTGGCCAGAAACAAACAGAATATATCCTTGTCTATACACGTACATCGACTGATGTCACAGACAAACCAAGGAGGTCCTATATCATCAAATTGAAATACAAGACTCAGTTTAATCCTCCATTAAAAAATAATTAGGTGAAATAAAGTGACAATAGGACTGATTTCTGACTTGTATTATAGTAGGTTTTCATTCCTCTGCCAAGCTTTCCAGTGAGCTATGGTAGATGCAGATCTTAAATAACAGATTATTCATAACCTTTCCAAAAACTGTGTGTTGGTCAGGTTAACCTGTATTTTCAAATCACCCTGAGATCACCCTACGGGCTTTCAGAAAATAGAAGGTAAGAAAATGCCTGCTGATCTGCTCAGCAGTTTTAGCGTGGCCTAACACGTGTTAGGTTCGGACAATCAGCCTCCTCGTGAAGTGAGGCACGAGAAGAGGCATCCGCCGGTGGCCCTGCCTAGGTGACCCACGGCATCGCCTTCCTGAAAGGACTGGAGTTTCATCTGATCACGAACACCACGGCCTACTGGTCTGACCAGCTAGCAAGAGGACACCCAACGCCAGCAAGTCGCTGTCAGCCTTCGTCATGGCCAGTCCACCCAGGTATTCTCTGGTTTTCTATACATGTAAGACTGAACGGAAAAGGCAAACTGACCACTTTCGTAGGAGCACATTGTAGATTACAACCCACACCGTGAGAGTCTGGGGCCTGACTGTGAGGAAGCCCTCTTTCTCAATGTGATCACTAGTCCTTTGGGTCAGTTAATTTTTAACCAAGTCAGTTAAAGCAGAAAGCCGTTTTTTAAAGACATCCACTAAAGATTCTGTCTCCTTCCTCTTCCTGCTCAATATGACACAATGCCAAGTTCACTTTAAGGGCCTGGCCCCTTTTTGTCATCTCTGGACCTGGGCTGAGGCTTTTTCTTTCAGTATGAATCCCTGGATGGAACGTCTTCATCTTACTTGCATAAACCCTAATATGCCAATTCTGGTATCCATCTTTAAAAGGAGCTGGGAAATAGAAGCACTCTGGAAAAAAATCTAAGGGCAGAAGGCTTACAGATATTTACAAAAATTTCCCTTTTTACAATGTCTCTCCCACACTTGATATGACAGTTTATTTTAAATGCACTCCCTTTATCAAGTCTTCCCAAATCGTTCAATTTAGCTTTTACAGAAATGTTTTCTTTTCCCACTCCTGTCTTAAACACTTAGATAACCTTTAATTAAATTATATGCCAATAATAAAAGTACACCTGGCATAAACAGGTTTGAAAACAAACATGGCTTAAGAGCACTACTCAACTGGTGAGAGCCAAGTGCCCAAGCTCGCGGCACTGCACGCTCTCTTCTGCTGGCAGCTAGTTAATTACAGGTTAATATTTATTTTCAAGGAGAGGAGAAGGGGGGGCAATGGGGAGGAGGATGAGAGGGAGGAAAACGATGTATTTTCCTCCCCCTTCACTGCACTCACAGGCATCCTTCTGCCCCAGTTTAAATTACTGATATTTGTAAGTACAAAGCAGACTTGTTTCACTTTCATCTGTATCAGTGTTGTAAGGTTATTTGCAGAAAACAAACCACTGGGAGGAGGAAGGTCCTCACACCTGTTCCGAATCCCTCGAACATACTTCCAGTGTCCCTCGAGGTACTCAAACCTTTCCTAGAGGAAATAGATTTCACAGCAGTAGAACAGACTTCTAGTCTCAACTTTGTCACTTACTAACTGTACACTGCTTTCATCACCTAAGCATGGAAAAAACACAGCCTGTCCTATTTGGTTTCTCTGACTGCCAGAAAATAAGTGAACAAGTATGAGTCCTGCACAAATAAAAAACATGGGAATCACTCTCTCAAAATTTCTGACCCAAGTCAAATTCAAATACAATGTGTAAATTAAAAAATAAAGCAACAGGGCACCAAATCTCTTCCTACACTCAGCAGACTTTGTGTACCCTGGTCGGAATGGGACCATTTGCTTTGTTCTCCCAGTCTCTCACGAATTAAAAGTTAGCTCTTTCTATTCTCCTCAATAATATCAACAATTCTTACCTACCTGTTCCAGCCCTTCCTTGGGCACTTCTGCATTTGTAATTGGCCCTGGCTGGCATTCAAACTTGGAACAGGCTTTGTAAAACAGCTTGCATGCCTGAGAGATGATTCAATGACAGCAGTGCGCGCACGCGCATGTCTGAGCATGCGCACAAGCAGGTGTGCTACCAAGCCGGTGCCTTCTGAGTCAGTGCTGAAAGGACTTGTCCTTAGAGACGCTCACAGCTCTGACACAAGCTCTCACAAAAAGCAGTTGCTCCTTTCGAGATGAAGGTAGGAGGACGCCAAACCCAGGGACAAGGTGAATTTTTTTTTAATAATTTTAAGAACAAATGTCACCTCTTATATTTACACATAAAGTGGGATTACAAGTACACAAAAATAAGAGTACACGTAGCAAGCAAATCATCATTTAAAACAAGCAATTCAAAACTGCTTTTATTTTTTTCAGCTATTTAAAATTCTAATATTCTATTTTAAAACTTAAATCTTCTATTCAAAAAAATCAGTGTTCCTCTTCTGTAAGTGGTTTCTGTGCATTCCTCATTCGAATGCTGGATTATGTCAGAGAGAATACATCTGAAGGACCAAAGGTTGTAGCCAATTAGAAGGAAAGGGGGTTATTTTCCCCTCATTTTTCCTGGTCATGGATTAAGGACTTTACTGATAAAATCAAGCTGCTTCTTACAGAAATAATGCTGCATTATTTAAACTCTGACAGTAGAGGAAAAGGTATCAACAGTGTCTCTGTGTGTTTCAAGATAATTCTGTTTTACTTCCAGGAATCATGTCCCAGTCTTCTCTGCACACACGGACACCCTAGACCTAGCATTCAACAAACCATGTATTGACTGAGACCTTTATTTAAGCGAAAAGATGTCTAAGGATAAAATTATCTCTTAGAATTTAGTCAAGTCAGATAACTGGGAAGCTCCAAGCTGTCTGGGGTGCTCTGAAGGTTCAGAAGCTGGTCCACTCTGCTGGGTGGGGTGTGACTTTTCTGAGGGACCACAAGCCCACACACCAATCAACAGGGGCCCTGGGCCAACCTGGATGAACAGGAATCTTCCAGGCCCTCAGAAACCTGCCTGTTGGTCCTTGAAAGGATGGAACTGGTCCATACCTATTTCTCTTTCCCTTCTCTGCACTCTACAATAACTAATACATTTTAGCCATTACTTCACTTTCATTTGTTATATTTCTTTTTATACTTTTAATTCCATCTAGGGTTTTTTTTCCCTCATAGTACTGATTTGATCAAAATACTAAAAAAAAATTCCATATTCTATTTCTTAAACACATATTATTTAAGAAACTTACAATAATTTTTGTATTCAGATCTATCTAGTCCAGAAAGGACATATGTGACTACAAGACTTTTCATTTCTAAAGAGATTTTAAATTTACAAACAAAAAGGAACTTACCAGAGTTTGCAAAGGGAAGTCCTATATATACTTCAGCTGGTAAATGCTTGTTCTGGTAGGTTAACCTTTCAGTCACATGACAAAATATTCCACTGTTTCAAATTTTAAATTATTGTGCGAGTATGTTATAGGTTAATTCACAGTAGGGGTAAGTTTACAATCATAATGACTGTTTATGTTGCTAGTACATTTAAAGTTAGTAAACCATTTCAGAATATGGGCTTTATACCAGGTATGTTTATAAACAGGTTTACATTATTAACTATTCACATTAAACATTTTGCAGTAATATCTGAACTTTCTGCAGCAAATCTTTGAGGTGATGGTGCTTTTTAAGCCAGTAAACATCCATCTCTTTGATTCTTTCCCTTTTGAGGAAATTATTTTGGTAGTTGTTACAAGCATGAATTATTGGTCTAACTGTAACCTGTAAGTTCTCATCGGAAAGTTCGGAGATAAAGTCAAAGGTCAGAAAATAACATTAATGTGACTTTTCATTTTTTGCATTGCAGTTGACCCTTCTACAATGCAGCGGTTAGGGGCACCGACCCCTGTGCCGTCAGAAATCCACGTACTGCCATCTCTGCTGTGAAAACAAAGGAACTGACTAAGGACTCACCCAAAAGCAGGAATCTCAGACAGTCTGGGCAGAATCAGGACTCAAACCCTAGTTCTTTTGATTCCACATATTGTGATCTCTAATCCAACACAAACAACCCCCCATACTCAATCTGAAGATCTGTAAAGTGAAAATGCAGGTGCTATATTTATTGAAAAGAATCTGTGCATAAGTGGACCCACAAAGTTCAAACCCGTGTTGTTCAAAGGTCACTGTATGGGGAATCCTCAAAAGCTCCACCTGTTCCCTTATTGGCTTCCAGTGGCCGCCAGGACACTTGAGCATTTCCTCAAAGTGTCAAGGGAACAGATCCAAGATTTGGCCTGCAGGCTTATGATGAACTGACAAGGGCAGGCGCGGGAAGGGTGGCAAGAAGGGAAAGGAAAAGGACATCATGAGAAGCAGGAAAACGGCTAAGGACAGAAAGGGGTTCGCGGAAGGACTGAGTGAGAGCGGGGAGCCTCCTGCACGCGCGTCGCTTTTGTGGGTCCATCATTCTTTGATGTCCATCTCATTTCTGCTGACTTCAAATTTTAACTTTAATTTAGAACTACTGAACAATAAATAAGGCTAAACAGAGTAAGCTGACACTTTAAAATCATATCAATAATAACTGATGAAAAGGGGAGGGTGGTAATGTCTATGGTTCACGTTGAAATAAAATTTTGACTCTTTCCTTTCCGTGGTTTTCCTCCCAAACAATTATGAAACAAGAAAACATTGTTTCAAAAAGTACTTGAAAGGAGAATGAAAAGAAACAAATACTACAACATGACCTCCTCTCAACTATCTCCACAAGCCTGGGAAAGTGAGGCCTCTCGTGGCTCCGACCAACGCGAGCCTAAGTCACAGGACGTCCAGACAGCATCCGAGGTGCAATGCACGTGGTCAACAAGGAGGCCGCAGCCAGGGGCGGGGCACTGTGGGAAACCAGGCCACCCCCGTTCAGGTCAGGGGCAATTCTACGATTACGTATGTGGCCTCAGGAAGCCCAACCTCCCTAGATTCCGTTCCTCCGTCTGTAAATGAGGAAGTGAGACAAAATATTGTACTCAGAAGTGATGCCTGGTTTCTTTCAACGATGATGATGACATCTCATGCTTCCGACCTTCTATACAGAATCAGCCCGTCATTTAACTTCTGATCCTTCCTTCAAAATTCAAGGAAAGGGTTTGCCAGCCCCTACTTGGATGCCCACACCCCATGAGCCCAACAGCCTGGGATCATCTGCTCACTCACCTGGCCAGGCTCCCCCATCGACACGGGGTGCTCCATCCTGGGCTGGAGAGATAAGCCAGCACCGGCAGGACCATCTGCTGGGAGCACAACAATGCTCCTCCTCTCCTGGGCTCCTCTCTCCCTAAACCTGAGGCTCATAACATTTCCTGACAACTTAAAAGATGAGCAACCTTAAAGTACTGCCTGGAAGTATGACAAGGTATTTTCTTAAGGATCTTCACTATAAAACTCACAACTTTGCTCATAAGACATTTAATCACAAACACAAGCAAAAAAGGGAGGGAGCACAGGGTGGGGGAGGGGGAAGAGCATGAGTATCATAATGTCTTTGTTTCCAAGGAAAAAACTACAAACAAAAGAAAGTGAAATAGTTGGACTATTTCATCATGCACACATTCCTGGACTACCTAAGGGCTACTTTACTGTGAACTTTGTCCAGCCTTTTAAAAATTCCCTTTAAAGTATTGAGGGAAAAGCTGGCTCTTCCATACAATCCCTCAAGCAACACAGAGTTCTTCTAAAGCCATGAAGTTCAATTACAAGACAGCTGTGCTGGAGAACAGGCGCGAAGACTGTTGTACCACCACCTACCAAAGCAATATGTAAATGACCCACGATCCACAACCGGTTTAACACATTACAGTACAAGACATGGAATAGTGAGCGATCATTTACAAATGATGATAATACACTGAAGTATTCACAGAAGAAATGACAGAATTAATGACGGGGACCTGCATCAAAGTGATCCAGGTGGTAGTGAACAGAGATGAAACAAGACAGACCATGAAATGATTGCTGGAGCCCCATGATGAGTACATGGATGGCCATGACCAACTTTATTTTTATGCTTGTCTGAAATGTCCCAACATCAATTTTAAAGAAGTGCTGGCACAACAGTCCCTGACATAGAAAGGTGTTCATGATATATTCTTTAAAACACGTCACGATGTATTTTAGTGAAGTGAAATGTATATATCATAAAACTCACTCATTTTAGCAGACAGGGTCCTCTGGACAGAACACCTGAATGTGGCCACCTGGTGTGCCAGGTTACTGGCTCTGAGATCTGAAAATAATTCACTATCATTGGTCCTCAGTCTCCTCTTCTAGAAAATGAGTGTATCATCTACCTCCTAGAACTGCATGAAACGGCAACTGGCAAAGGGTTTTGTGAATTGCAATCTGTCAGATAAATTTTGATTGCACCATTTTTAAAAATATTTACCCATTTTAAGTGGACTGCTCAATGAGTTTCAGTAAATGTACAGTGTGCAGCCACCATAACCATCCATTTTAGAATGTTTGCATCACTCCAAAACTTCCCTTGGGCCTCTCCGCAGGTAATCCTCTCTCCTACCCCTAGGCCAAGGCAACTGCTGATCCGCTTTCAATATTTATAGTTCTACACCTTTTCTAGAAGTTTCATTTAAATGAAATCATACACTACGGACTGTGTAGGGTCTGGCTCTTGCTCTCAGCATGCTGCTCTTTGAGGGTCATCCTCTTTGCAGCATGTGTCTGAAGTCTGCTCCTTACTGCTGCATTGCCCGGCACGGACATGATAAATACCGCTTCGTGTTTCTCCATTCACCAGGGGATAGGCGTTCAGGCTGTTTCAGTCAGTCTATTGGGAATAAAGCTCATGAGCATTTGTGTAAACGTCTTTGCATGAACATGTTTTTATTTCTCTTGAGACAGACACCTGGAAGTGGAATTGCTGGTTCACAAAGTAAGCGTGTGTTTAACTTTTTACAAAACTGCAAACTCTTTCCCAAAGCAACTGTATAATTTTATATTCCCACCAGCAGTTTATGAGGGTTCTAGTTTCTCCACATCCTCACCACCACTTGGCAGTGTCGATCTTTTCATTACAGCCATTGTAGAAGGGGGGGTAGCACTATTTCGCTGTGGTTTAAATTCGCACTTTCCTAGTGACTAAGGATACTGCCCATTTCCCATGTGTTTATTTGCTGTTAATATAACCTATTTGCTGAAGTGTCTATTCAAATCTTCTGCTCATCTTTTAACTTAGTTGTTTATTTTCTTATTATTGAGTTGTAAACGTTCTTCATATAATCAAATCCTTTACGGGATATTTGACTTACAAGTATTTTTCTCCTGATCTGTGGCTTGTATTTTCATTTTCTTAATGGCATTATGTTAAAAAGCAAAGTTTTTTTTTTTAATTTGACATTCAATTTATCAACTTTTTCTTTTGCTGTTCATGTTTTTGTCTCATTTAAGGAATCTTGCTTAATCCAAAAATCACAAAGATGTTCCCTTATGTCTTCTAGAAGTTTTATAGTTTTACTTTTATGTTTAGTTTGATGTCTTTCCACAGCTTGTTCCTTGGTGGAGAAAAAACCAGTAATAAAATTGTATTATGAAATGGCCCCTTTAAAAAATACACAAAATATGATTATATATGCTTCTATATAGTTAAATGCATACAAACCTAAATAGAAAGGGAACGCCTAAAGAGAACGCCTAAACGGAAATATAAACCAAAACAGCAGACAGATACTTACATTTTAGCGAGTTTTACTTTCTTCATTTTTGGCAGGACTTAGGAATAACAATAATAAAGTGGTTTCAAAATGCTACACGCCAAACTGCAGGCTCCGTCTCACCCAAACAATGAACAAGTACCTAAGTTGTGCAAAAGTTACATGAAGATGTCATCAAAACAGAATGACAGCTTTCAGGAGCAAGCAGCCACTGAAGGTCCTGTGCAGTCAAGAACAGAAGTGGTGGCCAGAGACATCCTGGAGGTCAGGAGGCCATTAGGCACAGGGGCTGCTGAGACCTCGGACAGCCTCATGGTTAGAAAAAGAGCTGAGTTAAACTTCTGGAGACATGAAACATCTGGAAGGCCTGGCTACAAGTTCACTGAAGAGAATGCAAAGTTCTCAAGACTGTAACAAAAATCTGGATGAACTGAGCAATGTGTTTAATTTTTTAAAAGAAGCTTCTTTTTCCAAAGAGTACAGTGTAAAACAAAAAGTCAGTATATTCTAAAACGCTAGTAATTCTTATACATTGTGTTTTTAACACCTATGTGGCCAGACAATAAAAATTAATGAGTTATCGTGGAGTGTGGTATGCAGTTCTTTGTGAATTAAATTTAAACAACTACAACTGAAAGATTCCTATTTTTGCCGGAAGCTTTTATCCTCCTATCCTTGGCCAACGAACTTCGGAAACAAGAACAGATCTTCATTTTGAACTGAATGTAATGAACAGGATATTCAATTGTCAGCTAACTTCAAATGCTGAGGAACTATCACTGCGCACTGCTGAGTACTCCTGAATGAAACAGTAGCCACTTCATTGTGCTGATGAATTTTTAATTCCTGTTTCTCTGGATAACAAGTTCTACTTTCCAAAGAATTTCCAACCCACAGAAGAACAGCTAAGGAGGCATGTGATGGACGCGCTCAGTCAACCCCACCTACTCAGAGCTCAGCCCCAGCAGACACTTCCTGCAGCTGTGGCTCACACAACAATGTTCTTTGGATTTTTTTGGCAATAGTTGGTCATTTGGGACAACAAAATCCTGTACCCTCCTTAATCCCTGGGCACTTCCCTTTACACCACAAATGCTGCCATGTGTCTCTGTCGCAGCCGTGGGAGGTCACAGCAGGGAAGGCTGGGTGTGCAGGCGTTTAAGGGGGGATGATGGCAGGATTCTAGCAAGCCTAACGGAACTCCTGACAACTGTTATTAAGGAAACGCGTGCAACGCCTGTGGGGTGTCAGGGCCTGTTCTAGGCACTTCACAGTACTAAGTGACTCAGTCACCACAACGGACCTCTGAGTGAGGACCATCCCTGCCCCCACTGTACAGAGAGGTGAGTAAGTCGCCCCCGGTCAGAGCCACCCCTCAAGCATCCACTGTCGGGGTAACTCTCCACACTACACCGTGGCCCTTACTCTACCTCTGTCTGCAAATCAGAATGACATTTTGATGGGTGACCTGCTCACCATAATGGTCTTGTTTCAGACAGCCTCTTCCCCAAATCTTTTGTCTGAAATGACACTCTACCGTGTGTTTCTCCAGATCTCTATTTATTAAGATAGTTTTCCCTGTACTTGAGGGCACTTTCCTATATGACATGAGCCCATGCTGACCATACAATGACTGTCCACCTCCAGCAGCCCAGAGGGGCCAGGACCTTGCTTCCGGCTAAGCTGCCAGCCATCCTAAGGACAAGGATGACCTGGCAGAGGAAGGAGGGAAGTCACACTCCTCTGTGTCCACCGACCGGGTAGGAAGCGGCACCCCTTCCTCTCATGCACCCCCAAGACCCTGTCCCCCTCCCTCCCTGCACTCGGCTCCCAAACTGCCTATGCGGTGAACAGACAGACAGGTTTTCAAAATCAATCTTTCGTTGTGCAAGGTCAAGGCAAGATCTCACAGGAGCACCGTCACCGATAACACTTTTTTGGCTTCAAACAAGACATATGATTCCAAACAAGAGTTTCCCAAGAAATAACAAGCACAAGCCATTTTTAAAAGTCTATAGCTACCAGCCGGTTCTAGTACATTTATCAAGGTTTAGAAAAACTTAAAGCATCCACTGACAGTTTTTCGCCCTTTCATCAAGGTCCAGAAGCATTCAAGACACCCTTGAAGACTCCAGAGAGTAAGCTGCAGCTCTTCCTCCAAGTGTTGCTTTTACTTAAAAGTATCATATGTCTTCTGAGGTGCGACGGAACAATAATCAAATAATAAAGGGGGCGGGGGAACTATCTGTTTTACGGTACAATCAGCTAGAGCTTGCTTTCCTCCCTGAATTCTGTCCGCTCCTTGCACTTCTCAACAGCCAGCAGCCCGCACCTGCCCCACTTGCCCGGAGTCCGTCCTACACAGGGGACAGGGACATGCAGACTCTCCTTGAGAGGGTGGCTCACAGTGTCCCCCAAGACTCATGCACATTCTTGAGGACACTGAGAGGCATGCTGGGTGGTTAACAGAATGGTAAGGGAGACTGCTTCTCAGAATTTATTACCTTTTTTTTTTTTACTAAGACTATAAAGAGGTAATTTGAAGATAAGATCTTTGTCTTCATAATATTATTCCATTATTAAGTACAAAGCCAGAAAGAGCCGACCAGAAAACATGTTCTGCCAAGTATCACCTCCCTAATCAGATTCTGAAGAAAACCACCAGGACTAAGACGGTGTCTGTAAGGCTTTTGCAGTCCTTGAGGGGGGAATGCGTCTGGAAATAAGGAATAAAGCTGTTTATTTTTCTTTTTCTTTTTCTTTACTTTTAACAAAGATGTCAAAGTGAATCCTCTAAGTAATCACCTTGGGATGCTACAGACTTACTCCAACACACACTCTAGAGATGCACAGTCATCTGGAAGCTCTCTTTTCAAATTGCCCACAAAGCAGGTGGCACATTCTCTGGAAGATTCTTAATGCAGTAAACTGTTATTCTTTCAGAAAAGAGTAGAATTTGGGAAGCAAGTAAATTATTCAGTGCCATGCATAGGTGAGTAGAATACAGAAACCTGGTTACTCCATTTCTTTTTTTAAGTGATGACTATACCTGGAATATCAAGGATCTACTGTATAGCAATCCACCCAAAACTTAGTGGCTCAAAACAACAACTTCTTATTTCTCATGACTCTATGGGTTGACTGGGTAGTTCTTTAGAATTATGAATAAAGTCATAAATAAAATCATAAATGACTGAAATGAATATACTGGTATTCACAGCAGAAGACACTGATAGTTAAAATTACTTCAACTTGTGAAAAGGGCCTAAGAATAGTCTAGAAATGTTGGTTAGGCTGGCATTATATGGGACTCTCACACAGTGATAACAGGACTTTCATTTTTATCTTTTTTTTCCTGAAACTGTCAAAGCAAAGCAAGCATGACTGCCATTTAGGTCCACCTATATTTCTGGGCCCAGATTTTCAATCACTTCTGGGTTTTTGCTTTTATTTAATGCAAGTCTTATGATCTGCAGACAATCAATATTTTCAGAAAAATGAGCAATTTATTCAGAATTAATAAATGAGCAGAACTAATTCATTACTATTTTCAAAGTAAATTTGACTAAGTGAAGCAATAAAAAGAACCTCTCCCTTCACGTAATGGGTCGTCTCAGCTCAGAGCTCCTCCCTCCTTCCAGGAAACGGTTCTGTTATCAGAGCAGTTACACTTAATTCTCAAAATTAACAAACAATGCAGCCAAACATTCTTAAAAACTACAGGATGTGACCTGGCCAAAGTATCACAATCAAAATGCAATGCATTTACCTGCAACCAATCCAGTGTCAGAAGTC
Source organism: Camelus ferus (assembly GCF_009834535.1). Classification (NCBI taxonomy): domain Eukaryota; kingdom Metazoa; phylum Chordata; class Mammalia; order Artiodactyla; family Camelidae; genus Camelus; species Camelus ferus. The sequence continues at coordinate 10,172,367 of NC_045698.1, read as the reverse complement.
CTATATAAAAGCATGTTTCAGTTTTAAAGCACTGCTATGGCTAAGGTACAATTTTAACTCTTATTATACTTTTGTTGTATGATAAACAGAAGCAAAATCTCCTTAAGTTACTCCAAAACATAATAAGCAGCAGATCGGAAATAAGTTTTCCTTCTGGATACAATTAGCTTTGAAGGAATACTAATTTTTTAAACATGTTAAGAGAAATTTTGGCTAACTTTGAAAAAGCAAAAACTCATTTAATAAAAGAAAAGAAAAATTAACTCACTAAATGGGTAATTTGTTCATACGCTGGAAGTGAAAGTAATTATCTAACATCAGTAACCACACCAAAGCTGAAACTGAGGGGAGGTTCTCATAGTGGATGAATGGCTCTATTATGAACCATGAACCCTTTGAAAACCCAGTGCCTTTCAGTTAAGACACTCCTCTTATTGGAATTACATGTCTCCCACCACAACTTACAGCTGGCAGGTCTCTCCTTGCAGACCCAGCCCAACAATTTCTAGGCTAACCCAGGCTCAAGGGGGAAGTACCAAGCGTAAGCCATGTAGTCGGCAGACACGTACCGGGCACTCACAGTAATCCTGAACGTGGCCTGGGTGTCCAGACGTGAAGCACAAACTTTCAGTTTACTCCCTGCCCCAAGAAGTATACCCATCCTACAGGGGAGACTGAAATAAACTACATAATCAACACAATCCGTATTCAAGTGACAAGTGCAATTAAAGACGAAGGACAGGATCCTGTGAAGTGTCTAAAACGGAGTTTCCTAACCTGAGGGGTCAGAGAAGCCTTGTAGCAAGTGAGCGGAGACCTAAGGATGGGGAAGGCTGGGGAGGGGCGGGGCCCTGAGAAGGGCAGGGGCGTCCTTCACAATCAGAATGAAGGCTCCAAGGGATCACAGTGAGGGGAGGGGTGAGAGCAGGGCCCCTGACTCAATGGCACAACAGGCAGAGCCCCTAGGACACGGCGTCTGGCTCCCAGAAGACACTGTGGCCACGACTGGTTCTCCCACCCTGGGGAGGGCAGAAGCCTAGGTCAGAATTACTGGCTTATGGCCAGCGCACTACTGTCACGCCCTTGTTCTAGTCAATGGAGGACTGTGCCCTGACCCCTAAATGATGCTACTTCAGGGGGGCCTCCAAACCACAAGCATTTACTTGGGCATCCCCAACGTAGGCTACATTCTCTCCTTCAAGTCTGCTTGACCCATTCCATCTCCACCCCAGCCTCTTCTCCCCACCTCCCTATCTGGGCCAGGGCGCAGCACCTCATCTAACTTAGGAAACCAAGATCCAGCAAAGGGAATGGTCAGACCAAAGGTACCGACTGGACAAGGCTCTGTTCAAGGTCAGCAAAGCTCTGGTAGTGAACGTGGCACCCGGCCACAGATCTTCTCCTCTGGGGTAACAGGGAAGAAGGCGGGCAGGGAACAAAAAAAGAGAATAAAATTATGTAAAGAGAATACAAAATGCCACAGCCCCAGCAAGCTTCTCGGATGTCTGCTCCATAAAGTCCAGTCCACAGAATGACATCAGGAGTAGAAATATCCTGATAACAACAGTCTCTTCTTAGGAAAAGAAGCTGGAACTTGTTTTATTGTTTGAAGGCAGCATGTGTTATAATTTTCCAAGAACTAATAGGCTTAAATCATTCAACAAAGAATAATATTTTCTTGAAAGCAGGTAAGACAGTTTTGTGCCCTTCCAAAGAAAGACACCATTCAAAAGAATATTTAGCAATTTTGCCTTAATAATCCAGAATCTTGAGAATACTGAATTTTTTTAAAAACCAAGGCAGATTCTACTTCTATAAATATCTCACAACTGTCTTTAATGGAATCTAGAAATATGAATATTTAACACCTTAAGTTGCAGGTTTGGGGAAATACTTTTCAGGAAAAGATTTTTCCATAGTTTTTAATAAACTGGAAGAAGCATATGCTGGAAATGAACTATCTTGCTACTATTCACAAAGACTTGATTCTGACTGGAAGAGTAAGTTTTAAAACTAACTCTTGTTAGGTCAAGCACTTCCCAGGGCTCCAAGCCACTTACTCCGTGATGAACAGCCTGATTCCAGAGGGGTTCTGAGGTTACAGGTATGAGCAAAGGTGGCCCTCAAAGTTCAGTCCACAGCAATCAACTGTGGGCTTGACTGGGCAGGATCAAGAGGGTTAAGAGGTCCGAAGCGCCAGACCCAGGCTCACACAGTCTAGTCAGGGCCTAACGCAAGAGCCCCCATACTTACAGCACAACAGCAGGAGGAGGATCACCCAAGCGACGAGGCTAATCCAGCAACTTCTGAAAACTCCCCAACTCCCACCATTACAGTTCCACATTAAGGCTGTGCTGTTGCTTCCAGAAGTTCTCAGTGAAATGTCGTTATGTGAAATGAGAACATTAACACCTTAAATGAAAGGGTTGGATCAAAAGATCTGAAACTTCTTGAATCTCTAAAACTCTGATGCTATACTTAGTGAAATTAAGTGCTGGGTAGAGAGTGTGGCCCAAAGGACCACAAGACTGGGCAAAGATGCTCCACCATGTCGAGAAGAACCCAGGTGGTTAGGAGAGGCTAACAGGTATAACACAGTGTCAGCAGAAAAAACCCAGTTATAAGTTAGACTGTACTATATTAGCAATGTTTATGAAACACATGCTATATACAAATATCTATACTTAAGGGGATAAAACACTAAAAGTATGTATTTCAAGACTTTAACAGTGATTACTTTGACTTTGACAGGATTCCAGCAACTTTTTTCCTTCTGTTTCCTAAATTTCCACAATGCACATTACTGGCAGAGCCCAGGTGGAGACCAAGATCTCTCACGATTCTACACATGACGCAAGCAGAGGCACTCTTTGCTCCAGATCATCATTACAAGGATAAATTTAGGCAAACAGACTCAGAAGACAGTGCTTCCCCCCAGAGCAGAGGCAGGTCTGCTTAAGGACTTGGAAGGCAAAGAGACGGTCTCTCTTTAAAGCAAAGAACAGTCAGGTTTACAGTCCAGTATAAAAGACTCAGGGTTCCTCTCCTGCGATACACCCCACAGCGTGCACAGGTGTTGACTGGCCTCAGCATCACCCTATAGAAATCAGGTTTTCTAGAACTAGTGCCCCAAAATGCTGATACCATGACTACTGTTAGCACCATGAGTAATAAAAGTTCTTGGTCTCTGAGCCAGGAGTCTCGTGTCTTCTGTCAGCAGCTGTCAGACTGTGGCAGGCTAACCTTTTAGCTTGCAAGTAGGGTAAACAGCTCAGCGGTTCGTGGTTCTTGATACACACGTGCTACTGTTACCACCTGAGATGCTTATTATTGGCTCGAAATGGTTTCCACTGCTTCCAACCAAAGCCGTGACTAATGATGTAACTGCTTTAGGAATCGGGTCTTTATACGTCCTTTCAAAAAGAGAAAGGGATAGGGGTCAGCACTGGACAGGGTGAATGGCATTCTCACTGCTGCTGCACCCCTGCTGTGTGAGGGGCGCTGTGCCTGGAGCTGAGGACAGGTCAGGCAGGAAGCACCCTGACATATAAGCGTATGTGCCCACATACATGCCCGCCGCCACAGGAGCGAGTGATCCAGGACAAGGTGCTCTGAGCGGGCAGGAGAGGGGAATCAGAGCGAGTCTGCAGGGGTTGAGGGAGGCTTTCCTGACCTTCGACAGACATCACTTAGTGGCGCACAGGTAGACCTTTCTTCTCCTGGCAGGCAGGTCTTCATTCTAGAGAAAGTTTACAAATTTAAACAACTGGCACAAATTTACCTGCCCTCCATCAATCAACCCAACTATGTTTTTGCAATTATAGACTAACAGCGTAATTACGGGATGAATGCTAAGCAGCAGACTGATCAGCAATTCACGACCCGTCTACCCGGAAACCAACCCAGCATCACCTGAAGTTGTTAACCACCAACCACAGCCAAATGGCCTTCGATGACTTCTGCATGTAAAGCTCTGGAATATTACCCAGTGAACGGCACAGACAAATTTAAGTGGAAGGTTCTTTAACACTTCATAGTCCCTTGTAGCCAGAAGGTGGCTACAAACAAATGAAAACAGTATTAAGGGTTTTCTAAGCACACTGGACTCAGGGTCAGAACTTTAAATTGACCCTCAATTTCCTCCACATGACTCTGGGCAAGTCACTTAACCATCCAGGCAGACAGATGCCTCATCAGTCACAAAAAAGGAGCAGAGCACAGGCTACTGGGATTTCTAAACGTCTAAAGGTAGAATGATTGTTTCAACTACTTAGATGGCATTCAGTGGCAGTGCCCCACTTCACACATAACATAACCTGAAAAACACAAATGTCCCCAAAAGACAGGCAGACGAGGCAGGATAATTTCAGTTAGGCTTAGAGATGTGTGACTTCCAGTCACAACTAATCTTCGCTGTTTAAAAACAACTTTTTTCCCTGATAAAAGTAACATACGTGTGATATGGCCTTTTTTTTTTTTTTTTCTTCAGAAAAAAATACAGATAACCAATAATTTCACAACCCAAAGGCAACCATCACTAACATTTAAATAAATCTCATTTAGAGTTTTTAAAATGTATATAATCACAAATATATAGATAAGCTTACATAAAATCTAGTAAAGTAGTGATTCCACGTAAAACACACACCACCAACTAAAACAGAACAGACAAGTTAAGGGAAGTGCTCAGAAAAACCTACAAAGTGCTACAAAGTGCTCAGGGCAAGCTGAAACTTGAGCAGGCTCCCACTGGCCAACCTGAAACAATCTGGGCAGAAATAATGATAATAATGGATAATAATCAATAGAACTAATTGACAATCTATGAGCCTATTCTGATATAAACAAACAGGTAAATGAGTAGGGAAAGCTCTTTCTTCCAGTAGCATTGCAACTAATGTAAGAACAAGGGAAGGAATTAGAAAATTACCATTTGGCAAATACCAGACAAGCAAAAATCACCAATGGGTATAAAGTTAAAAGGGGAAAGCATGATGAGAAATGTGATTCTTACACAGTTTCAAAGAAAATCCTCACAAGATACTAATTACAAAGCAAAAAGTTATTAATTTTACAAAGGAGATTGGTAGGAACCACCTGAGCGATCAAAGTTAATGTCACCAGTCACGGGACAGACACAGAACGCTGTGCGCTTCCTGATGAAACGCACAGGGACGAGCGCATCACTTCCACCACCCTTCTAGCAAAAATGCATCCTCTGAAGCTAATCATGAGGAATTAACACAGAAATCCATACAGAGGAACACTCAACGGTTTGGCTAGAATTCACTAGCTTGTATTCCTCAAAACTGTCAAGGTCCTGACAGATAAGGAAAGACTGAGTAGCTAGCTCTTCCAGATTAAAAGAGAACCAAAGAGACAAGCAACTAAATGCATGTGTGATCCTGGAACAGACCCTGCACCAGATAAAGGACATTACCGAGACGACTGGCAAAATCTGAATAAGGTTTCTAAATTAAATGACAGTGCTCAATCAACGTAACTTTCCTGATTTCGATCATTTTACTGTGGTATGTAATGGAACATCCTTGGTTTTAGGAAGTACACCCTGAGGTATCTGGTGGTAAGAGAGGCATCATGTCTACACCTTAATTACAAATGTTTCAGGGAAAAAAAAAAAGTTTATCTAGAGGATAAAAAAAATATATAAAAAACAGAAAGAAGAAAACATGAATGATATAACAAATGTGGTAAAATATTAACATTGGGGAAATCAGGGTGAAAAGTATTTAGAATTATTTCATACAATTTTTGCAGGTTTTCTGGCTGTCTGGCATTATGTCAATGTCTTACACATGTGTGCATATATGTACACTTACAGTGGACATCTTTCTGTAAAAGTAAATACAGATCTAAACCATCCCCTATAAGGGCCATCTAGTATTCCTGTATTGAATATGCCATAAGCTGTTTAACACTGCCAACTCCGCTACCGGCAATGCCTAAATATTCAAGCATTCGCCTACACACACCGTTTATTTCAGCAGAATTCCTAGAATAACATCCTTCCCTTGAAACACAGACTTTACTTGAATTTTTAAAATTCAGTTACTATCCAGGTATCTAGAGATGTCTATGGACTTAACATTTAACTTAAAAATGAATCAAGTCCTAAATCTCTCACCATGTCCATCACTCCACCTAGTGGGGCACCTGTGTAATAATGAAGAAAGAAAATGATCATTATAAACCTTTTAAACAGTCAAACAAAAGGGCCCATATGTGCCTTATTTACTTTACTTCCATTTATAGACTTTAAAGAGAAAATGAAAGACTGAGAGCATAAATACAAAGGAAAAACAAACTACCTACCGCCTGCTGATCCACGCTCAGAGACATCAAACTGGAGGATGGAAACAACATGAGTCAGAAGAATTCATAAAATTACACACACGCCAAGAAGTGGAAAGACAAGTCATATTTCTAAGGAACTTCAAGGGTAGAAAGTCCCTTAGCAATGCGTGTGGCACCTGCTGACTTTGACGATGCAGGGATGCTCAACACATGAGTGGGCAGAGCTGCACCAACTGCCTGGTCCTCAAGGTGCCTCGCTGGCACTGGAGCTGGACAGGCCAGAAGTGCTGACGGAGCCAACGCTCTTGCTGAGAATAGTGAGAAAGCACAGGAAGAGAGGCAGGCTGGTCAGTCCAGAGGTGGAGCAGAGGATTTGGGCTTAGAGTCTGCCCCAGGCACGGCATAGTAAGAGCACACCATAAATGGTCACTAGGATTTTCAGTAACTTCAGCATCCTCCTCTTCATCTTTAACTGCAGTAGTCAGGGAGGCTGTAAGAATGCATGGGAGGTCTTATTCCCCAGTTACACATAAATCAGTCACCTAAACGCATGTGGAAATAATCAGAAAGACGCCCCTGTCGGATGAGATGCTCTGACTCTGCCGACAGAGGATGGCAGAGCCTGAAGGATGACCACGGGCCTGCCGGTTATGACATCTGACCACCACACGACTGCCTCGCTGGTTACAGAGCGCTTTCTGAATGACATGTCGTAACTGATCTCTGGCTTCTGACCATGAGAACGGGATGACGGTGAATGATTTCACCATCTGAAAACACAATCTTGAACATAAAGAGCTAGCCAGCTTCAGAGTACGAACCACCACTTTTATCAAAGGAAAAAGGTTCATTTCTAGGTTTTCGTATTTTAAAAGTAGACATGAACAGAAAATCTGGTCAATGTATCACCAGTTAGAAGGAAATAAACAGAAATCCCACTAATTCTCAAATAAGCAGTTAAATTTAGTAATATATCCTTACACTATTTTATCTGTAACATGCATGCCCAAGGGTACACTTTTTCCTAAAAGAAAAATAGAAGCAAATAACAATACTGTTTTGTTAATTGCCTGATCACTTTCTTAATTATGAACATCCTTCGGTATCAAGGTGTATTATTATTATAGTATTACCCTACTACCTACCTCATTTTAATGGCTGAATAAAAATATTTTAATCAAAAATATGTGCCATACAATAAACAGAAATTCAAAATTATTACTAATAAATAGAAGCTGAACAGAAACAGTTTTGCAGACAAAACTTCCAAATTCGAGCTCCTGGAATTAGAGCAGTTATTGACAGATTTCTGAGTTACTTCCCAGCAGGGCCTCCATTTCATTCCCAGCAGCAGCAGAAAGCTTTTGAAAATATCCAGAGTTCTCCAAATCTCATAAGCTGTTAAAAACAATGCCATATATGGCACTTTCCCATACCCATCATCACTCTTTTACCTTCAAAGTAAACTATATCTTGCGGAGTAACCATTTCTGACTTGTAAACCACACTCAAGGTTTTTAGAACTCTGATTTTAAGGGTAGTCCAGACTCAGCCCTGAGGACAGGTAATGCCTATGCAGAATATGTTTAATCGGTGTAATAACAAACCAGATCCACTGTATTAACCAGACCCTCCCTCTTCTATTCTAGACCAGTAAATACTCATGGAAAGGCCAGCGTTACACTGACTGAATGAGTAGGGTTCTATCATATTCTTGTTATTAACTACCTTACAGGCAGTTTTGAGTCACACCTGTTGCCCCAGCATAGTTACCAACAGCACTCCCTTTCATTCTTACAGATGTTCTGATTTGTACAACAGATTACTTGGCAACCTACCTCAGGCTTCCAAGAAGTTACTGGGGGCACTTCCTCTACATCTGAATGAGACACTTGCTAAATGAAAGCATTCCTTATTATTGTCATTACTATTATTATAAGTGCTAAATACGTTCCTCTCCTTTACAATACAATCACATTATCCCTGACGATTAGATGCATCATTCTTTCTGAATTCCTTTTTTTACATTAGGGTGCATTATCTCCCAATTCTAGTCTTTATTACTCTTTCTAAATTCCTTCTATTTTTCGTTCACATCTTTGATATGCCAGCATCTCCTAATATGTTTAGTTTAAAAAAAAAGTGTGAACATTGAACAATAAATGAGCTACCTGGGGTTACTAAATACAGAGGTTAATCAGCACAATGAGGATTTCACAGTGAAGAAGCAGAGCTGCTAGCTTCAGGAAGATATGCTAAGAACCACGAGATTCTCCACTAATAATTATTTTTCCAGTCTGCAACTTTCCTGACTGTGGCCTAATTCTTTAAGTCCTGATTAGTGTCTACTTTATCATCAGAATGAACTTCCCTATTCATCTGACCTATGATTTATTCACTCTTCTTATTGTTATAAATTATACTCCAGGTGTTAATGATAATGAAAGTTAAGGGGCTATTCTCAAATGGCAGTAGAAGACCGCATGCGCACTGCATAGCCAACAAATGACTCATGATCAATAACTTGCTTCTAATTTCTAGAAAAATCATTTCAACATTTGTGGATGCAGAGTGTAACAGACATATATGCCAAGTAGGCCCAACTGGGTTTTTTGATAAATACTGTGGGAACTTTAATGAACCAGCCCTGCCCCACAGGGTGGGACCCAGAGGCAGACGAACAGTGGACACACCTCTGGTCAATGCCACAGTACAAGGCCTCCCACCTGTGTACTGGGGGGAGGTCTGCAAAGGTGGAAACGTTGTGCCTGCCACTCCCCCCTTTCCAGGAGAACTTGCTGAGCTACTTAATTAATTATATGTATCAATCTCGGGGGAAGGGTACTGTTACCTAATTCAGGAGGGAAATCCTAGAAGCACTTGTGTGGATACAACTGATTAAATTACTATGCAGCGCTATCTGGCTTTATTTTCAGAAGCCACAGGTGTCAAATGAAGGGGCAGGTATGCAAATGTGTCCTGAAAAACTGAATAGACTAGGCCAGCCATTCACTTCTTTTTGAGGAGGAATTAAACAAAATTTAGTAAGTTCTTTGAAGATGTGGGGGGATGGGCAGGTATCTGCAAAGGATTAGAAGCACCACAAGTCACTGCCCCAAGCATCTGAGTCCATCTTCAAATGAATAAAAAGGAGGAGAGAGAAGCCAAATCAAAGAAACACTTCCACTGAAGTTTCAGGTGCCTGAATCACTGAGACAGGCAGGAAGTGAGTAAAGGCGAGTGTCTGCAAGAAGGCCAGGAGCCAACTCCAGTTTCTCCTCTGAGAGGCTCAGACTTCTTTAGGAAGACATGTTTTGCACATACACATTTTTATAATGATCTCTTAAGAACAAAGGGGTTCACCAATGTTCTTTTTTAAACATTTGTGTAAGTGGTTGATTTCACGGATGGTATTGGTATTTCTTTTTCTTTTCAGATTGCCTAAATTTGACGACATCCTCTTTGTCAGCAGCTAGGCTTCCCTACACACCTGAGCGGACGGGGTCTGACCCACGCAGCCCTACCTGTCACCTTGCAGCCCACAGGAGGGCCACAGGTTAGCAGTGGCCCCAGGGACCAGAGGAAGCAATCCCCTTCAGTAGGCTGTCTCCCCTGTTCAAAATTAGTGGCCTGCGTTAGATCAAGCCTGTAACATCCTCGCTATAGATCCATTCACTAACGACAACATAAACCAGCTCTGTTGACCAAAAGAGGCCAACTGTCTGTGCAAGAAACGAACTAAATTCTGAAGACCTGGCTCTCCGCAGAGAACCACAGACCTCTTTAAAGCCCAGATGGGCAGAAATCACACAGAGTACCTTCGTGAGGGCAGGAAAATGAACTGCACTGACCCATAAATTTATGCATGCCTCAGTCGTGTTCCACCTGGGATAGGAATGACCCAACACATTCTCCCAGGCCACACACTTACTTAGCATAAAAAGTAACAGCCATCTCTGTTTTTCAGGACGAATCCTTTCCTGGCCCCTCCAATCCAATTCAACAGAAATACTGAGTGTTTGGAAAATGAGAAACGTCTCAAAACCATTCCACTTGTTGCTGGGCTGGTGATTTTCATCCAAATTTGATAATAAATACATCATTAAGGGTACTGGGTGCTTCATTAAACCACGGGAGCAGAAGCACCAGACTTGTACACAGTATTCAAGAGTAGGCACGTGCCACAAGTCACGTGCCAGAATCCTCACTAAAGCTTGGGCTTAATGTGGAATAATTTTCACATGTAGACACATTTTTTTCAATACTGCTACATTTTAAAAAATAACTTAAATACTAAAAATAGAAATAAATATAATCGAAAGTAACGTGATTCCCTAACCCTACACCAAACTGGCAATTTGTATGAGTTTTTAAAAGGGGAACCAGAGCCAGACTTGTAACGTCTGCAGTAAAAACCCAAGACCAACATTAAAGAATTATTCACGGAAAAACATTTTCACTACAATGAGCCAAAGCTCTACTGCTAAAAATACATTCGCTGTGCACACAAGTGCACGGGCTCATCCCACGGCCTTTCCGCTTAAATGGCATCACCAGATTCTCCCCACCCGGACGTTCCCAGGCAACATGGGACTCGACTCACAGGACAGACCTGGAAACGGGAGAAATTACAGCAGAAAAGCTAAAAAACGGAGGAAAACCATCTGGAGCCAAAAGTTGTTACTGGTGGGCTTGCCTCCTTCCTCCCTTACCAGTCCCTATTTATAGGTTATCATCAACGGTGCAGGGGAAGATGATGAAAATGAGGGCAGAAAAATCACTCAAATACAGGAAACAGCTTTCAAGACGTTAGAAAATAACGGGTCTCATTTGATAAGTCATGTAAAAAATAAACTGCATTAATTTATGCCCATGTCTACTGAGTTATTTAGTTGAAAACAGTTAAAGCTAAGTGGCTATGAGGCTGGACCAGGAACTATGTTCAAATCATCCCATTCCTTAACTAACTCTGTACCATGGGCTACTTAACTCCTCTGTACCTCCAGTTCCCTGTGTGGAGTGGGGACAACAGTGTCCTTATTTAGTGAGTACCTCAGGCAAGGAAAGCTGCCCTGAGAACAACAGATGGCACCGTGTCGGCACCCAAGAAAGGCAAGCTGGCATCTCAATTATCCTAAGATCACTTGAAACTGAATCACAAAATATTTACTCAACTCCAACAAGTGCAGAGTTTGTCCTTTTCACCAAAATGTTTTTTAAACTCTTTATTCTGCATAACCTGGCAGATGTCAGGAATAAAACACTAGTGATTTTATAAAATCTGTATTCACAAATCCAAATTTGTGATGTTCCACCTTGTTGATATTCTGGCCTAAGTTCTCGGCTGGCAAGGAGAAAAGCGAGGTTGTGATTATGAAAGAAACAAAGACAGAATCACGCTTCTTATCTGCAAATCTAACAGAGCAGGGTCTGCTCCCAGCTCAACCAGGACTGGCTCAGCAGCAGAACAAATGAAAACTTCAACGACAAAATACATTCATCCCTGTAAGAAAGAAGCCTTTCTTTCATTATTTTAATAATTCCTTTCTCCTCCCCTCCCCCCATGTATAGTTCTGTCATTGTTTTATAAGGAAATACATCATTTTAACAATTAGGAAACACAAAATGTAACATCTAAGTAGCAATAACTCCTTGGAGCACTCTGTATAAAGCAAACCTTCACAGCACCCTTTACTCAATAAGAGTTCTATGTGAGATCAAATTGAAATAAAAATTCAAATGTCAAGGTCTATTACAAAAGTTCATTTTTGTTCATAAGTTCAAAAATTCTAGCAACAAAAAAACACATAATTTATTCAGGTTACAAACTGGATTGAATGTGACTGCTAAAAACACTCCTTGGCACAATGATTTTCAAAAACATAGATTCAAAGGTCCATCCCGACGGAGAGCCAATTTCAAGCCAGATATTACACTAACGCTATAGGGAACAAAAGTGTGTCAAACAAAGCCCACGACACAAATGTTTACAATCTCATGGCAATGCAGAGAGAATGGCATTCTCCGTACCTTGGAGCCTCAACTATCAACAAAACAAAACACCACCACCACAACAAAAAAACCTGGTAACTTTTGCTTTTTCTTAAAAATCCTTATTGCCTCCATTAACTCTTGGCTGGGCATCAGCTTTGTTAATACTATGTACTGCATTTCAAAATGGTGGGGAAAATAGCATGCAATTCATTCCAGGACTTCAACTTACTGTATGTGGCATAATAATTAGACACATAAGAAAGACAGGCCAAAACTGACATTCCATAAAACACTATCAAGTCCCCATTCATCACTTCTGGCTACTCTGGCAAAGTAACTTTTTCATCTCATGACCTTCCCACTGTTAACACATCTTGGTATTAGCAAGCACTCATGCTGTGTCTAATTTGCCCAAACATCACCAAACATTAAAATAAAACTTTAAATAAACATGAATGTATCTGCCAAGTATTAGCTCACACTGGCATGGCAAAACCTTCAGGCTTTTTGTCCAAGACTCTCAAACATCAGAAACTGGTTACCGTTACTGATGTACGAATGAGGGGCCGTCATTTCAGAGGCAAATGAAAGTCAACCCAGTGCCTCTGTCCAGGTGAGGCTGACCCTGCCCGTGTGAAAGGCAACTCAAAAGTAGCATCAACCAGAATGTTTCATCAAGGCACCAACGGTACAGCCTTTCACTTCCATTTTAAATGAGTCCAAATTTAGAGTGTGCTCTGGAACAACGTGAAAATCTTACTTGAAGTATGTTTTTATAGTTCTTTAATATCCATCCACTGGATGACTCACAGTTATGGATCATAGAGGCCAGGTACTTTTATTTCTAAAAAAGGAATATGTTTGAGAGTTGGGGAGGCCGGCCTGGCGCTCTAAAGCTTGGTGACGAGGCAAGAAAAACAAGGGAGAAGCTAGATCATCTCCAGCTAGGAAAAGTGATTTTAAGGACCAAAGGCTCGTTTAAAATGTCACACTTAACTCAAGTTTGCAATTTATTTTCCAGTATAGTCTCATGAATCAAGTCAACATTTAAACACTACTCAGTAGTGGCTCTACCTCTTAAAAGTCTGTTTAACAAGCTATTCAAAACACCCAGGTCCCAGGCTGCTGAAAAAAGTATTTTGAAAACATTTACTGGAGCACAGCTAGGCATCAGTCTTTTCAGCGGCTCTTCTCAGGCTCAGGTACTCCAAACAGCATAACGGTCATCTCTGCTTCAAAGAAAAAAACCTCACCACACTGCCCACCCCCAACTCCCATTTCCACCTTCCACAAGGGGACTGTTCACTGGAGAACCTTCACAGAATCATTAAGGAAGTTAACAGTTGTCTATTTTACTTTGCAAATGGGAGAAGTCAGCCTATTTGTAAGAGAAGCAAGTTAGATATGCCTCCTGCCATTAGATTTTCTACAGATGTGTTTGCAGACTATGGGCTTATTCCCAACTGTCCACAGTTTGGTTTATTCTGTCAATTCTGCATTCCAAATATTTCAGATACAAATGCAACACCAGTGCGCCCTGTGCTAAATCAAATCAGCTGCAGGAAAAAGCAATTTAAGGAACACTATGAACAAGCCATCAAATAAACACTGAAAACAATTATATCTTCTGTGAAAAATTCTATTACTGGCCACAAACTGCTTAACATACACTCATAACTTAGGTAAGGCAGCATAAAATGTTAGTGATATTAAATGCAAGGCTTAAAAACTTACCTGGCAAAAGTGAAGACTCAATAAATAGGCAAATGCTTTTTTTTTCACTTGGCAGTAAGAATATGCTTCATTTAAATTTTTTATGAAAATACATGTCATGACTTAGCCAAATCCAGGCAAGCCTACTTCTCATCAATTAAATCAATTTCAAAATATTTAAAATTTTTCCCCTACATGTCCCAGAAGTTACTTATCTACCATCTTCCATCTATTTCATCTTTTTCCCTCCCTGTCTTCTCCCAATCGTTATTTCCACTTATCTTTTAGCCTCTCTTTGTGCTTTCCCAGGTGTCTGACATGAAATGGCAATGTCCTCAAGTGTCCCCTGCTCCTTGGCAGGGAAGCATCTCTGCATCCGCACACGCAGGGCAGGTGTGCCGCGTGGCAGGTATGCACGGACTGCAGGTGTGCATTGTACTCTGCCAGGAGTGGTGGCCAGCCTGGGCCCAGGAGGCCACTCAGAGTCCAGAAGACCTCTTCTCATGGCCACATTTAATACTTCTATGCCAGTCTTGTCTTTCAAATGTTCCTCAGAGGTGGCCCCCCCATGAACAGAATATGCAGCCCACTCAGGACGGGGCTGGATGGACAAGCACTGTCGATGTTCTTATGTACTGACTTTTCAGCTGATGTCAACAGTCCTCAGGATTCAATTCAGAAGACAATGTTAGGCCCCAGCTCTCCTGGAATCCTCTGTAACTTTGTTTTGGCTTCAAGTTTGAGAACACTCACTTTTAGCCTTTCTAAGCGGAAGGAAGGAAAGAAGAAATGGCAGAGGATTGGGGAAGGAGGCAGCGAGAGAGGGAGGGGCCCTAATACCATGGGAAAAAGGAGAAAGATCTGGGTGTTATGGACCCAGTCACTGGAAATGACTAAAATCCCTTTGAGATCTGGCAGTTCACTCCTATTTCAGGGAAGTCCAGCCCCCTAGCCACCACCCCACACATGCACGACTTCATTTATGCATACCACACCCCACCAAAATCTACTGATCACTTGCCTGAGAGTCATTTCACAAGCTGGGTTAAACAAATTGCTCCAGTTTTCTCTAAAGCACATCAGCAAGTATTTTTAAAATTTGCTTAATTCAGGATGCAGCAGATTGTAAGGTCACACTAAAGGTTTAACAACAACTCTTTTATTGGGGGTGAGAAGATCGTAACACTTTAAATAAACATCTCTATTGAAAGATGCACAGAGATTTCAGAAACTTACAGTATCTACAGTTACTTACCACCTCATGTCCTGATACGGAGAGATACTGGGTTCATAAAAGCAGTGATACATTTTCAGACTAAATGTAATCATCCTTAGAATTCATAGCAATGACCCGATGACTAGAGCTGTGAAAATGTAAATTATAAGAATCCTGGGTGTAAAAATCCTATATACTGAACACTGGGCAAAAAAAATGTAAGTATATGGGGGACAAAAGCAGCTCATAATTTTCAAATCATGACTAAAATCATGGCAAGTTACACTACGAATAATTATCATTAAACATTTCAAATAAATGGCCTTTCCCCCTTCCAAATATCTGTCACTTCACTATACTCATCAACAGGACAAATTCTAATACGTCCATAACCCCTTAGGTGCTTTTTGCAACCACACTCACACACAAAAACCAACAGTCAACAAAAAATCTACAACATTTAAAATTACAAACAAGCTTTATGAAGTGAAAATGTTGAACAGCCTACAGGGTACACTCGTACAAATGGAGGACACTGGACATGGCTAGACCCCGAGTGCATCTACAAGTGGCACTGTCCGCGAGCCCCGGGGGGCTGGGCCAGGTCCTGCTCGCGCACTGAGTCAGCGAGCTCAGGGAAGGTGGGCGCCCACAGGAGGAGTCTGATCTGCGGTTAGGGTTCAGGACACCAAAGGTGATTGATCAGATTAATGAACAATAAGATGCCAACTGCTGCAGAAAAGCACGGGAACCACAAGGGAAGCACAGCGATGCTCGAAGGGTGTCAAAGCGCGGGATGAAAACTGGACCCAGAAAGTGTCCACCCTCACTCCCACTAACCTAACTTGAATTTTTTTTTCCTGAAACATCAAGAACTTTCCACATATAGTATGTACTGAAAAGAACCATGATGAAACAAGTGTTTTATAATGGAAGTTTACTTCAGGAGCATGTAAAAGATGCTAACATGCAATCCTCCCTCTAAAAGTCCATGTCTTACTCATATGAGCACAGAACAGTTAGGAAGGGAAGTAAGACTCCTCCAAACCAATGACGTCCTGCACCACAGCAGACAGCTAATATTAAGCAAATGCAAACACAGTCCAGCGCGTGGACGCTTTACCATCTTCTCAATATGACAAAATCACAAGTTCAAAGCCACAGCAACACTGTTAGTGTCTTTAGTGGTTCAGAGGGCAGTGAAAGGCACCTTGCAGAACCCAAGCCCTGTGATCCGATGACTGGACAGAGGCCATGAGAAGGGGACACAGAGTTTCCAGCAGCTGCCAGTTGTCTTTTTGCTCAGAGGACACGAGAACAGTGTGCAGTATTTCCTTCAACTCCCCAGACATCGGTGCTGCTAAGGTGAGCAGCAAACCTCTCCTAACCAAAACATTTCCAAATCCCCGTGGATAAAGTCTGCAAGCCAGGCAATCAGTGAGCAACGGGTTGGATTTTCAGTGGACACGGAACCAGCGATGTGCACAGGCAGTAGGCTCTGGGAAGCCTGCTCATCTGGCCCAGGAGCTGTGAAGTCAAGGTCAAGGGGAAGTCCTCATTAATGCACCGGGGAGCACACGGAAAGCGGGAGTGAGAGTGCATATTTTTCAACTGTGGGATTCATATTCTCTCACGAGCCATGATCCCTTGGGTAATACGTTTGAAAAACAAATTTAGTCACCGTCTGTCGAAGGCTAATAGCTGGCAGCATCCCACAGAACCCCAGGCCACCAACGCAGGGGATCCTGAAAAGTGTAGCCAGGAATGGGGGCAGCTCACCGTGCATCCTTCCTTGGAAGATGGGGAGTAGAAGAGACACAACGTTTGGTTCAGTCCAAGTTTGAAACCTAATCCTATTAGGGAGGTGGGGGAAATGAGGCTGATGGTTAAGTAGCAGTGTTGAATTTGGTTTTTTCCCTTTTTTAAATTCGAGTTTCTTCAAGGATTTTTTTTTTTAACGGGGGAGGGTCAGGGGATTGGTCAAAGAAAGAAATCTTTACCAAGTAACAACTTTGTTTAAACCAATAACATTTAGGGGGTGCATTAATTCTTCTGAAAAAGCACACTACATTTTTTGGTAAACTGATGCCTATTTAACAGCCTTTTAATAAAACAAAGTCTCTAAGGACACAATTTTTTTATTATTTGTATTTACTGGACTCCTCCTATTGAAGAAAGGAAGGGAAAACAGCCCTGTTTAAACCACAATCCGGTTGATCGAGAGAGAAGACAAATCACAAGAATCATTGCACAGGCACAACCTCAGCACCGCAGAGCTGCAGCTGCGCAGAGCCTGAGTCACAGCTCTCAGCCAAGGGAAACGTAAGGGAAGTTCCAGGAGAGGAGTAACCAACCTGGCCACGATAAGGCGTTAGCCACAGGAAAGTGGAAGGAGCGGTGTCCTCTGAACCCTACTGGAAGACGGCCCACATCCCCAGATCCCAGGGGCCATCTGGGCTCCATCCTGAGGTACTCAGGGCTGTCTGCAGGCTGTGTGAGGAGCAGGGCACGGTCCTGGCTTGGGGCAAAGTGCACTGAGGGGCGATGCCTTGCCGCCCGGGTGGAGGCAGAGCGTATATGCCAGTCTGTGCCATCCCTGCTCCGGGGGGAGGTAACGGCAATGCCGAGGTTCTCAGCAGTACTTGGTCCTATTTTCCTTATCAATTCTCTAGAAAATCAGGGAATGACTTAAAAAATCATCAGAACTCCAAATTCACAACTGGGGAGCACTCAAACCTTAGCAAAATTAGGGCATAGAACACACTTCCATTATTACAAACGAGACTGTTAGCCAAACCTACAGGCAAGTAGGAAGAAACTTCATTGCACCGATAAGCCAATCCCTTCTAAAACAGACTGTCTCCCTGCTTTCAAAACTATTCATCCCACACTCTGACAACAGTTCCTATCAGACATAAGTGTGTCCCAAGGTTGAAGCATCTCTGTCAGGCAATCCAGGGAATGCTATCAAGACCAAAGGTGATGTGATGGAGGCTCACCTTGGTTCCACTCTGGTGAGCATGGCGCCAGGTGAGAAGCCATGAAGTCACTGACAAGGGAACCATGTCCCTACAGGGTGCCCTGCCCCCCTACCAGCCTTGTCCTGCCAGGCGCAGAAGGGCTGCAGAAGGGCCAAGTCCAGTGCATTAGATCAGTCTCTGCTTAGGGAGGGGTCCCCCATGCTGGGCCCGAGGCCCCTGTTTCCATTCACCAGTGCTGAGCCACTGCTCCCCTCCACCCCAATCAGCCCTGTACTTGGAATGTCCTGTGTCACCTTCACTGGGCTGTGACCTCCAGGTAAGTATCCTTTGTTCCACATACCCTGGTCATCTCTCTCCACCCACAAAGACAGCTTAACTGGAAGAAATGCTAAAATTTAAAGAGACAACATGGTGCCAGACAAAGAACACAGTAAGCCTCAGAGTTAGAGCGAGGTCTGGATCCCAACACTTCCACGCGTCCCAGCCCATTACCTTCATCAAATTAAGATGGTTAGTGTCTCAGGGCCTCATCTGTTCATGGAGAGAGAAGAGCGTCAACATGAAGAGGGACTCCGGAAAGAGCCCATGAGACACTCAACAGAAGAGTTCAGCAGGGGCTCCCTGGGGATGGAAAACACAGCAGCGGACCCTGATTTCCTACCCGACACAGAGCACATGCTCAGGGAACAGCAGTCGCCGGGCTGCCACGCCGTAAGTGGCAGAGCCAGAATACAAAACTCTCCGGATTTTTGGCTCTTTCCGCTGTGCCAGGTACTTCTCTGGCTATCTACTCAAGTTTCAGCCTAACCTTGGCTGAAATCCTCTCATCTGTCTATTTTCAGTACCCCTGACCTTGGTCTGTAAGGCAAAGCGAGAGGAAGCCAGAGCCCCGAGTGCACTGAAATGGCCCCCCAAAAGGGATTCCTGCAACGCAGCTGCCCTGGGGCTACTGTGGACGCACATCCCATGTGAGTGTTCCATGCTCCACCTCAAAGACATCCCGCCCAGAAACACCCAATCACAGGCCTGCCCACAGCCATTTACAACCTGGCACAAGGGCCATCAGGGTCTCAGATCGGATGGATAACAGCCAGCACCAGGATGAGTGGGCAGCCAACAACAGCAGACGGGGCCAGTAACCAGCTCATCTGTGCTTCGCAGGGTCCGTAAGGCACTGAGTGGGGCTCCAACTTCAGTTTCAACAGATGCCCCAACCTTTGGAGAGGCACTAACAGAATTGTGACCTAATCAATGTCTGGGAAGAGTTTTCCCCTTTCAGTGTTTTCTAACACATTTTGAGGCATCTAAGAACAATATGGTGTCTCCAGAAAACATCCACATTTATTCTATACTCCTCAAATAAGATATCTTTTTTCATTACTTAGAAAGAGGCTGTAACTTTAGTTAAAACAAGGAAAGAGACTGAGACATAGTGCTAATAGAAGAATCAAACCACAAAAATGCAGTTTAATATTCCATTGTCGGTTATTTTTTTAATGATCCATACAATGGAACCCAAAAAAATTCTAAAAGTGTGTATAAATGCCACTTTCTTGCATGATCTTTATACCTTAGTTCTTTTCTGAAGGATTTCACTGGACAAAGCTAAATATTTTATCATGTGTAGAAAAATAAGTCAACTCAAATAATAAACTCCAAAAGCAAATTAAAACGATCTACCTGTATTCTCATATGCAAAGATGAGACAGTTCCAACACATGTCCTACTTCTGTGATTCTTTTTTTTCTTTAAAGCTAAAAATGAGACTCTTAACCGAAGTCCAATTTAGGTTATTTTTTTTCTAAAGCAAGCGAGCCTTATTTAGGTAAGAATACTGACAGCTTCCGTTTAACTCAATACTCTCAGCACAGTTAAAGAAAAAGAGTGGTAAAATCAGTTAGCCTCTTTTGCCCCATTCGCTTCAAAGTAATCTTTTTTAATCCAATGAGAATAAGAAGCTCCAGGCAGTATGTAATGATCAGCCTGGAAATTCAGGCCACAAAGACTGAAAATATCAGCATGTAACCAGCTTTTTATCTAGGTTATTTCAGGAGGTTGCACCAGAAAACTAGGGAATATAATACACAGACCTGACTACGTCTGTGTTACAGTTCATTGGTACTTTACCCAATATGCCTTCCAAAACCAGGTAAATTTAAAAGATATATATATACACATAATATGTAGAAAATTCCAGATTGTAAGAAAAACACATGTTTTAATAGACAATTTGTTTATTTAAATATTTATACTTTTGAAGAATTTTGAGGGCAGAAAAAGTGAAAAAGAACACATTTTTATTTTAAGGTGGTTTTAAAATCGCATTTAAACATGCCTTTAACCTAGCATTACCAAACAATTAAGAACAAATACAGAACAATTCCTCTAACAAAGAAGCTGCCAAGGGTTCCAGTGCTGGAGACGATGTTCCCCGTGTTCTGGGACACCAGACTCACACCAGGGGATCAGGCAGATGCCGGCCAGGGCTGGAAGAGGCTCTCTGACCAAAGTCACTCCTCACTCACTCAGAACAGGACGAAGTTAAAAAGGCTTTTTCACCATCCTTCTTCTGTGATTGGAGAGGGGGGTTGAAGCACAAAGACCCCCTTCTGAGTTCTTGTGAAGACGAGGAGGCCGCACGCCAGGTCCTGAGTGTTGACAAATCCTGATTCACGGCTCTCAGCCCACTCAGCTTACACATGAAACGGGTGATTCAGCCACTCGAGAAGCTGGGGGCGGGGGGTGGTCTCTGAATGTACTTTAGGTCTGTTTTTAAACAGACCGCTATTGACAGGGGCTCTGAGTCAGCACCAGCTCTTCTGACTCCTCTTCTCGACCAGTTGTCAATGCCTTTATGTGTCCAATACTGAATCACACATTATTGTATACAAGTTGGGGAGAAGTCACAAAACACTCATCACTGGGAGTCATGAGTATCTTAACATGACTCTCATCTTCTGTGGTCAGTAAATCGAGTGACTGTACATCCTGGTTCGACAGGGACAGTCCCAGTTTGCACCTATTGTTCCAGAATAAAGATCGGTAACACCCTCTTTCACTCTCAAAAGCATCTCTGTTTGGATCATAAATTACATGGTCAGCCTATCAATTAAGGATGTCAAGTTAAGGAAGCATCACATTTGACAGCAACACCGGTCACCTTTTAAACATCAAGAAGGGACCAGGCTTTTTAACCACGACACAGAGCACAAGGTGATAACCTGGGGCTTCTAAGTTGAATCTTGGCATTAAGTACCTCAGCCAACTTGGACACTGACCCTTGTCTCTGCCCTTCTAAGTGGAGGCATTCCTGTGCAGACAACCATCACCTACAGTGACCCCTCCTTTCATCTCTGGTGCCAAGTAGAAAGCCTTTGCTGTGTGGTCCTCACACCACACCTACAGCTTGGCTGCTCCAGCTCGGCAAATACAGGGCAATGAGGGCCAAATGAAATCTCTGCCCTGAAGGAGACAGTTTTAGGGAAGAATGGTTAAAAGAAGTGGGGAAATGAAGAATTACTTCATGAGCTAGGAAAATCATGGAGTAGGAATATTTGTGAAAAATAAAAATAAACACGAGGCACATACACAATAAACAATATTAATGTAATCTATGATAAACAGATAAATGAAACAGAAAAAGTAGACAACACTGATAAAACCCTTGCAGTGAGGTAGAAACCGAGCCAAGTCGTGGTACAGCCAGGGCTGATTTTGCTTTCATTTAACCTGCAGCAGTGGGCCTGTGGACGTGCCAGGGAAGGTCTTACATTCACATACAGATGCAAAGGAGCCTCCTTCACGTAGAACTCTGAGGCGCCTGACAGCAGCAGACAGGAGCAGTTCGTCCTCTCCCAGGGGGCCCTGGGTCCTAGCCGAGGGAGGGAAGCCACTTGGTCCAGCGTTATCTATCCTCTTCCTTTCTCTCTTTTTCTCTCCGTCTCCCTCTGTCAGGTTTCTTTTATTTTTTATTTCTTTTTATTTTCCAGGGGGGAAGAATTAGGCTTACTTATTTATTTCTAGAGCGGTACTGGGGACTGAACCCAGGACCTTGTGTATGCTAAGCATGTGCTCTACCGTTTGAGCTATATCCTCCCCCACCCTCTTGGGCTATACCCTTCCCCCTTCTTTTCTATTTTTATTTTGTAATTCCCTATTTGCTAATAAACCAGAGACAGCATGCTTTAAAAGGTCAGAATCCAGAGCCACTGGATGCTCTGCTAGTGCCCCACATTTCAGAGCAGCCAGACACCAAGACTTAACATGAAATTCAACAAGTGCCAGAAACACCTGGCAGGAAAAAGATCTCTGTGTTTGAAATTTTCCCTAATATTTGTAAATACTCATATTCCAGCTATTATATGAAAAAATACAATGGGACTTTAAACTTTGAAACTTTAAACTTGTGAAATATAAACCACTGAAAACAAAATGTAAACGTGGCAATTTATTTACAAACGTTTTAAATACAGGAATATTAATTTGTTTTCAACACTCAAATGGTTTTCAGAATAAATCACCTGCCCCCTGGGGCATTCTTGTGGCTCACTGCTGTCAAACTGTAAGCACCTTCCTCTCTCAAACCTCAGGGCAGAGTCCACAGAGGAACCTATGGTAGGGAAAGTAGTACACAGAAACAGAGTCTTGGAAATGGGCTGTTCCTGCTAAGCTAAAAATACTCTTGTGAAAACTAAATTTAATGGTCAAGTGTTTCAGAAGACCACTGCATTTATGAAATGAATAAATCCACTCTCAACCTTGTAAATACGTGCATAAAATGTTCAACAGCCTTATAAAGACAGGACTTAAGACCAAACTCTCAAGTGACTATGATTTAAAGAAGAATTAAATGTTTTGGCTATCTCCATTCACTTGGCATTCAGTAAAAGTGAAAGATTTGAAAGATTAAATGTATCTAAATTTTAAAATCATCTCTGAAAGCATAAACAGGAATTTTTAAGACCTGTTTTTATAAAGGACTGGCATAAAATATATTTTTTAAAAAAAACTATGCTTGATTGTCGTTATCCCAAAATGCATTAGCCTCCCCCCAAAATTGTCGCAAATCAGTGTTTCTGATGCAGGGACACTTTTACTGTAACGTAGTATTTTGCGAACTTTTCTTTCACAAGCTTTGTCTCCCCTAGCCCAGCATCTAAGTGTCCTATATATTTTCATGACTCTCATAAATTATGCTGAGCCCCTACTAAATGGACTAATGTTACATTACACAAAATAGGCTACATTAATCATGGGGGGAGGTTCCCAAAATATTTGTGTAACTGTCAATGTGATCAAATTAGTGTTATTGAAAATGCCCAGGTAGATTTAAGTGAACTGAGCCTTATCAAACCTAATCTTGAGAAACACTGGCTTATAAAACATATCTTCCTTCCACACCTTGAGGTTATGCTCCCAAATCTAGTTTTATCCTGGTATAGCTCTAAATTTTAATGCTAGAATAATGTAGAATCTTCAGCTCCAAAGAATATACAATTTATGCAAAGGAAAAACAAGAAATGGAATCCATTACTAGACCTTCAAAGATTAAAAAGGAAAAATTGTGGAAGGGAAGGAGTTCTAAACAAAAAGTGGAGAAAATTGGAAGGTAACCTGAAAACTTGTTGAAAACATTTGAATCCTGACAGTCATAAAAGAAAACTGTGCTCTCAATTCCAGCTCGCAATGTTTTGGGAGTAGTATAGTTCTAACTAGTAGCAGCCTGGCAAATATTAATGGACCTCTTCTCAGAATACTGTTTTCAAATATGTAAAATAAAACACAGAAAGTTACACAGAAAGCTAATTATATTTTTTAAAGTTATCTAAAGATTTTAAAGTATTATGTGCTTCTTTATTGCACACTAAATAACAAGATCTAGCTGTCAGTCTAGTAGTCACTGATTCTGAAGCAGTGATGAGCATTACTGAAATTCTGAGAGATCTGCAGTAACCACACAGAATGGAATCTGAAAATATCTGCGATGTCCACTGGTGACAAGTCACAGGTGCTGCCAGAGCAGCTGCATCACATTCACAAGTGAAAGATACTGTGTTTAACTGGACAGCTGTGAAAATAAAGATGTAATTAATTTCTTTCCCAACCAAGTTCATGGGTCTTCACTCCAGACAGACCAAAATCTCTTACTCTAAACACTGTATTCCCTACTTGGCTTGCTGAATTCTACCTTTGGAGGGAACGTCTTAAAAAATCACCAAAAACAGGTTCTTAACCAGGGGACCATAAACTCCACAGCAGAATCTTTCTTGGGCAAGGGTGTAAGTGTGCCGTGTACACCCCTGACTGTAGCTGACCAGCTTCTCAGAGCTGCTAGTCAATCTCTCCTTAAACTATGAAGGTAAAGTAGAGTTGGCTGGGTAGACAGACAGAATGTAGACCCGAGGGAGAAACAGGAAACAGGCAAAACAGTGGCTATTTCCGAGTGAACCAGCTCCCACTCCCCACAGATCCTCCCAGGGAGGCAAGGCCACACCTCCTCCCTCCCCTTCCCTAGGCGGACTGAAGGGCTCTGTACACTTAAGATAAATCCCCTCTGGTGCCCCAGCAGCCAAGACTCTTAACTAAGTCAGGTCCAGAAAGTATATGCCAAACTGTGCATGTAACTAACTCCTTGCGTGCAAACTACTAAAAACCACAGCCACTGAGCATTAAGCCAAAATGGATGGATGGTGACCAGAGCTAACTTCTCAATAAGCCAGCAGCACTGTAAAGTGGATCTATCCCAAAAGTACACGAAGAATCTATACCCCAGTGATGCCGAAGTGTCAGCAGACACACTCCTTTGTTTCACTCTCCTGCAGAAGCCTTACCTAAACCTACTTGTGTTCACTGCTGGGTTTTTCGGTGGCATCGTGCTGCCTTTTCAGAGGACAGCCAACACATACAGCCGGCGAGTGGCTCTAGATGTATGCTGACCACTGCTGAGGGCAAGAGTCACAGAGATAGACCCTTCTCCTTTATATGTGGGAAACAAAACAAAAACAACACAAACCCTCTGTGCTTTGATGCCAGCGTTTTTGCTTTTAATTAGCAATGAGCCAATTTCTTTCTTGTTTTCTAAGCTTATGACCAGAGAAGACGTTTCAGACTGAGAAACATCCAGGAACAGAGAAGAACTAGTGCTTAAACCTAGTCAGGTTTCAGAGACACACATGGTCTACTGAACAATTATTCCGCAGCAGCCTCTCTGTATCTCTGTGGGTGATTTCCATCTGCACTCGGCCAAGTGATGAGACAGAAGAACAGCCATTGGCTGAGCCCTGCCTTTGTCCTCCATTATCCCAAATAATGTAGATTGCCTAATTCTGACCTCAGGCTGTGCAGCTTATGGTCTACAATCAAACGTTGCAAAGTTTAGCCAGCCAGCATTACCTTAAATGGTGCAATTTTAGAGTTCTTCAAATGCTGAAAAATCTGGATTGGCATTCCTGTAGTTTTAGTCAAAAGGATGATTACCTACAGCGACCAATGAGACTTAGCAACAGGTTTTTCCTATAACAGCACTATATTTTTGGCAAGCTAAAATGTTTTGTTTCTTTTACAACAGTATAAATAATTTTCTGTGTGTATGTTTTTTGCTGAACATAAATCAGTTCTTTCTCTGTGGTCGTACAAACTGAAGCACAAACCAGATGTCTGATTTACTTATTTTCCTGGGCAAATCAGGCCTGGTTGGGTCTGCTGGACATTCTGTGTATCTTTGTAACTCTAGGACTGTAATGATTTCCAATCCTTCTCCCAAATATCTGCATGATATTTGGTTTTATGGCAAGGCTAGATATAATTTAATAGTTGGAATGCTGAAATAGTGTCACGTTCCAATTAATTTCTCATTATTACAAACCACTAATATTCTATCTTCATTTTATCAAATGCTGAAATTATAGATCAAGTTAAAATGAGTACTTAAATTTTAATATTTTAATGCAAATGGTTGAAAAGTAATTAAACACATTTCTATGTAGATAATATTCTCTTTCAAGACCTTCAAATCAACTCCAAAACAAGTTTTACTTTTACTGACTGCATAGCACATAGTAGGTGTTCAATAAATGCTGCATAAACGAATAAGCGAGCATTAAAGGCTGTCTTAAATAATGGTAACAGTGAATGGCAAAGGGTTCAGTGACTAGCTAAAGGCTACCAAAGCATGTGTATCAAATTCTTAAATAAAACCAAAACTTTCTAACTCTAGTATATACAAATTACTACACTCTCTCCACTGAATGTGTTTTTTCAATTAAAAAGGAAGAAGCTAACTAGTATCTACATCACAAAGCTATCACAAAGAACTTTTATATGTTTAATATGAAACTTAAAAAAAAAATCTAAAACACGTTACAACAACCGGAATCTCTGGTTTGAGTAAAATACAGAAAATACCAAGAGTATAAATGCATCTATAAGGCATTTCTTTAAGACCCCAACACGCGGCCTGGTTGCCCATCCTCCTCCACGTCCTCTTCTCCCCGACTTCATCTGCTCTCCATTTAATCACCTGGAATCCTGTTTTTCTCAAATAATTTTTCACCTATCAAAACTGGCTACCATTTGCTTTTAATAATAAACCCCTTCAAAAATACTTTGTCTAATTACCAAATCACTCTACAGCTGGTGACAACACTTGACGATCCAAGTACTATCAACTTACAGATATTTTCAAGCTAATCCTAAAACGCCATTAAGTACTTATCACTTTTCATTTCCCAAAAGGAAGTATCAATCTACTAGTGGGTAATTCTTTTTTTAGGAACTCATCACTACGAATCCAATATGAGAAACCATAATTAAGTTTAGAAAACAATTTTATTACCACCACTGCACAAAATAAACGCAAACAAGTTACACAGCATTTCCCTGACATGCATTTTATGACGATAACTCAAGAACTCCAGTTGAACAAAACAAAGATCATCATAGACTTGATATATCATTATCCACAAGAGAAGCCTATTTATGAAAGAGGGCAAGCTATTTCCTGGGACTCAGTGGTAAAGTTACAGCAGTAATTCAAATTTTTCACCTTTGAAACAAAATCTCTCATTTTAAAGTCACTATAAATAATAACTGGAATCAAAGGAGAGAGATTCAGACATACCAATTAGTGATCAACAGAAATGACACCATCCTGCAAAAGAAAAGGAAATGGCAGCGTGGGAACACCTTCTTAAAAACACAACTCTTGTACTGTCAAAACCTCGTGAGGAAGAACATGATGTAAAAACAAAATGAGGACCTTTCCATTTGCAAAAGAAAGAAGAATGGAATAAGGCGGCCTTAATACCCAGTGTGAACATAACAGAGGTGATGAAAAAAGCAGACTCAGGTGTCTTTAATTTCCCTTTAATTCTGTCTTACACAAAGAACAAGGAACTTAATCCATGCACTCACCTCAAATAACCTAATTAAAAAGGAAAAATTCAACCATAGGAGTCAAAAATATAAACCTGTAATAGTGGCCCTAACACCCCAGCTGCAGAGGTCACCTAGTGGCTGTGAGCACTGGCTATCAGATCCAGGGGGGAAATTGGTAAAGGCCTCCTGGCTTCAAGGCTCTCTTCCCACCTTGGGGGCAAAGGGCATGGCCTGCCCCAGGAGAGTGCCACCAGACAGACCTGGGTTTCTGGGTGACATTTCCAACAATAAATTTGCATTTCAACATAGGTTATTCCAAAAATCAGGCTGAAACATAGAGCACTAATTAAAATGAAAAAGATGTAAGTACAGGAACATGAATTTAAACTTCTATTGCAAATTTTAGCATGAACTCTTAAGCCCTGGCACCCACCAACAGGTCAAACAGGCCAAATAAATCCAACACACTAAAGCCTAGCTTAACGGGCCACATTCCGAATCAGGAGCAGGAGCAGATACGCACACACAAGCACTTTCCAGCGCTAGACAACAAAAGCAAGTCATTCTACCACGGGGAAACAACAGATTAGAAATCAACCCTCTTGAAAATCAAGTACAAGTCTTTGTGGAGAGTCTCTCCTCAGTTCACCTATGTGGGACATCCCCATTTGGGGACTTCAAGGTAAACTTAAAAGGCATCTCTTGCATGAGGCTGTTAATAGCACAGAAAACTGGCTGGTGGATTCAACACATGCGCATGCACTCTTCAGGGATGGTAAGGTCCATGAAATCGGCGATAAAGCATTTCACTGACTTCAGGATGATGTGCTTGGGTGTGGTGCTGTGGATGCTGACACCTGCGAACACAGCCAGCTTTCAGAGCTACTCAGACTTTTCAATTTTACAAACATAACACGGAGTTATCCTAGAAACTTTTCCAAGGATCTTGCCTGAAATTATCACCATTCTTCAAGGGTATCTATTCTCTGGTAACTGTGAGGAACCACCTCGCAAATCCCACCGCAGTTTCTTCCCTTCCTGATTTGCTACGGTTTGAATACCCTCCCAATATCACACTAGGATCAGTTGATTCTGACATAGAGACAAAAAAGCACAATCATCAAGAAAAGGAACTTTGGGGAGAGATTTAAGTCACTCTCTGTAAGTAAGAAATGACTGTTCAGTAGTTAGGTACAGAAAGAGAATTTGCGTGACTGAAAAAAAAAAAAAAACTGTCTCCGCCACCCTCTGTGGGTAGAATGCCGCCACGGGCTCCTCCAGGCCCACAGTCGGAACCAAACTGCTTCTCCGGGACCAAGAGCTCCTTACAGGTCTGCGGCTGGCCTTCCTCTTTCACACCCAGCCCCGGCCTCACCCCACACCTGGCCTACAGCGGGCTCCCCATCCAAGGCAGGCCCCAGAAATCAGCATCTTCCAGCAGCTAGGATCCTTGGGCCCTGCCAACAGCTAAGCTTTGAACACTGGTCATCTTTCCTTAAGACACCTTTTTCTTTAAAGAATAGAGTGCTTTTGAAACCCGACTCTGTAGAAACATCTTGACCTAGTTATGAAAATCTGGGTTGGCCTCATATTGATGTGTATAATTTTAAAAGGCCCTGTGGCCTGTTTTCAGATTCATGTTAACTCCAGCCTTAAAAAAGATGGGAGGGTAAGTCCCAGAAATGGAAGCGAAGTATGGGAAAGGGAAGACCAAGAAGAACCTGAAACATTCTTGACAGGCTCATGGAAAGCTCTCCTGTGAAGACATTCCCAAGAGCTCAGACAATCTCACCAGCGCGCTGTCTTTCCCCGGCGTGACCTTTGCACAGTCTGCTCATCGGGAAATCAACTCAGTGAAAAAAAAAAAAAACAGTCAGAGGCAACAAATCAGACCTTAAATCTCAAAGGAAAACCTTGAGGAAAGATGCTGCTTCAGCCTCCTCTGTGACTGATCAAACCCAGTAATCAGCCAGCAAGCACTGATGAGGGCCTGCAGTGAGCCTGGCCCGTCCAGGGACGGGGATTTCACTGGAGGCACAATCCAAGTGCGAGAGGTGTGAGTCTTGAGAAGCAACTAATTAGTAACAGCAAACAACAGTACGGAGATCAATAGCAGCAACATGCACACAGCCAAACAAGGAAAAGGGAGGATGCTCTCTGCGGGAGACGACCTTACACCATAGAAGTGTCTGGGCCTCTAGCCCACCTCTGCCGACTTAACAGTCACCAATTCCCGGCAGCCTCCCGCCCTTGGACATGGGGATGTGCGTGCACTTGTTCATTCATCCAGCTGACATCTAGTTAGCACCGACTGTGTGCTGGGTGCTGGGGATGCAAACATGAATAAGATTTTGCCTCGATGTAAATTACAGCTTAGAAAATAAAATATCAGGAAGAAATTACATGATGCCAGGGTGACTGTGAGTCAAACTGAATTACAATGAATAATAACACCATAGTTTAGGGGAAGGAATTAAATTACCCCCAAAATGAGAGCTATTGGGTCTGCTTGCTAAACTAAGTTTATTAAAATCATCATAAAATGCAAATTTTATATTAGATAAAACTGGTTAAAGAGGGGTCGAGAAGAAAGAGATTCAGAGTCCTGGGCCCTGCGAAGTGAAGAGGCACAGTAGACAGAAGGGGACACGCAGAAGACGACTCAGCGCGAGGGGCCTGGGGACAGAGAGGGGATGCTCCAAGGGTTTAAGACTGTACTTCGGTACCAGTGCATCATCTAGACTCTCCCCAGGAATCTCTCCCTAAATTCCTGTCCAGAAATAAAACTCTGGACTACCTCCAGCCAAGTCCAGCAGCGGCCATGTGCAACACTGTCATTCTCAAGTGGTCAGAGAAGAGACAAGACAGAAATGCAGGGAAAGGGAAGAAATGAGAAAAAGAGGGATTAAAAAGGAAAGGTAGAGTCCCTTCAATGAAGAAAGGCAGTCATCACTTCAACAGGTCTGGAATCAGTGCACGTGCCCCTGGGGGCCACCATCCATCCCCTCTTGGCTGACTTAACGTCCTCTGGGAGCTAGAAAGCCCAGAGACGCAGGGTTCAGAATGACACAGCGGTGAGGGCGCGCACAGCTCAGAGTGAGGGCCCTGGTGACAGCTATTTACAGAGTTCAGGGGCCTTTTTGAAAACCTTACTTCTGGGCAGATGGGGCTCTGTTTGGGGAAGGAAGGCTAGGCCGTGAGGATGACCTCGGGGTGAATCACTCTGCTAAAGAGAGGAAAGTCCCTCTGAAGGGCATGCCGAGACACAGAGCCTCGGAAGACGGATGGTCAACAGGGAGAATGAAATAAAATACAGCTTCTGGGAAGTTTAAGGGGGTAGGGGTGGGGGGTAAGGGTTTCTTGCATTCATTTGTTCTCCTAGAGAGCGTCCTTCCTTCACTGAGAGATGGCGAGCTCCATGGCCACTGCACATCCAGGGCCGACTGGGAAGGGCCCACCTGTTCTGCTGCCCGTGGTCCTCGGGGCTGCCCGCGCCCTTAGTGTGTCTAACAAGTAACTCAACAGGCAAAATAACAGCGACACTTCAGGGCACTATGTGTAAACGGCTGAATCTGAGTTGAACACACAGACACTGCAATGAGGACACTACTGCCGAGGTAACCAACAATCAAGGGAATGAGCTGAGAGGCTTATTAGAGGAAAAAGACAAGCACATCAACGCCGATGGGCTCGCTGAAAGGAACGATACAGGATTCTTTCCAATTCTTCCAAAGAGAAAAGATTAGCCTTCCCTACAAAAGAGGGGT
Source organism: Camelus ferus (assembly GCF_009834535.1). Lineage (NCBI taxonomy): Eukaryota > Metazoa > Chordata > Mammalia > Artiodactyla > Camelidae > Camelus > Camelus ferus. The sequence continues at coordinate 10,141,006 of NC_045698.1, read as the reverse complement.
AAGCTCATGGAAAGACACCCAGTGATTCTCCAAATCCCACTGGCTGGGAGGTCACTGTCCACAGTCTTCCTGAAGCAACCTCAGGAAGACGGGTCCTGGGCGTAGGCAGCAGGAGCCTTTCTGCCCTGGATGCAAATCGGATCCTGGGCAGATTCTACCACTAGTTTTGCCTAATTTCTGTGACAGGTGGTTTTACGAGCCAAATAACCTCCCCTCAAGTCATCCATTTCAATAATTGGGCAATTTCATCCCGATTCATTCAAGCCAGTGCCAGCAGACTGCCACAGGGCAGCTCCCAGGAGGCTGAGCCAACCTTGCCAAGTAGTGAGCCACGCTTATCAAAGAAATTAGGGCTTAATCCCACATTTCCCGCCTTGCTCCTGTAATGGCTCTAAGGCCTATGATAAGATTATTTTTCAGATGCTTTTTGATACAATTATCAAGCTTTTTTTTTTTTTAAATTTACTAGCACTGACACAGAAGTGTCAGAAGACTTAAGTCATCTGCATGATTCATCCTGAAGGAGGAGTCACTACACTCAACAGAACTGGGGTTTGCAACCGACCTACCTGTTCCACCTCTGAGTGGCATCAGAAACCACCATCAGTACCAGCAGCACAGGCTCACAAAGGATACTTACACAGGCAGAGAAGAGGGTTGAAAGAGGAGTGCCCTGCACTGTTAATGTCTGGACTCAGCTTAAAATACATATTCACATATAAGCAAGTCAGGAACTGTCTGGAGACTGGAAAACTTCCTTGTTTTGGGGGGGAGGGGGGGTTCAGAAATAACTGTTAACATATGGCACATAAGAAATGAACCTCATGAAAATGTATGTAGGGATAGCCTGTTAAGACTCCTGAATACTTTAAGAATGTGAGAACTTTTTTTTAATCTAAAAATTATGTTCTTGGGGGATGGGCATAGCTCAGTACCTCCATACATAATTAAATAAAATTTTAATATAAATAAATAAAATACAAATTTTATAAATAAAGCTTAAATTAATAAAATAAATAATTAAATAAAAATTATGTGCTAATGTGTAAATACAAGCACCTAAAAAACAAACTAAGCTTTACTGAATTTTTAAATTACATAATAAGATTGTCATTTCCTAATCTGAAGTGGTTTTGATATATATCCACTCTGCTTATTTGCACAATGTAAATTGTCAGTGTGTCTGTGTACGCATACACGTGCACATGCTTCAGAACTCCAGTCAAGCTGCAGTTCCCTAAAAGAGTCAAAGAACTACTGTCCTTCTGAGAGATGCAATCTTTAAGAGCTGCACATCAATCCACAGACTAGAACAGGGAAAGATAAAAAGTTTTAGAGGTCCTCTTATGGAAAATATCCTTCACGTGGTTGATGACATATAAAATACCTTGAAAGTGAGTATGCTGCCTGAATCTACACTGAATCTAATCTTGTAATACTCCTTTTACTATTAAGCCAGAAGATAAAAATTATGCCTGACTACTGCTATCAAAATAATATGGAAGAGTATGAAATCTCTAAGTGGACCAAAAAAAAGAAGCAAATTCTATGTGAGTTCTCAAAGCTGAGGTGAAGCGGCCACTCCCCAAATGCTTTAAATATTCTCCCCACCTACCATCACTGCCACTGTTTATTTTATGTGCATATATAATCCCCATTTTAAATCATGGTGTGAACTCTGCCATTTTTACAGGTGAAAAACAAAGCAAGCACTGATATTTTTAAATGTTCTCAAGTATCAGTACAAAGAATATGGGCTAGGAGAGTGTTAAATTACAAGCCATCTGTGCTGATAATTTACGATATGATTTCTCTAATCTCCTTCAACACTACATAACATCTCTATGGCAACACAGTGACTTCAAGAGCGAGTCTGGAGGGCCCATCATGCATTCAGTCTGTTCACACAGCACAGAGCCAGACTGGTCGGTGAGCTCCTCAAGGAGCCAGGGTCTTCTCCCTCAGGAAGGATGTCCCATCGTAAGTGGACTGCATTCACTTTCTCCAACCCCTTCGGACGTGTAAGTGACCTGGTCCTCACACTGCACATCATACCTTACACAACACTGGCCATGGCTGTATAACCCAAAACCAACATGCGCACCCTGGCACAGCTCAGTGGTTCCTATCCTGACCTGTGCATCTGAATCACCAGTAGGGTTTTTTCAAAATACAGATTCCAGGGCCCCACTCTAGAACTACTAAATGCAAATTGCTAGAGATTCTGTAATTTTAAAAAACTTTTTAGGTGTCTCTGTCCTAGTCTGGGTTAAGGAACCAAGAGCGTAAATCACAATGAGCGTTCACTGCGCCTCCCTTGGAGCTGCCCCCGGGGGAGACCCAGCAGCTCACACTCACCGAAACGATCACAACCCAAAGGACCAGAATGCGGTCTTGACAAGGTACTGTGCCGACACTGACGCCGGTGAGACCCGGGTAAGACAGACGGTGCAGTTTCCCAAGGGAAGGGATGCTGCAGCTGAGTTAGGAAAACCAAGAAGAGGCGGGAACACCAAAGACAGAAACAGGATAGAGCACGGACATGGTGTGGGCTGTGCAGTGGGGGCTTGAGAGGCTGAAGGCACAAGACGTCCAGAAGCTTCCCTTGAGGCCGGCCCAGATAAGGCGGATGGACTGACTAGGTCTGAAACTCAGAAAACTGCATTTGTGACTCACACGTGGCCTTGGTTACAAAGGACGTTCCTACACCAGGCAAAGAAAAAGAGGATTTGGGGGTGGCAGAAAAAGAACTGAAAATGTCTCTGCCCTAGCTTTACCAAAATTCTCATCTGTGACACAGGACAAACACTATGTCTATCAATAAATGTGTGATAAATGAGAGCTAATAGACTAGGTCCTCTTAAGAGCATCTCAAATTTCATTTTCACCTTGAGAGCAATTCCAATTAGGTGGACACGAGCTTGTTGATCTCTTTCAATTTTAATTTCTCCGTTATTCCCCAGCACATTTTTAAAAGAGGCCAGAAGAGAGAACCTGCCTAATCATCTTGCCTCTTTAGAATATAAACTCCCACTGGCCAGAATATTATTTTTGTCTTCTCCAGCTGTATGGGACCTAGCACACTGACACTGTTCAAAGGATAAACAGCTCATTCACTACACCGTGCCACATACATTAAATAATGCCCATAAAGTCCTTTGAAGATGAAAACCACTTCAAGTGCTAAGTAATTCTGAGCTAGGCATCTGAAACTGAGAAACAAAGATGACAGACCAAACATCATAAAAAAGGTCATCACCCAGCAGGAAAGCTCCTGTTCCACCAGACCTCTGGTCCCTTTGCCAGCAGGCCACACAGCAGACAAAGCCCCAACCTGCCTTACGTGTTTCTAATACGTCTAATCAGGAGAAGAGATTTCAAAGTGCTAAAAAGAACGAAAGTCTTCAGTGGTTCCTTTCTTTCAGGGACCATGCCCAAAAGCAACTTCAAAGCCACACAAATTCTTCTTCTTTCTGAGATGTCTCCTTCTAAGTGAAGCTAAAATACTCTGTATGAAGTGTCAACTCAATTCTAAAATGGGCACAATGAAAATTCTTGCAACAGAGCATATGCGATTTTATGCAAATTAATGCAGATTCTGCCTTGGAATCTAACCAGTACTCCTGATCCCATACGCGAGTGAGCAGAGCTGACTCCAATGTTCGCGAACACAGAACTGACACTAGCAGGAGAACCCTGGCTGCAATTTTTAACGCTCAGACCATATTCAGTAGGAGCACAGCACAAAGCTGCCTCTCCCTTCGGCTTCCCTGGAACGCTAACAGGGAGACTAAGTGTCATCAGCTCGCACCATTTCAGGTGTGCTGTCCCAAAATATATCAGTGTGAAATACACACTGACCCCAAATACACCACCTGTTGGGAAGCAAAGTCTGTCCTTTACTTTTTGACTGAGACTCTCTGAAATTTTCAATTCAGGGAATAGTTAATCCAACGTTTTCTAAGAAATTACCAAATATACCATCAAATCACAGCTGAAGCCCAGTCAGATCTTATCCACAATGCTCTCCTTCAAAAAGGAGTGATTTCTTTTTTTCCTCTCCCTGACACTAAAACAAGAGATGTAGACAGCTCCCCGAATGGTGTCACAGACCTCAGGGTGATGTGCATGGCACCGCAGGACGAAGCCTCAGCAGGCAGACTCTCCTTTCCACCCACGACACCCACCTTTGGGAGACCACCCCTGTGCACTCGGCACCCTCCTATCCACCCTTAATAGCTATTAACCTGCAGGAAGTAAAAACCTCTCTGAGCCTCCTCCCTCAGGTATAAAATTGGGTGTCACTGCCTACCTTGCAGGGGGCTGTGAAAATTAAATAGCCGGTGGTTGTAACCACTTGATAAATGAAGCTGGTTAAGAATCTGAAATATTGCCAATTCAGCCATAACTTTTTTTTATTGATATATAACTCACACACTATAAAATTCACCCTTTTAAACTGTACAATTCAGTCGGTTTTACTATATTCACAATGTTGTACAACTATGACCACTAGCTAATCCCAGAACATCTTCAGCACCCAAAAACCTTTCCCCAGAATGTTTGATCCATTAGCAGTCATGACCTTCTACTCTCTTTCTAAATCAAAAGGCTTAAAATACTAAATAAGCAAATCATGATTCTTCTTTCTTGCTAAAATGTCTAGTAGTAAGAAGGGCTTATAGAATTACAGGGGATGAATTTTCCAGAGCACAATCTAACAAGCACGAGGACAGTCACAGAAAATAGAGAACACAGTGTATGAAACTAAGACTGCCTCCCTAAAATCAAGGGCCCATGTTCGATGTCATCATTTAATGGAGCAAAACACTGAACAGCAAGTACTCACTTTGCCTGTAACAAAAGATCTGCACCCAGTGGTCCATGGTTGCTAGAACTGAGTGCACACACACACTTCCCAGAAATCCCCACTGAAGCAGAACCCAAAGAGCTGCATTAAATTCACTGGGAAGAAACATTCAGTCAATGAAGGGCACCAGGCAAGTCTCTCAAATCGTGACTCATAACTCATTCTAACATACGAACTCTGCTCTGTTCCCTCCTCGGAACATGTTAAGGATCCTGCAAAAAGACCCGCCCCACCCTCATCCTGACACGTGCCCGTTCCCCCCCCCCCATCCCGCACGCCGCATTATTCATTCTTACCATCTCAGCGCTTTCCTTCTCCTCTCTTCTGGCAATTAGTACAAGGAGATGAAGAGGATAAACTGTTTTTTCCACGACAGGTGTCATCTTTATAAGCCATACTTATTAGAAATTAATCTCCTTTTCTTTTTTGGCAACTCCTTATTTTTCACTTTTGTGCTTCCACATCCCCAGAAAGTGAGCTGCTGATGGAGTCTGGCAGCTCTTTTCTTAAACATGCCTCAGGGGAGTTCCAGCGCATGACTTCATCTGTTTTCTTTGGGTGACTAAGTGACAAGGCATGGAGCTGAACAGAAGCTGACCGCTAACTGCCAATTTGAACAGTTTCAACTTGAAGATGTAGGTTCATTTGTCACAGTGGTATGGCTAAGCATTTTGAAACTACTTTCTGCATTTTCTAGGACTGAGTAAATCAGTAAAGACACTGAGGATAAAAGGAGCCCTCGCTGTCAGAGAAGGGAATTACAAATTTGGGGAAGGGAAGACTTAAACACTGTCTGTAATACTGCACCAGAACTGAAGGGATGAGTATAAACTTGCAGTTTTTATTATAGGTTGATATGTGCACAAAGAGATTGGGACACCTACGTACGTGATGTGTGTATGTGTGCATATATGTGTGTGTACATATACACACACTCCCTGCTTCCTAGCTCTGCGCACTGAGAGGTGCTAAAAGTAACGACAGCCCAGAAGCAATAAGCACACTGAGTGCCCAGACTGAGTTTCTTACCACAGCTTTCTGCTAAAATGAACCAGGCTCCTTAGAGAAATGGCTGATTTCAGGGCTGGAGTCAGGAAAGGACAACATAAACCTGGAACATCTTATTGTGTCAGAAAACAAGAGAGCGCTCAAAAAATAAAGGGCACAGGTCACAAAAAATAAAGGGGCCAGCCTGAAAGGACATCACTGATCAGATCTTGGAAAAGCTGAGCATCAAACTAAATAATGACAGCAAAGGACTATAATCCACTGAGTAAAACAGAATCCATGAGGCCACACTTGGAAAAATAAGTGGGGCAGAAGGAAAGGCTCCTCCTTATAGCAGAAAGCCAACAAAATACGAAGGAATAATGAAGTTAGAAATATCACCATTTTACGGCGAGGATACAGCTGAGTGGTAGAGCACGCACACCTAGCATGCACAAGGCCCTGGGTTCAATCTCCAGCACCTCCATCAAAATAAATACCTAATAACCTCCCCCAAAACAAACAAAAATAATAATAATAAATTTAAAATTTTTTAAATTAAAAAAAAAGAAAAAGCACCATTTTACATCATAGTAACCTAGTAACATTCAGGCAAAAGTCATCACCGAGACTACAACCAGCAAGGGAAAGTTGGGAAAGGAGCAGGATTTTACGTAGTCTCCAATTACCTCCCCACAAAACGCTCATCACAAGGGAAAAACACAGTGGGGAAACCTAGTAGTCACCATCTGAACCAAATGACGGAATGAACGTCCCAGTGGGCCGTTGACAGCTGTGTCCCTGCGCTCTGGGCAGGACGCAGCCTTCTGCCACAAAGGCGCGACCTGAACCTGGTGGGACGGAATCATAAAACACAAACTGAGGGATAGTCTTCCAAAGAACGGGCTAGGATCTTCAAAAATATCAAGGTCAGAGAGAGACAAAGTAGGGAAATGTTCCAAATTAAAGAAAACCAAAGAGACATGACAACTGTATGTAATATGTGGTCCCAGATAAAATGCTAGACTGCCAATATTTTTTTAATCCCCAAAAAGGATGTTTCTGGAACAACTGGTGAAATGTTATTAAAATCAGTAGATTCAGATAATAATATTATATCAAAATTAATGTCCTGATTTGGGTCATTATGTAAGACAATGTCCTTGCTCTTAGAAAATTCTATTTAACCACCTTTTCGAGGTTAAGGGCATCTCTCTTCTGTAACTTACTCTCAAATAGTTCAGAAACAAAATAACATGTAAATTTAGTATATATATAAAATATATATATAAACACATGTGTTTCTGTGTGTGTGTGTGTGTCCAGAAAGGGGAGGAGGGGAGGCAGGGAGCGGATTCACCTGTGGTGAAATAGCAACAATTCTGGAAGCTGAGTTCTTCTCTGAACATGAGTTCTGGCTTCTCAAAACAAAGCTACCTGCCCATCCCCCTCAAAAAACCTGAACAAACGTTAAATGTAATCAACAATGAAGACGTGAACCAACTAAACAGTCAAAAAAAAAAGTACAGTGAAATCTCAATTCGACTAAGCTGATATAGATTTGAGCCTTGTACCTTCTCTGTTGGTTTAAAATCAAAGATAAACTAAAACAGCATGTCAAAAGCACGTATCTCCCCCAAAGCAGCAGGCCAACCATACTTTTTTAATTCCACAAATTTTTAAAAAGCAAGGATTAAACAAAAACAAAAAAACTTGAAATGTTTAGAAACTCCTTGAGAAAACCAGGAGGAAGTGAAAAGTAGATTTTAAGAGTACAATTCCCTTCGGATTATATAATGTCTACACTCAAGTGCCAGCATTTCAGCCATCCTCTGGCTGAAATATTAAAAGTCCACGGTAGATGAGGAGTTGCTCCGAGACACAAACACAGAACGTGCTCACAGTATGGACATGATGCTGGGAGTTGCACGTGGGCTAAACCTGAGCTAGCATCCCATAAAATCAGGCTCCACATGTGAGGGGGGATGAAAATGCACCCCACAAATAGGAAAACCTAGAACACGTACCCAAGAGTTACCTCACTGAGAGTGTGGGAAATTAACCACAGTCATCCTCTCTGTGCACATTTCCATGAATAACAGCAAAGAAATGAGTGGCTGCAGCAAAAACGCTAAATATAGAGATCCCAGGAGTTACCACACCCACCTTACAAAACTGGCCCCCCAAAAGCAGCTTAGCAGCCTCCGGCCCCTCCCCACTCCCCCACCCATGTGCCCTTCCTTCGTTACAAAGGAAGCCCCAATAACCTTTATAATGTGTCACACAGAGCAACTGGCTGAAAAACTTCCCTCCCCGGCCAGCCTCTCCCCACCCTTCCCGAACTTCCCTCAGCCAACCTTGACAGCCAGAGACTTCCTCCCCAGCACTGCAGTCCAAGTCAGCACAGCCTGGGAAACAGAGGACCAGCGCGGCCACGGGAGTCCTCCCAAGACAGAAACCGGTGGGAGCCAGGAAGTCTCTACACACCTCGGTGGGGAAGCTGGGGTTACTAGGGTTACTGATGTAAAAAGGAACACCAGTTTTAATTAGGTGAGAAAAGAAAAGGCATAGAAGCTAAATTACAGGGCTCAGACCAACGTGGAAAAAAAAGCTTGCTCTATCCTGGAATCTTTCATTCCACTTTTGTTTGGTGTGAGACTTGTAAATTACAGCTTCCCTCTTCAGCACACAAGGATATACATATTTTGTTTTAAAGATCTGAGAATTATAACACAGGACCTTGTGGGATGCTGTACAGAATGAGGATCATTTCTGCTCTCTCTCGCCATCAGGGAGGGAAAGGGCACATGAGGGCTTTGAGGTCTGGCAGCCATGGTTTAAGTTTCAGCTCGAGCCCTAACAAGCAGGGCAAACTGGGGCGGTCATTCAACCTCCCTAGAGGCTGAGATCCTCTTCCTAACACAGAAATAGCATCCACCTGCTGGAAGGATCTGACCTTCTACAAGAAAGCGTATGTAAAACACCTGCATGGTAGCTCGAATCACAGGTACTCAGACAGTAGCCAGTCATGGCAGCAATACAGGTAATAGTTCAAAGACTTTACTAGGTGTTCCTGAAGGACAGAATTTGCATTAACAACATCTGGAGAGAAGAAAAAAAACATATTTTAAATATCATCCTATGACATTACGAGCAGGTTATTACTTTCTGGATGCACTTAATTTTACTCTCTTATGGAGCGTAGTTCCAAAGGTGTTATCTGACCCCTGATGGCTGGGGGTCCTGGCCTCCCACCTGCTCTGGCAGCTGCTGCTAAAGATTTAGGTGACAGACAGCAAGCATGTCAAGAGGTAGCAGGCCATTCTAACACTACCCATCATCCTAGTTCCCCCTGAACACCCCGTGTGCACACTGCAAGTTGTCACGGAAAATTTAGTCTTCCCATCTTAATTCTGCATAGGGTTTACAGTCAAAGTTTCCAGTAATATGGTTCAGGGGACAGGTCCCGTCTCACCAACAGACAGACCCCTCCTGTGCGTTTAGCAACCAGCAGAGCTGAGATAGGACCTAAAAACAAGGTGATGTAGATAAAAGAGATGCCTAAAAAAAGAATCCTGCAAATTGAACTGCAGTTAATTATCAGGAAAGAAACACGTACACAGCCAGCAAACAAAATGCTGAAACTCAACGACTTCTGCACAAAGCCTCCCCCGTGAGGAGCTACCCTCCCAGAGACACTCATCAAGGGACTTGTGAAAGGAACCTGTCACGTGAAGGAAATGTATGGCCTGGAAGCTACTGAGTTAGCACTGGTTCTCAAGGCTCCTGAACCCAAGATATATCGGGACAGGTGCACAACATTTAGATAGAGGTGAAATAAATGTGTGAAATAGACTCTGCCCCTGTGCAATCTGGCTTTTTGGCACTAGTTAGGGTCCCCTGCATGCTGGCTACCATCACTGTGGTGCTGAAAAGGGCAGTGAGGGCTGGAAGGGACTTCTCATAATCACGATTTTTTTTTTTTAATAAAGCTATCTAACAAGCAAAATAAAAATCTTATTTGTTTAGTCTATTAGACTAATGAGGAATTTGTTCCAGTTATTTGGATGCCCAAATATTAGACACTTTAAACTTCAGAGATCTTATTGTAAGTGATTCTAGTTCGGTAGAAATACATCAACATTCTAATCAAGGTCTTGTTTCCCAACATAATTGTATCCACCTTCAGAATAAATAATAGAGGAATTGTACTTTTTGGTCCTTATTATTTAAAAGTGACATTAATAAAGTTATCCAAAAAATACCAACCGTTTTGTTCTCCTGCAGATCCTAGCACACCTGACATGAAGAACAAGGATTAACTAAAAGTAAATGCAAATAAGAAAACATAAAGCTTTCAGAATCCAAATGGCCCAGAAATACCCCTCTTTAGGTCTGCAGACATGGCATTCAACAGCAGCAACAATGAAGAAAAAGGGATTCTTGAAGATGTGGATCGGCGTGAGAAGAGCCAGTGAAGTAAAAGGAATAAGCAATGGAAAACAATTTTATATATACTGTCTTGACCAACCTCTCACAGACGTTTCACATAATAATTGTCAAATTCAAACTAAAGCAGCATGTCATTTATACACATCACTTCATATATACTAAGGAACATCAGGTCTTTTTAAACAGATTTCTAATATTAATCTCTGATATATTCATTCCTTCTTGCACTGAAACTACCCATTCCACAGAATTCCAAAATGGGGTGTTTTAAGACTTTTCCAAGATACATACACATACAGACACACACACACACACACAGACACACACACACACACACACACACACACACACAAAGAAAAATCAGACACCAACACATCCTATCTAAAAATATTCGATGACTGTACTTTTAAATTTGAACTGTGCTTTTCTCAAGTTCAAAAATAGTTTTATTTTATGGTTATGAGTCTTAAGCAGGGGGAATAACACTTTATAAATTCATTAATTAACCATTAACACTGAGAAATACATAGCTTCAGAGTCAAGTACATACAGAAAGGCCCTCGAACAGAGGGCCAATGACCTCACACAGAAATTCATGCATGAACAACGCCCCCTCCCCCAAATGAAATTTATTCCTAGAAATTCCTTCTTTAACACAGGAACGTGAGGCACAGCAGACCACCCTGCATGTACCACTGTTTTTCTATCTGGACAGCAGGAAAACTTACCAGAGTGGGAAAATCTGAAGCTGAAGCAGAAAAAATGGTGACTGCTTTTATCTAAAGACAGTTGTGTTAAGTCAGCAGACTTTACTTAATATGCCATATGGATTCCCAAGTTACACTTCTTACAGAATCAAAGAAAAGGGTCTTTATTTCCCCATAACTATCTTCAAAGTTTCCCTAGACATTAGAAGAAGTTTGGTCCCAGCTTGGGCAGTCTGACAGTTACCATCTTCAAAATCAGTAGAAAATCCTTCCACAATAACTCCGTTTTGTTCAAGTTTACCTAGAGAAATGACTTGCTGGATTTCACTTTTGTTCTTATCACATTTTTACTTACATTTCCTTGATTACTAGCAAGGCTGAATATCTGCTGGCCATTTGTACTCTGAGTTGTCTGCTTATTTTCCTTTTGGATTGCCTTTCTAATTGATTTGTGGAAGCTCTTTTTAAATTCTGTATATCTAATTCTTTGTCTGATTTGTAATAAATGTTTTCTCCCAGTTTGTGATTAGCCTTCTTTAATGTTACGTTTTAAATTAACATACAGTATAACTAGATCTGTTGTTGTTGTTGTAGTACAGTTCTATGAATTTCAACACATAGAATCACCACCACAACCAAGATACAAAACACTTCCATCGTCTCTCAAAATGCCCCTCGTACTTCCCCTCTGTAGTCCGGCCCTCCCCATCCCTGACTCCTGGCAATCAACAATTTGCTTTCTGTCTCTGCAGTTCTATCTTTCTGAGACTGTCATACAAGTGGACTCCTTCCTATAGAGACTTCTGAGACTGTCTGCCTTCACTCAGCATCAGCGGAATGGATGGCCCACAGTCTATCTGCTCACACGTACCCATCTCAATGCTAACAACAACAGCAGGCAGCAAAGGGCCTAGCCCTTCCCAGAAGCAGGACAGGAACAGAGCAGTGTATACCAAGTACTTCCTTCCTGGGACTGAAGGAAAAGAGGGGAGGGTCCATGCAGCCGGCAGGACCTTGCAGAAATCCCTCCTAAAGAGAAACCCAGTGCAATTCATCACTGTCCACAATACGGCCACAGACTGTAAAACAAGCCTGATGAACTCATGTGGACACCGCTAACCCACAGGACCCTAGACCTAGGATCTGTAGACCTGGAATCTGTTCTGTGTGTTTGCTAACGTTTTCATTAACGTTTCCTCTGTTAGTGTAACTGCTAAAATGTACTTAACTTATGAAAGAGCCCAAATAGGGTGATACTTGCAAAATATAAGATCTGCTCCATAGATTACTCCACACGCCTCTCCAACCAGACAAGACTAGACACATGGCTCATCAAAACAGTTATCTACACTGCAAGTATATTTGTCACCAAAATGAGGTTTCATAGTGCCACAGCACACGTGGCATGGGGTCAAATATTCCAGACTCAACAGGAGGTCTCACTGGGAAGAAACCCCAGAAGCTACACCCTTCCCCCAGCTCAAGCCCCTACGCCACGTGCTTGGAAAGTCTGCACACTCAACTCTCACCCTAGACATACAACCTTTCCCAGAGAGCAGGTGATTCACAATTTGGGTTTCCAGGGGCTTTCTTACGCGAAAAGGGACAAAAAAAAAGGAGGAAATTGAGGTAACACCTATTCCGTTAGCAAACTGAGTGCATCCATTAGCAAATGAGAAGAGGTGAGACTTATGAGCTCGACAACCATTAAACAGGAGAGCAAGGATTCCCATAAACAAGAGCACCTGCGCAGAAGGCTCAACGACGTCACAATGCTAGGAGACGACACCGGAAGTTCTAGCCAGGTGCCTCTGCTTCCTCTTTACGAAATGGCAGAGATGGAGTGAAATCGAGGTCTGGTCGGGGCTGGGCACTGTGGCAGCAAGCAGGAGGCTGAGGCCCCAGGAGACACTGCCTCCACAGTAGGCACAGGAGCCCAGGGATGGGGGAGAGCAGGCAGAGGGGAGGGTGGCAGCCAGCCAGTGCCCTGCAGGGCTTTGGCCCGATTCCCACCCACTCTCTCCTTTTCACTCCTTTGCCTTCAGTTCAAAGATGCAGTGATAGGAAGACCCAGAATGGCTCCAGCTGAATAACAGTAATTATTATTATTGTTGTTGTTGTTATTAAACAGCCTCCAGAATGCCCACACGCAAGGGACAATGAGGAGCGTGCCGATGCGTACTTATCCCCTTGCCCAGGCTTACTGAACAGCTCGGTGGGAGCATCTGGAGGATGAGAGAGAACTCTGAGCCCAGCTGAACATTTGCAGAAGAAATGAGCAGGGGATCAGAGGTACCACAACCTTCCATGGGAATCCAGTGGGTCCATTTCTTCACTGCCCACCAAGTAGCTGCTGTTCTGCCAGCAGAACTACTAAAAATTTGTCAAGACAATGCACTTAAGGAAATAAAAACCAATTCATTATAGAACCAAAGAGGAATGAAGGAGGTTGTTAGGGCTGCTTTTTATAGTAAAAGACAATTCATCCCCATCAACATAAGTGACTTTACTAGGCAGTAAAGTGTGGCTATTGATTAAGAATTTGACTTTTCTCTGGAATTTTGCCAAGGATATGAGATAAAATTTTATTTTCTCCTGTAAAGGAGTCAAGAAAATAAACTTAAATATCAGATTATGACAGCTCCAAACACATCTTTGACTTTTGCTTAGAAACAAATCCCAAACTTATCATAACATTTTAAAGTTCTAAAATAGCCATCCTAATCACCTATTTTTAATATACATTTGAAGAACATATTTAAACCACATGCTTCAGAACCACCGGCTTCATTTATGTCTTGGTGAATGGTTTAAATGGCTTCATTTAAGTATTTGACTCTTGGATGGTTACACTGCAAAGGGAAAAATACAATATCCCGTGTCAGTAAGTCAGTTTACAAGAGCTCAATGAAAAATTCTTTCAATGACTGTCTTCCTGCTCTTTGGTATCTTCAAAATCACTTATAGGATCTTTTTAGCTAACTCTTTGCTTTCCTCTAAAACTTAGCCTCACTGAGCCACTGAAAAAGGGGAAACCAACATTCACCATTAAGGTACATCTCCTTCAACTACCCTTTTCAAAATATTGAGGGTAACAAGGACATTTCATAATACAACAATTATTATTGGTGCTTACAGGGACCAAAGCCGCCAGGCTTCTAAATATCCACAGAAGTAGCAGAGCCAGCTCAGGGGCCAGATACTTCAGTGGTGGAACATAAATATGAAGAAAAGTTCAGTCAATATTCCATGAGGAAATCATCATATCAAAACATAGAAAGACATGCACGCTGCTCCCTTACTAAGTCACAGACTCGCCTGTCTTCACATATTCCACTGCAAAGAGAAGGGCTGCAGCCAGGAGTCCAGAATAAGACTTAGTAATGAAAGGAACCCAGCACGATGGGCCGTGATGCTTCAGAAAAACCACAAACCTTTATTCTCTGCACATTCATTTAATGCCAGCCTAAAACATGCCAGGCAGGTTAAAAATAATGCATTTATGTAAGCACCCACACACACACACACACACACACAGACTCTCGCAAGGTTAAATAGAGAGCTCTGAAAGAATGATTTATTGCCACAAGAACAGAGCCCCAAAATAGATTGGCAATAAAAGTGATTGGTCCCAGCGGGATTGAGAACTAATGTAAGCAAAGTCTTGGCCATGACAGGCATCCGGGAAAGAGTACCAGACTCAGGGGCATGCTTCCCAGCCCTGACCCCACCTCTACCAGAGTTCCACCCTGGGCAAGTCATTCAAACCCCCTCAGAAGCCTGATTCCTCTTCTGAACAATTAAAAAATAATAATAAAAAGTAAAAAAAATTGTAAGAATTTTGTAACAGAGTCACTTACATTTGTGATGCCTTTTTAAAAGACAAGTGGGGAATAACAATTAGGTGCTGAGGGCTCAGAGGGAACCACAGAATCCGAGAGGGTAGCAGCGTTTGAGCCATCTCCCCAGATCCCTCTACAAGTGCAGGAGTCCTGTCCACAGCGCCCGGCTCTGAACCCTGGCAGGTGGCAGTGCCCCTGCTCAAGTGCTTCTAGTAATGGAGAAATTACATGGCAGCCCATTCTACTCCTGAACTGCTCTAATTATTTAAAAGTTCTATGAAGCAAAATTCTCCTTTTTTCATCCAACTATGGTTACCAGTTTTTAATCTCTGATAAAATTTAAATGCAGGACAGACAAGGAATAAAGAGGAAAGAAAACAAGGTGGCCTAGCAAACAGTTCCAGGGCAGAGAAATGAAAGGCAACCAGTAGAAATGCCTTGTGTAGGTCACGCTGGCAATCTTAAGTATCAGGCTCACAACACCCTGGAAAAATGTTCACCCCTTCATCTGTCCACCCCAGATGGACAGATCTTATTTTTGTGTTTCTACATCTTAGGAAAGAAAAGAATGTCTGACTTTACTGATCAACTTGACCTCTCTGTTCAGCTATCCACATTCAATCAACACTGTCCAGAAGGACCCCCGGCCTGAGCCATTCTACCAGGTGAGTTCCCCCTCACTCCCAGGTCCGGCTTAGTCCGTCCGAAAGCCCCATCCCACCCCCACCAATCTAACTGAATGGTCCCTCTCTACCCTCCCTCTGCTAGGTATCACTGCCCTAGATGCTGGAGCCAAGATCTAGGTCAGAGATTCAGAGTTGCCCAAAGGGGGGGAAAGCACTTTTAAAAGATGTTCCAGGTGACCCCTGGAATGGAACAGTGCAATTGCTGCCTACTTAAAATCTGCTCTGGTACCTGTTCCCAAGTCAAACAACTAAAGGGCAGTTTGCCCAATCACTTCGGAGGGCGGAAGAAAAGAGTAAACCAGGGAGCAGCACTGACTAGTTCTGCCCCAAACTGAACATGAACAGGAGCCAGGGCATGGGAGCAAGCACAGGCCCAGGCATGGCCACCAACGTATTTATCTTCCCAGATAAATCCCACGGAGAGCCACACTGACTGGAGGAGGGTTTTCTGTGAGTGTCCAGCCCAACCTGATGTCGTTTGGGGCTCTTAAGGGTAAAAGAAATGATTTTTCTACCATGTATGATAAAGATGTAAAAAAAAGTCTGGTCTCACGAGCACCAAAAATTCCATCTCTGGGGCACAGGCGTCCTTCTAGCAGAAAGGAGCTGAATTTACACAGAATCTATTATTCTGTGACAGGTGGTAGAGACCGAGAGAAGACAGGCTAGACTTTAGCTTCAGGGCATAAAGGGAAGACATCCCAGTTCTGCTATTAAGAGGTAAGACGGGGCTGCGCTACCCGGCAAGTTGCACCAAATAAGGCTTTCATTTGAAGGAGTTCATGTTTTCCTAGAGCTTTGCTTTCTGCGGGGACCTCACGGGGAGAGAGAGCACCGGGGAGTATATTAACCCCAAGCTGACAGTGCAGAGTCGGCGTCCAGCCACAAACAATCTGTTAAAATGACTCACAAACAACCCCGCCTGGCAAAGATCAAGAAAACGAGGGAAGACAGTGCTAAACCAGGTTATCTACCGGCACTGCTAACTTCTGTCTCTGACCATCGCCCTCCCACTGCAAATTGCTCCTTGGGACCCAGATTACAGAACTGATCTCACCGAATCTGGAGACTTGATTTTGAAAGAGGCCACGAAGAAACGTGAGCCGCCGGCCTCCGGCGCGCGCCCCATCGCAGGCCGCTCCCCCGACGTCCCCGGCCCCGCGGTCCTCCCAGGCGCTGCCGCCAGCACCCCGCACGCGCCCTGCGCCCGCCCGCCCGCCCCGGCCCCGACCTGGCCCGCCCTCCTCCGCTCTCCAGCGCCGAGTCTGCATCCTCCCGGCCCCACGCCTGGCCCGCTGGGCAATGCGTTCCAGGCTCCGGGCCCCGAGGCCGCCACTGCCGCCCGGACGCGCGAGCAAACGGGACTCGACGCGGGGACGCGGGACGCGGGGACGCGGGACCGGCTTACGCGGTATCTGGGCCCGGGAGGGAGGAGGCGCTGCCGCCACCGGGGTCTCAGGGACGCCCTGTCACGCCTCCCGCGCCTCCTCCCCGCGGGCCGGTCGCAAAGCTCGCCTCTCCCGCCGCTACCCGCTCCTTGCCCGAGAGACACCGAGCCACCTGGCACTGCCTCTTAGGCAGTGTCCCGCGAGGGCTCGGCCCCGCGCCGCCCCCCGGGGGCCACCAAGTTCCCAGATGTCCCTCCCGGGCCGCCCCCAGAGACAATGGCTCGCCCATCGTCCGGCCGCGCTTCATTTCTGCCACCACCTCCCCCTCCTCCCTGGGCAGCGGGTGCCATGGCTGCCCCGTTTCACAGAAGTGTAGATCGAGGCTGGGGAGGTGACAGGCTAGAGGACCGAGCGAAGAAACCCGGCTGCTTATGGGGTTGAGAAGGGGCCAGGTACAAATCGGCCACGGAGACCGGTCCAAATGAGAACCCGCTTTCCCGGGCCCGGCCCCACCGCCCCAGTGCGCTCAGCCTCCCTGGTAGGGGCCTCCGCCCTCGCCGTCCCTGCCGCCGCCTCCTCGGCCCTCCCGCGAAAGAGACAAAGAGCCGGCGCCCCAGCCCGTGGAGCTGTAGCCGCCGGGGCGGGCGACAGGGAGGTTTTACCCTGGAACGAGGGGCGGGCGCAGGGAAGGGCGAGCCGGCGGCGTCCGGGCCGAGCCGCGGCGCCCCGGGCGGCGCTGGCAGCAGGACACGCCGGTGTGGATCCGGGAGCCCCGGCGTGGGCCAGTGGCCTGGGCGAGCGCGCGCCGGGGCCGACGGGCAGGCGAGCATCGGACGCGCTGGGGCCCGCCGACCGCGCCTCCGCGGCGGGGTTGGCAGAGCGCGCGAGCAGCAGCGCGGTTGCACTCACCGGATCGGAAGAAGGCCGCGATGTCGGCCAGGTCCTTGGCCGCCTCCTCGGCCCCCTCGCCGGCGCCACCCCCGCAGCCCGAGCCCGCAGCGCTGGCCGTGGCGGCAGGGCCGGAGGACGCGGCGGGGGCGGCGGCACCGCCGCTGCTGCCGCTCATGGCTGCGGCGGCGCCCGCGGCCGCGCCCGGCTCGGGCCCCGCGCCCCTAGCGCCGCGCGCCGCCCGCTCCGCGCCCGGCCTGGCGAAGCCGAACGCCCAGCTGCCCGCGCCCGGCGCGTGGACCCAGAGCCCCGGGGCGGCGGCGGGCGGCGGCAGCGGCGGCGGCTCGGCCCGAGGAGCGCGCCCACATAGACGAGGACTCCGCCCGGGAGCCGCGAGCCTGCCGCGGGGCGGGGGCGCGGAGCCACGGCCTCGGCGGCGCCGGCCGGAGCGCGGGCGGCTGCGCGCGCCGCGCCGGACACGCAGTCGAGAGGGCGGGGGCCCGTGGCCGGCGGGAGCTCCGGGATCACGGGCGCCGGCGGCAGCCGCGAGCCTCCATCTTGATTTCAAATGGGGAAGGAAGGAGGGGGAGGGGGGAAATCACGGCCGAGGGAACCCGGGTGAAAGGAAAAGGGAGAGCAGGGAAAGGAGAGGAAGGAAAAAAAGAGGGGCTTCGGGAATTTCCGGCGAACATCGTTAGGGGCCGGAGCGTGGGCTCGGCGGTGGGCGGGGCCTTTGGTGGGCGGGGTCCGATGGAGGGCGGGGCCGCGCCGAGCTGCCGGGCGCCCAGAGAGGCGTCGAGTGGTTGCGGGAGCGTTCAGCCTTGTTCCTTCTCTTCCTCCCGAGCAGTTGCAACCCTTGGAAGGAGCCGGAACGCTCTGACCAGCCGGGGCGGGTCTTTCCAGGTCCGGCGTAGCGCCCCCAACTGGGTGCTCGTTCCTGCAACGCGGACGGTCCTCCGAGCGCTCGAGCTGTTTATTACTGATCTCGCCCTCGGGGCCGGATGACTCGGGCACCGGGCCGGTGTGTTTCTCGTTGGCGCAGCGTGGGCAGTGGCACGTAGACGGGGCTCCATAATAGTTGTTGAATGAAGAGGGAGATCGTGAAAACGGGTTTTACATACTCCAGCCCCGGAAGGAGTGGAGCAAGCCTCTGAACACCTGGGGGACGCCTCCTCGCCTGTAAAATGAGATTCCGGACTCACAGCTCCTCCGGCCTTACTCCACCAAAACCTAGAGAACGGGGAAGGTGATGATGGCTGAGGAGGCCAAAAGAAATGAGGGGTAGGTGACATCCAGCTTTACAGAAGAGCCGTGTCAAACCAGCATTTGACAAATATTCAGGTAGAAAACGCCTATGACGTGGCTACCAGAGAAGGGAGGAGAAGGTACGGGTGTTAGAGGTTAAAGGATCAATACGGCCGTAAACAAGAAGAGACAAACAAGATTGATTAAAAAAAAAAACTGGTTAATGAAACCACTATACATGCATACTGGAAATGAACAATTAAGTAAACAAATGGTGAGTGGTGGATACTAAATTTTTCACTGTTGGAGAGGGATGCTAGAATGATCCACGTGGTACGGGATTAGAGTTGGAGACATCAGTATGAACTCATGTTTAGCTTAATATAGACACAGATGGATATGTAAAAAGATTTACAGATATATGTGTATACGCAGCTTAGTACATGTACATATATTTCCTTCTTTTGTCAGCTGGGTGGGTTTAGAAATAACACTAGCAAGATCTTGTTATTAACACCGTCCTTCAATAAAAGGAACCAGGGCTCCCTAGGGAAATGGCTGACTCCTGGACTGTGGCAGGAAATATACAAGAGAGCCTGGAGCATCTTGTTGTGCCAGAAGGTAAGGAAGTGCTCAAAATTTTTCTTGTGTTAATCAACAACCAGAACAATGGTGGGGGTCTGTCAAAGCGGCGCAGGAGCCAATTGAAAGAGCTCCCAGTGACTAAAGCTGGAACAATTTGAGCAGCAAAATAAATAAAGCAATACTTGATTGTACCCAAGGTATGAAATAAATATCCATGAGTCCCTACTGATGTAATTCAATGATTGAATGAGCAAATAATTGAGAGAGAGGAGACAAATCTCCCACGCAGAAGAATTCCAAATCATTTATATATATAATTTGCCCTGAATGAGATGGAATAGAACTCCCTTCTCCTTAGCTATAGGCTGCAAGTAGTGACTTCCTTCCTGAGTACAAAATGGAAGGGGGGAGGGGAGAGTAACGTTACAAGGGAGAAACCTGACAAACACTACTTCAGCCACATGATCAAAGTTAACAGCAGTGATAAATCATGTGGCTGGCATGTACCCTTGATATGATATAATAAAAATGGCACTTTACCTCTGTGGTCTTCCTCCCCAAAACACAGTCTAATCATCAGAAAAAAATCAGACAAATCCTGGTTGAGGGACATTCTACAAATGACCTGACCAATACTCTCCAAACTGTTAAGGTCGACAAAAATAAGGAAAGTCAGAAAAACTTTCATAGCCAAGAGGGGCCCAAGGAAACATGACGACTAAATATAATGTAGTATTCTTAAGGACCCTAGAACTGAAAAAGGACATTAGGTAAAAACCTGGAAAATATGAATAAAATATATGGACTTTAGTTCATAATTATGTACCAATAATTGTGAGTAATATGGGGAAATTGGATATGAGATATGTGGGAACTCTGTACTATCTTCACAACTTTTCTGTAAATCTAAATCTATTCTAAAGTAGAAGTTTATTTTAAAATATATTTTAATTGTATGTGCAGAATCTCAAAAAACAAATTCATTAGGTTCCAGTTTCACAAGCCATCAGCCCAGGTGTCCTGACAGTGTTTCTTTTTCTTATTTTTCTGTTGGGTACTTTCTATCTCCAGCTCCCATTCCTCCTCATGGCTTAATCCTAGTTTAGGAGGAACAATGTCCAGGGTTTCTTTGTCAGCTGAGTACCTTTCCCCATCTTACCTTCTCCCCAGGGTTGCACCCAAGCTCCCAGAAGCACCGGTGATATAGCATGGGGTGGGGATGGGAGATTGCACCTGGTCCTTGGGCATCATGGGTTCATGCTGGTACCAGTGCAGATGTGTGTCCCATATCTGTCTGTCCATCTCCCTGACACTCCTGCCTGGACTGCAGGCATTACCATGACCTTGCTGCTTTCTGCTGTTGCAGCCTCCTCACCAAACCTCGGGGTCTCTCAAGGTCTGCTGGCAGTCAGCACCCCTCCTGAGTTGCTCCCAAGCACTCAGGAAGACATTCAGCTACTCACTGGGATTCTCAGTCCCACCCCTCCTCTCACCCCCACTCCCCACCCCAGGAGTGAGGCCAAGTGCTCTCTGCTCCCAGATCCCTCAAGCCTACCTGGACACAGACTTCCTTCCTCAGAGACTGAAATCAGGGTCTAATACGATCCATTGTCTCTCCCTCAAATTGCAGAATTGTTGTTTCTTCCGCAAGAAGAAAACTTCACTCCAGGTTCCTCACACTTTCTTCGAAATCTTTTATTTTTGGCATAACCTTTGTGTTCCTGGGAGCCTCTTTTAAATTTAAAAACTCTTTCCCTCCAAGTATTTCCTCTGTGTCATAGGTTCTGAAAGTGTCTCCTGAAATTCAGAAGCCAAGTGCTAACTTCTTTCTTTCCCTCTGCATCCTTCCCATAGTAACCTATTCTGCTGGTAGTGAATACAAAGCCCCCTTTGCTGCCTAAATGGTGGAGAAAAGTCCAGAATTTAAAAAAAATAAAAACTACTGGGGGCCGAGGGAAAGACTGGATGTCGTGTAGCCATGGAAAGAATGGCAGTACCTTAGTGGTGGTACTTGGGATGCACGCACTGGAAAAGGCTAACTCCTGCTGGAGGGTTCTTGGGTGGAGGCAAGTTCTGGGCATTGGGAGCTGGCCTGAGAGGGAATGCTGACTGCACAGTAATGACTGCTGAGGGTGCTGGGGATCGGAGTGGAGAGGAAATGACTGGTGTGTGTTTGGACAAAAAGAGCTCTCTAGTGTGGAGCCCCAGATATCAACCAATTGTTCTATCTCAGGTAGAGTCCTTTTCAAGAAACGCTGTAGAAGACTTGTGTCTGCGGGTGGAATATGCGGGAAGGCTCCCCCAGACTACAATAAGAGAAAGGCTGTACACAGGATTTTTTTCCTTATGCCATCTGAGCATGTGTAGGGGGAGCTAAAAGGGTTTCATGACAGCTGCTGTTGATCCTACCCCACTTTGAAAATTCAGCTCCAATTTCATCCCCTTTCCTGAAGCTGCTGCATAACTCAAATTGACCTCTCCCTTCTCTGTATTCTGGAGAACCCGTCGTTCTGGCATTCCATCCTATACTGCATTGTATCATTTGCATCGTTTGTGTTTAATGTCTTGCCTGCAAGATGAGGAGATCCCTTGCAATCAGTGCACAAGCATCAGCCTGTGTCCTGTGTGCCTAGAGCTAAACTGGTCTCGAAGGCATGGGGCAAATAAAAAAGGAGAGAGCCAGCTGGGGGAGACACAGCAAGCTGTCTACTCGATATCCTTCCTCTCCTTCTTATGAGTACCTATGCCCGGCTAATACGCTGCATTTCCCAGCTCTGAGGGCCACATGACAGGGTGCTGGCCAATGAATGGAGAGGACTGGGCAGGGCTCACAAGAAAGAGTTCAGACACAGTGGTGCATGCTCTTGGCCCTTTGCCCTTTGTCCTCTTCAGAACACAGACAAAATGCTGGGGGTGAAGAGGCCACTGTGTGACTGTGAGAAGGTAAACATGAGGACAGAAGCACGTGGTACAGATGGCTGGGGGGCTGCACACCTCTGGGCTTCTTGTTACATGGAAACATACAAGAACAAGAAGACCCTGATTTAGTTACATGGCTGTACATTGAGTATTCAGCTTTGTGCAGCCGAACCAGCTCCTGGTGGATAGGCCAGGTATAGTTTTTTATCAGCTCAAACTTTTCCACCAAAGAAACCCTGAAGATGGAGGAAAGTGAAGAGGCAGGTGAAAGTTGTATCACTGAGGATCTTGGAGGCGAACCCAAGCAGCCATGTCTTTGAAGTTGACGGCTTTTTCTTAGAAATGCATTTTTTAGAATTTTTCCTTCTCCTTACACATCTGTATTTATTTCCATATGTAAATAATGTCTTAAGTGAATTAAGTCAGACAAAGACAAATATATCACTTATACATGGAATCTTAAAAAAAGAAAAATTCTGTTTACACACCAAAAACAGACTCATGTACATAGAAAACAAACTATGATTAGCAAAGGGGAAAGGGCAGAGGGAGGGATAAATTAGGGGTTAGGGATTAACAGACACATGACTATGTATAAAATAGATTAAAAAAAACAATAAGGACCTATTGTATAGCACAGAGAACTATATTCAGTTTCTTAAAATAATATATAATGGAAAAGAACTTGAAAAGAAAAAATATATGTGTATGTAATATGTATAACTGAGTCACTTTGCTGTACACTTGAAACTAACATTGTAAATCAACCACACTTCAATAAAAAATTAAAAAAAAAAACAATATCTTAACTCACCGGTTGTTTTGGGTTGAATTGTGTCCCCTACCAAAAAAAAAAATACGTTTAAGAATTTGACACGACATTGTAAAATGACTATAACTCAAATAAAATACGTTTAAGTATTATCCCCTAGTACCTTAAAATGTGACCTTGTTTGGAAGTAGGGTCGTTGCAGATATAAATAAGATGAGTTCATACTGGAGCCAGGTGGGCCCCTAATCCAACATAACTGGTGCCTTTCTAAGAAGGTAGTCATGTGAAGACAAACACACAGGGAGAATGGAGGACTGGAATGATGTTATCTACAAGCCAAGGAATGCCAAAGATTGCCAGCAAACCACCAGAAGCCAGGAGAGACGCAAAGAAGGACCCCCCTACGTGTTTTAGACAGAGCATGGCTCTACTGGCACTTTGATTTCAAACCTCTAACCTCCAGAACTGTTTTAAACCACCTAGTCTGTGGTTCTCACAGTTGCAGCAGCCCTAAGAAATACACCAGCTAAACTGGTCCTCCACATTTTTGAGTGAAAGTGTCATTCTAGAGAGAAATGTATATGTTGATCTTATAGATAGTATTTGATGAGTGTGTAAGATAAAAAGAAAGAGAAAGAATCCAGAGGAATGTGGCGAGTTCCAGGTTGAATGGTTTGGGGAGTGAATCAATGTTAATGAGGATGTACTGTGGAAGTGCCCAGAAGACAACTTGAGAGGCTTGACCTCTGGCCAGAGTTGGAACCCTAACTCTAAATTTGAGCTAAAGAGCATAAAGATACCTTGAGCTTTAGACTTGACTCATCTGCCAAGGAGATGAGTGTTAAAGTGAACAGGGCACAGGGCCAAGGGCTGAGTTTTTATGCCACACAGTGGGTGGCCCTGAGTGGTGTGACCTGAAGTGCCCTGAGAGTCCCTCTGTTGGTCCTGAGGCAGATTCAGGAGCATGAAAAAGGAGAGAAACAGACCCACTGGGGCCAGGGCATCCAGTTTAGCCCAGGCCATGTTAAGTTAGCTCACAAATGACTACAAATGGACCCAGCTTCTTGGATTTCTTGGCTTTCCTTGATTTGGGGTGACCTCTACTAAGCCACTTTAACCAATCACCTGTCAAAGTCAGTCAGCCACTTCTAGGGTGCTACTACGCTTGTGAATATGGATTCAGAGCAGAACGAGCTGGGCTGTGGCTTGGACCTTTCTGTCTGACTCTTCTGAGCCCTTTACTCCAGTAATTTTTTTTGTCATTGCAATAGCTCTGAATATACAAACCAAGCAAAAAGACGTGGTGTGGGAGGTAGAAAAGGGAATTAGGTGGCAATGAGCCTGGGAAAGGAACAGGGGATGGAATTAGGGAGCATATGAGGGTGTGTGTGTGTTCACCTGCTTATGCCTGCCTGCACTTGGGGTATGAGTTGATGAAGATCTGGATCTGGTAGCAGGGAAACCCAATAATAAAGATAGAGATAGATTTGGCTTTGAAAGGAGCTCAAATGTGAAAGTTGCAAGGTTTTGTCATTACTGGTATGTAAATGAGAAGATTGTACAGGAGAAGTAACAATGTCTACATTTGCTGCCTTGGCTTCAAATTGATCAGTGTTATGGCTCATTGCTTAATAACTGCTGACTTTCTGTCCCTGGCCAGTACCTCAGAGAATTTCAAATTGAGCCCCCAGCCCAAAATATGCAGAATGTGAAATTCTACCCGGTGAGAGTCATTCTTTCTGATCCTGGCCAACTTCTGGTCTTCAAGATTTCTCTAAGGGATAAATACTCCAGGGAGTGCTAACATCTTAAACCTTTATCACTTAATGCCTGATAGAGAGGATTAGTGGATTAGCCCAGTGTTGGCAGGAGTAATAAAAGGGATAAAAGAAGAAAAAGAGTGTTGGAAGTTACCAATAAAAAAGCACCTACTTTGTTTTTGCCTAGAGCTGATCTTACTGCCTCTGTCTAGTGTGGACCCTGAGAAAAATTCTGACCCTGGTTCATTTGCTAAGGTGCTAAAGATTTTATATTTTAGGGTCATTGATTACTCACTGAAGGCTGCATGGGCAAAGGCCCTGAGGCAGCCCATTGTGTTTGGCTATTTGAAGAAAATAGAGGAGACCACTGTGATTGAGTGTGGGGGAAAATAGGAGATGCAATCGAAGTAGAGGAACCTCAGTAAAACCTCACAGGCATTTTGTAAGTACTCTGCCTTATAATCAGAAAGATCACAGGTGTGGACTATTGTATAAGAAGATTCTTCATGATTTAAGGTAGAAAGTTGGAGATTGTGTGGACTCATCAGAATGTTAGAAAATAAAACAGACGTTTATAAAAAACTTTGTGAAAGACAATTATGGCGAGAGCCCTAACTAGAAACCAGCAGCTGTCACCTCCCAGTGTGAAGGCTCCGGAAGATGCTTGAGGACTATCACACAAACTAATGGGACCCGCTCCAGGCAGAGCTGACTCGGAGCTCAAGGATACCCACGCGCAGAGAGAAAGGTGGGGTGGCCCTGGGTGACTGGCTTTGTCCCTGCTGCGAGCCCCTAGCACTGACTCAACTTCTTGTACAGCCACACCTCAGAGGACTCCTTTCCTGCCCAGACCGGGGGTCCTGCCCATGCACCTCCCACCCGGCTGCCTGGTCTTAGGGACCTAGAGACACAACAAGAAAACTACTTAGAGAGCACCTCGGCTCTCTTTTTACTCCTTGTTTCCTTATCTCTGGCCTCAGAGTAAAGTCAGGAGCTACGCAAAGCAGCAAGAAACCTCAATCAGTGGATCGGATTTCTTTCCAAAACCAGTACAGTTGACTGTCTTCTTTCAGAGACGCCGGGTAGGTAGCATCGCGGAGGAAAAAGAAGTCCCAGTGACAACTAGTTTTTGGTGCCGTCTCGGATATTGACCAGCTGTGTGAACTCGACCAGTGAACTAGAGAAATGAACGTTGCCTGCCTGACCCTGGCCTTCAGGAGCCGCCCTCCTCCCCTGGAAGATTCCATAGGCAGTCATTTCTTATACCAGCCAGCCCCTGTCTGCCCGCCTCCATCCCCAACGCCTTCATCGGAGGAGTAAGAAAGGACCGGGAGACAAGCCAGACTGAACTCATTCCTACTTGAATTAGGAGACTTGGAGACATGAGGCAAAGAACAGCGTAACCCGGCAGCAGAGGAAGTAAGTGCAGGGAGGGGCTGGAGGGAGACCTGCCAGGGTGCATACAGGTGGGGTGGCCTGTTGGTAGAGCCTATCTGAGGAACCTCTGGTGTCAAGACTCATCTACTGGAGAGCACCTTACTGGAAAGGAAATCCGTTGCAGGGGATGATTCTAGGTCACAAACCCTCACCGAGCAAATGGCTATGACTTTGGAGCAGAACTGGGGAGAAGGCTGAGAGCCTCTCCCCACATATTCATTGGAATTACTCTCCTCCCAGTCCTAAGTGGGGAGCCCATTTCTGTGAAAACCCCAAAATAGTCATGCACACTGTTCACCCAGTTTCAGCACTGGCTGAATTCTCAGCCTTTCTCTGTTTGTACAAGTAGAGTTAAAGGTTCCGGAAAGTACAGTAGAGATATCTGGGAGTAATTGCAGGGCTTAACATTCACCCCACCCTGTGCAATGCTGCCCTCCCCACTACTTCCCTCCCCTGTGTCCTGAAAGTACCTTCGACCACACCTCTCTTTCTGGATAAGCACAGTGACCTCAGTAACCCCCGAGGCAACTGTGGGGCTAGGCTGAGAACGGCACCCAAGTCTGGGACGGGGTCACATGTAAGTCAGGTCAGGGAGGGAGGGGACCTGACACCTTGTCTTTGCGCTCTACTCCCCAGCTGGCCTCAAAAAGCCACACTACAGAGGGCAGTGCTCACGGGAGGCACCACTGGATCACTGCCACAACACAGCCTTGGCTGGAACCCAAAGGCAGGTGCAGGTGTTTATCCCTTCTCTGTGACTCCAAAATCCAAAAGTTCTGAAAACCACTGTTCTTTGTAACTCATTTAGTGGCAAAAACTGACTTAACATCATGTGAGGCTACGTGTATACTTTATCACATTTAGAGTGAATCATGTTTTTGCTGCATAAATATTGAAGGATGTGATTTTGGGGGTGCTACCCAAGAGCTTCCTGGGGGGTGCTAAGCGTTTTATAGTATACAAACTGCGTTACCTTTCCATATCTGAACATTTTTTTTAATGAACTTCAGAAAGGGTGAGAATTCTGAAATCCATCTGGTTCCTAAGGTTTTGGATAGGGAATTGTGGACATAAAAATTGTATACAGGTGGCCAATAAGCACATGAAAAGGTGGTGAATATGATTAGCCACCAGGGAACCGGAATGAGCTACCACCTCACACCCAATGGAACCGCCGTAATTAAAAAAAAAAAAAAAAAAGAAAAAGCCGCCAGAACCAAATTCTGACAAGGACATAGGGACACTAAAACCTCATTCACTGTTGGTGGGAGTGTAAACTGGTGCAGCCACTTCAGAAAACAATCTGGCAGTTCTTCGAAAAGTTAAACACAGTCACCATAAGACCCAGTTACTCTCCTCCTGGATATATATCTGAGAGAAATGAAAACTCATGTCCACACAAAAATCTGTGTGCAAATGTTCATGGCAGCACTGTTCATGGCAGCCCCAAAATTGGAAACAACTCAAATGTCCATCAATTGATGGATGTATAAAGAAAATGTATATCCGTGCAATGGGGTATTATTCAGCTGTAAAAGGAATGAAGCACTGATGCAACATAGATGACTCCTGAAAACATTCTGCTACATGAAAGAAGCCAGTCACAAAAGGCCACAGATTTCATGATTCCATTTATATAAAAAATGTCCAGAGTAGGCAAATCCATGGAGACAGAAAGTAGATTCGTAGTTGCCAGGGATTGAGAGAGGGTGGAATACACTAAAAAGCACTGCGTTGTGTACTTTAAATGGGTGAATTGTACAGTATGTGAATGATGTGTCAATAAAGCTGTTTAAACAGAAATAAATAAAAATTGAGTCTGATAGATACAGCTGTGGCTAATTCAGAACAAGGCAGGAGAGTGTCAGGGCATGTGCTATGGACTGAATGTTGGAGTCCCTGCAAGATTTGTAAGTTGACATCCTAACCCCTAAGGTGATGGGAGGAAATGAAGCCTTTGGGAGCTGAATAGGTCATGAGGGTGGCACCCCCATGAATGGGATTAGTGCTCTCATGAAAGAGGCTCCACAGAGCTCCCTTGCCTGGGAAAAGACAGCCGTCCAGGAAGAGGAGCGTCACCAGATGCTGAGTCTATCGGCACCAGGATCTTGGACTTCCCGGCCTGCAGAACTCTAAGAAACCAATGCTTGTTGTTTATAGGCCACCTACTTTATAGTATTTTGTTAGAGCAGCCCGAAAGCACTAAAACAGCATCTTGGGACATTCTTAGGCCCTCACATAAAGGATGAAAAGGGGAAACTGGCCGGAAGCAGGCTGCTGCAGTAGTAGAAGCCTTAGAGGGACTCCTCCCAGTGGGCAAAACACACCAACGGCCATGAGAGTCAGGGGTCTGACCACACACCTCACCGTCCTCAACCGACAGGCCTTGTGGGGCCAGCTGGGGATCTCCCATGGCAGGTGCTGTCCTTGACCAGCCACAGGGCACGCTGCTCTCCCTCCCCTAGCCAGAAGGGGCTTGAAGATCCTTCCTGCAGCAGGTGTACGTGGCAGTTGCTCCCCTTGAGCTGCACAGTCTTACAGAGGGTGTGCAGCTGGTGGTTCATTCACTCTTCAGTCAAGAAACGAAGAAGTTCAAAGTAGCAGGAGAGGATCATAACTAAACCCACAGAAGCGGGGACCTTCCCAGAGATTATGGAATGTGAGGCAAACAAGCAGCTCTTGGGACAATTTCTGGTTACGGTGGTTGAGTTGTGGGCCTGGAGCTCGACAGGGAGGAAGCCAGAGGAATAAACAGTCCAGCCCTCTCCTCCCGCCCTCCATCTGCTGCCCGTGCTTCCCAATGGCTGCACCCAACCAGGAGCGAGAGCAGGGGAGGCTGTGGATGAGTCCACCCCTGTCAGCCTCCTGAGGACAGAGTGGAGTGAAGAAAGGTGGAGGGCTCATCAGGTGGGCAAAGGAGGGCAGCCCAGGCAGCCAGGAAGCGGCTCCAGCTTTGGAAGTCAGACATCAGCCAACGCTCAGCGCCTGTCTGAGCCCGACCCTGTGCATGGAGCTCTAAGAGACAAGATGTAGTTGTAAGGCTAAGACCCAGTCACTTGACAAGACAATTGTGATTACAAAACAGAATATGTGTTCAATTAGGTAGAAGATACAATAAATGCCAAAGGAACTCAGAGACGTAAGAAACCCCTCCTTGCTGTGGGGTGATAAGGGAAGAATTCCTGGGTCAGAATTTTATTGCTTTTGGTCAAAGGCCAAGACGCATAGAACAAAGAACAAATACAATGTGATGTTTTAAAATAAATTATGGCTATGCGCACGGAATAAAGAGAAACTGAGCTTCCTAGCATAGACGAGGTTGATCTCTGACCAGGGACACGGTGGGCAGGTCAGATGTGTCTGGATGACACTTTGTGGCTTTGAACAACTGTCCTCTCATGTTGCAGTATCCTTCACAGCAGTAGCCAGCAGCCAAGATCTCACCACGTGGGAGGAGGCGTTACCTCCACCTCTCTTCCAACCTGCTCCATGGTGCAAAGGTTCTTTCTCAAAGAAGAGACTCAAGAAAATAACTCCCACGTGCAGGAGGAAGCTCTGGTTTGGGTTCTTTCAGCAAGACTCTCCTCTGTTCAGCTTCTCCCAGCTCTTCGCACCCTCAGTGAAGCAAGAAAAGGAACTGATATCTATTGCCTGAAATACTATGTTATCTGGATTCTTCCAAGGTAGCGGGATGGAAACCACTTAAAAGCCATAGTTTTTCATCCATTCCCTCCCTTCCATCCCAGTCCCCACCTTCATGACACCTTGGTGACGGGTCTTCTTGCTTTCCTGTCTTCTCCCCTCTCTCTGACATTACCTACTTGGTGTCCCTGTATTTTTCTCTTTCCTGAGATAGAATCCAATGAGAAGGTGAAGGTGAGACCATGTTGAAGTACAGGGGAGCAGTAAGTCACACATAACTAGAGCTCCCCAGTCTAGGATCTAAAAACTACCCTAGATGGAACATGTCCAGGTTATTTTACCTTGGAGTCCTCCAGAAAGAATGAAGATCTAACATGATGTGTTCTGCCTTCATTGGGATTCATCTGCATTGGAAGATGCTGGCCTTCTGTTATTTAATTTCCCTTTAATAAATAAAGACCCATGTGCTGACTGTTTTAGGACTTGGTAGTAGGAAAGTCTGTCTCTGCTGACAGATGGTTGTGCTTCCTTTTATGAGCTAAAGCAAACTATAGAACTCACTGTGTTTCTTTTTATTCCTTGGAAGTTAAGATGCTCAGAGTTAAGTTATGTGCTTATTTGCATCAGTTTTACAATAATCTACTCCCCTTTGTTACATGGCTTTTATTCTTTTATTGTTATTATAGAATTTTTTACTTCTCTAGTTCTCCTAAGTTTCCTCAAGTTCTTTTCTGAAGAAGGCTGGGGATAGATGGATAGTTGGATGAATGGGTGGATGGATGGATGGATGCATGGATGCATGGATGCATGGATGGATGGATAAGTAGGCAGGCAGATGATACATAGATAAATAGATGGATGGACAGACAAACCAATTGGACTGAATTGTGAGTAAGGGAAAGACAGACTCCAGCACAGTTCCTCTCCTGGATCTTGCTTTTTATGCCATGGACCTACCTTCTCTTTCAAAGATCCAAAGCTTTCTATTTTAATCAAAATTGTCTTGATAGGCTATGTAGCACAGTAGCGAAGAATATGGTTCTGGAATCAGCATCAGATGCAAACTCCAAGTAGCTACTGTATCTGTGTAAATACAAGACACTTACCCTTGGTTTCCTCATCTGTAAAATGAGTATAATAGTATTTCCTGTATCATACAGTTGTTTGAGGTTTCAATTAGATAATACATGTAAATTGCTGAATATGGTCTACATACCACATAAGATAACTTTGGTTATAAGAATAACATTGGTTATTATAATTCCTCAATTATGTGACCTCCTTCTTATCTTCTTTGATCCTTTCCTCTCTATGTACTCATCATCATATGTTTGGACAATTACCGTAGCCTTTTAACTTGCCTTAGAATTAAGAATCTTACAGCTGAAAAGGATGACCTAACTCAACACCCCGTTTTACCAAAATAAACTAGGGAGCCTTGACACGAGAAGTGTCATGCCTATGCGACACAATCACAACATGGATTTCAGCAGATGGAGGCACTTGGCAATGTCTAGGTATAACTGGTCAACCATAGGGCACTTTAAATCTTTAAGGAACCACCTGGGAGGAGAACTCAGCTGTTCTCGCTTCAAGGGTATTCCTACATACAGGTGGGTGGCCTGTTGGTACAGGCTATCTGAGGAACCTCTGGTGTCAAGACTCATCTACTGGAGAGAAGGATCCAGGTGTGAGGGGCTCAGACCAGGAGCAAAACTGTAGGCAGAGAATGAAAATTTGGAAAAGAGAATGGGCTTCAGTCCAGCCTCCTGGATGCAAGTCTGGATCCCAAGAATGAACATTTGAAAAAGAGTGGGCTTTAGTCCAGCCTCCTGGATGCAAGTCTGGATCCCAAGACGAGTGACAACCATATGAAAACTGAAGGAGCTGGCCACCAAATCTGTTACATGTTGGGATTCAAGTAATGTGTAGCTATGAGACCCCTTAATGCCCAGGGAATGTGGTCCTCTCTCCCCATTCTCCTGCAGCCCACAGCCTGGCTTCTGTTTCCCCAGGAAAGATCATGGCATCAGGGGGGTGTTGCGCTGGACACGGGCAGGGCCTCCTAAACCTGACGGGGGGGAGGGGCACACACCTGTGAGAGCCTTTGGAACTCCTTGGGGCAGAGGGCTGCTTTGCAAGACCTCGAGCCCTTGTGTGATCCTAGTGAGTTGTTAACAAGCCAGTGAAAGTTACATATTCATGATGCTGGGATGATGACTTGTCTCTGCAGGTACCTGAAGGCAGGGAAATCTGGGGGAGAGTCACAAAGAAGTAGAAGAGGTGGGGAGCTCTGCCTCAGGGGAGGGCTTGTGTTCCAGACCTTCTCCACACTTCAGCGTCGCCGCAAGCCCCAGTCATTGCTCCTTGGACCACAGCCCAGGATCTTCAGGGAGCACAGGCAGGGTTGTGCCACTCCTTGAAAACCTTTGACTCACGCCCTGCCCTTTGGAATGCTCTTCAGACTGCATGACATTAGAGATCCACCTTGTCAGTGTCCCAAACCTCAGGATCTCCTGGAGCCTTTATTGCAAACCCACATTTTGGAGCCTGTTCTAAGCAGAATGTCTGAGGGTGTCCCCACAGTTCCCAGGCCTTGATATCCATCCACATCCTGTGTAGGATCCAGGCAGGAAGGCCCCTGGAACGCCAGGACCCAGTCAGGCCAGGACCTCAGCCACTTATGCAAATAGGGCTGGCAGGGTGCAGCCAGAGAGCATCCGCTCTCCCAGTCTTCCGCCAAAACTGTGCTCACCACAGGACCTTTGCTCTTGATGGTCTGAGGTGAGCATCCCCCTCACCAACTCTACGCTTTCTCATCACTCTGTTCAGAATCATTTCTCCTTATAATCCAATGAGACGTTTAAATGCCTGTCTCTCCCACTAGCTCCTTGAGAGCTGAGACTAGTCCAGGCTTTCTTTGTATCCTTCGCTGTATCTGGTATGCTGCTTCACAGATTTAGTAAGTGTTCAAAAAAATGCCTGTTGAAATAATGAGTTGCAGAATCTGATTTTCGGCACTTATTTTTAAGTAGGAATGTTAGTCAAGCTATTGCCTCCCACAAGACGGTTTAAACCTTTCTCCAATTATGCAACTGAATGTTCTAAAGAGGTTTCCCACATTAGCAGGCACCGAGGAGTTTGTAGGAGACTTGGAGGCCCTTCCCAGAGCCAGCGTGGCCCTGCCTTTCTGCAAGCCACATTCCTTTCCTAATGTTCCCCTTGAAAAAGAAAGAAAAGAGCAAAGGAAAATCTACCAAGCCAAGACTTTTTAGTGGCCAGTTGAAACCCAGTCCAACCACGCTGCTTTTCTAAGCACCTCTCTTTTCCTTGCCCCTGATTATGGCCTCCAAACCAACAGCCAAATATATAGGATGTGGCAAAACTTGAGTAAGAACAAAACCGGAATTTCAGTCTTTGGGGGAAAAAAGCTTTTGCTGTTGGTGGTGTCTTCTCTCTCTCTCTCTATTAAATCTCAAGACTTATCAGGCGGTAGCTAAGTCGATCAATAGATATTTATTGAGCCCTATTCTGTGACACATGTTGTGCCTCTAGTGATTTTATGCTGTAGACAATCATTTTCATGTCAATGTTGTTAAAAACATTTCTGCCTATTGAGAAGAAACTTCTTCAAGGCTAGTGAGGAATCATCTAACTCATGTGAGATTTTATTCTGAGATGGATTCTGTTAAAGCCTACCAGGGTCCATTTTTTTCTTCTTCAAAGGCCCACAGACTACAATTCCCAGACTTCCTTGCAGTTAGATGGGGCCATGTGACCATATTCTGTCCAATGTGATATGTACACTCCTCTTTGTGGACCTCTAATCTCCATCCCCCATCCACATCAGCCCTGGTGGCAACATGTCCTAGATGGTAAAGGTACAAGATGGAGCAGAGCTACCCAATCGGAAATGGACTAGGATGTTAGTGAAATACACTTTTACTTTTGTTAAGCCCTCAAAACTCAAGGGTCTATTCGTTAGCACAAATTTTTATTAAAAAAAATTGGGGGGAGGTAATTACATTTGTTTGTTTTTTTGTTTGTTTATTTATGGAGGTATTGGGGATTGAACCCAGGACCTCATAAGCATGTGCTCTACCACTGAGTGATACCCTCCCCACCCCTAACAACCTTTTGACTAATGTGTATTTTTTCTTCAGTTTAGAATTGTTCAGTTGGTTGGTGGGTTGGTTGGTTTAAATTCTTTCTGAAGGACCATGTCCTTCTTCTTCATTCATGAATCTGGCTCAGCGAATCATCCTGAGAAGAAATACACATGCCCTAGACACCAACGCTCTGGCCCAGCTTTTTATTGGCTTTCTGTGGTCTGACCCCAGCTCGATTCCTTGCTAGTCTACTGGCCCCAAACCTCACAAGGCATGTTTTTATGGCTTTGTTTCTCATATCTTCCCCTAGGAAGCTTATCAAGACCTTATTTCAGCTTCTAAAACCTAGCTTATTCTAAAATGAGCTAATGAAATGAAATTAAACCCTATGGACATTTAGCCTTACCCTCCTGGAGTGTTCATTGTAACAAAACTCCTTAAGAGAGTTGTGTAGTCTTGTCGTCTCCACTTCCTCACCTCCTGTTCTCCCCCTAGTCTGATGCAGGGTGGCCTCCCTCTGCAGCACTCCATGGCTTCCTACTGCTCGTCTTAATCGTCAACGTGGCAGATGAGATCTGGCCCACGTTTCCCAGCAGCCTCATCTTTACTGTCTCCACGTTACTGAGCTACTTGTCCTTTGCAAGTGCATTTCTCCCCCAGTCACATGAGACATCCCCCAGAGAAGCTTCCCTCAGCCCCCAAAGCACGTACAATAAATTTCTCAGCTGTCTGAATGGAGTCCCAGCTTGAATGCTATCCTATTGCCATCACGGTATTATAATTTCCTGTGCACATGTATGTTCCTCCCAGCTGAGCGGGGGGTGTGTGGTGGGCTCTGTGTTGTACCACCAGGACTTGCCTTCAATAAAAGATGTGTTGCTGCAGCTGCTGGGAACACTGTCAGCAGACAGCCTTCAGTGGTCACCCGCTTCAGGGAGCCTCTCTGTTGTAGAAAGCGGTCTTGCCCAAGGTCATACCCATTCCTGTGGCAACCTGTATCCAGACCAGTGAAGGGGGCTAAGGGCCTGGCCGTCTGAGCCAAACTGAGGACGACGCTGATGGGCTATTCTGACTCCTTTTTTTTTTTTTTTAATTCTTTTTTTTTTTAATTCTTTTTTTTTTTTTATTCTGACTCCTTGATGCTGGCTGAGACCATCACCGGGCCTGCCTTGCAGCTGACAAATTCTGACAGTCCTTCATGTTCCTGAAAATTGGACAGGGCCATTCACTCAGAGGCAAAGGGTCATTCTCTCTGGAAGTAAGACATGAAGGTAGAAATGAAGAAACTAGTTGTGTTGCAATAACTGTCATGTGATCCTCAAATTAGGTAAAATTAAGTCTGGATTAAGCAATGCCCTTGTGAGATAATATAAATTGGTTCTCCCATCTTGAAGTAAGCTAGTTTCTGAACAAGGTTGGGTTTCTGCTCCAACTGTTATATTTTGACATGTGTCTCTGTGACTGGTCTAGGGCCAGCTAACATCTGTTTCACTTAAATATTGTAACTGACTTCAGTAAACTTTATTTTTCAAAAATGTGCAGGTGAGGATTGTACTCTGAGCATTAAAGTCCCATGAAATCACAGGTGTTGGCATATTAACACCTGTTCTTTGGTTCTTTTAAAAAAGTGATTTGAGTTTGGTTCTTTTAAAAAAGTAACAATTTCCAAGACCAAGTGAAAACAAAGAATGACTATTGGAAAACTGGAAAACAAGGTAATTCTAAGGGCTGAGGAGGGTTGACTGCCCTGGTGTTGGGTTTCATCTTCCTTTGAGTTCTGTCATTAGAGACACATTCTGAGAATCCTCTGTCTGAAGTTAAATACTTCAGGTGACAATATAACCAATCATTGTTAAGATTTTTAAAAAAGTGGTCGAAATGCAGGACTTTCAGAGAAAAATAATTATAATCTGATGGGTGTGACAGAGGCCCATTGACCTCTTACTGACCAGTGTTTTCCTCTGGCCGTAACCATGTCTCATATTACTAAGAGTGTCACGTTCTTAGTTACATCCTTGGAGAAACAACCTTTTGATGTGAATCCTTGCAGATCGAGGACCATTTCTGTATCCCTACACTCATTCACTCCCTCAGTGCACAGCTATTCAGCATCTGTGTTGTGTTGTGTGCAACCGGTGTAGGATGTAAAATGAGAGAGAGAAAAGATTATCTGCCATACTCATTCATTCCTTCACTCAACTGATATGAGCATCTCTTGTGTTATTTGCTAGATGTATAGGATAAAAAAAAGATCATTCATGGATTCCAATTTGAATGAGATTAGAGTCTAGCAGAGAAAAAAATATGTATTTATCAATAATAGGCTATAAGAAGAAAGTGGTGGTTGACACAAGATTAGCAGTCTGGAGGAGACAGAGTCTGTCTGGCCAGAAGAGATGACACCATCTAGACAGTGACACCTCTTCTCTTGAGCAGGTGAATGGGGCATGGCCAGATGAGCCTGAGACTTGGGGGACACTTGGGGAAATCAACTCCTCTCTGAAGGGTGACAATTGACTTTCTCTCCAAAGCATGTGATCTTTTTTTCATTTGTTTTATTTAATTAATTAATTTTTTAGTTGAAGTATAGTTGGTTTACAATGGTGTGTTAATTTCTGGTATACAGCATAGTGATTCAGTTATACATATATAGTCCTTTTCATATTCTTTTTCATTATAGGCTATTACAAGATAAGGAATACAGTTCCCTGTGCTATATAGAAGGGCCCAGTTGTTTATCTATTTTTTATATAGTGGTTAGTATCTGGAAATCCTGAACTCCCAATCTATCCCTCCACCCCACATCCTCCCTGGGTAACCATAAGTTTGTTTTCATGTCTGTGAGTTTGTTTCTGTTTTGTAAACATTTTGTAAATATGACATAAATAAAAATATGTCACTTTTTTTGAAGATTCCGCATTTAAGCGATACCATATGGTATTTTTCTTTCTGGCTTGCTTCACTTGGTATGACAATCTCCAGGTCCGTCTATGTTGCTGCAAATGGCCTTATTTTATTCTTTTTTATGGCTGAATAGTATTCCATTCCATAGTGTGTGTGTATAAAATATATATAGTTTATTTATATAATTATATATATAGTTTATATATAGTGTGTGTATATATATACACACACACATACACACGTCACAACTTCTTTATCCAATCATCTGTCAATGGACATTTAGGTTGCTTCCATGTCTTGGCTATTGTAAATAGTGCTAGGAACATTGGGGTGCATATATCTTTTCTAATTAGAGTTTCCTCTGTATATATGCCTAGGAGTGGGATTGCTGGATCATATGGTAAGTCTATCTTTAGTTTTTTTAAGGAATCTCCATACTGTTTCCATAATAGCTGCATCTAACTACATTCCCACCAACACGTAGGAGGGTTCCCTTTTCTCCACACCCTTTCCAGCATTTATCATTTGTAGACTTTTTAATGGTGGCCATTCTGTGTGAGGTGATACCTTATTGTAGTTTTGATTTGCATTTCTCTGATAATTAGTGATATTGAGCATTTTTTCATGTGTCTTTTGGCCACTTATATGTTCTCATTGGAGAAATGTTTGTTTATGTCTTCTGCCAGTTTTGGTTTGGGTTTTTTGTTTTTTTTATTGAGTTGTACGAACTGTTTGTATATTCTGGAAATTAAGCCCTTGTCAGTCACATCGCTTGCAAATATTGTCTCCCATTCTGTAGATTGTCTTTTTGTTTCGTTTATAGTTTCCTTTGCTGTTCGAAAGCTTATCAGTTTCATTAGGTCCCATTTGTTTCTTTCTGCATTTATTTCTATTGCCTGGGTAGACTGCCTAGGAGAACATTGCTAAGATTTATGTCAGAGAATGTTTTGCCTACTTTTTCTTCCATGAGGTTGTAGTGTCTTGACTTATGTTTAAGTCTTTAAGCCATTTTGAATTTATTTTTGTCTACGGTGTGAGGTGCTGTTCTAACTTCATTGATCTGCATGGGGAAAGCACATGCTCTTGACCTCACACTTCCATAAGCCTTTTTTTCTTTCAAACCATAATAGCTAAGTAACTTCCCAATACAGGTAACACCATGGGCAAACTGTTTACCAATCACAGATGAGACAGTGTTAGGTGGAGAGCGAGTAATATGGGGCTTTTTAGTTAGACAGAACTGGCTTCCAATGCTGTCTGCCATCTTCTAGCTTCTAGGCCCTTGAGTAAATTACTTAATTTTTCTAAGCCTCAGTTTCTTCATCTGTAAAAGGGGTCCATAACCCAGTGTCAGAGCCCATGAGGATTACATGGGAAGCATGTAGCTTCCAGCTTTGCACCTTTGTATGGAAACATTATTTCTCCCATACTTTTTTTAGACAAAACCCCCCAACTCAGTTAAGAGATTTAATATAGATTGGACACAACTTAAAAGAGGAAGAGAAATTTTCCAAAAAGCTCTTCATGGAAGATCTAGTTCTTCCTGATGGCTTTGAAGGATCTCAGAGTCTTGGCTCTGCCTTGGCTAGTATTTAGCCTAGCATGTCTTAGTTATTTAAATATTCTCTGCTTTAGACTGTCCTCTATACAACAAAAAGCACAGTACAATTACTCACACTTTGGTAACTCTAAGGTCTGAGGAAGTCTTAAATGGGATATTAAGCCCTGCTATTAAGTATGTACAAAGGTAGCGTTGATACATGTCTAGATGGTACCGTTCGGGGGCTGTGTTCTTGAGGATGCCTTGGGTAAACGGTGCACCTGGTTACCCAGCACTGGCCTTTTCCCCAGTACTATGGTCCGAGCCCTTCCTGGCTGGGGTGGTGAACACACAGGGATGGGGTTTGCGTGTGGCAGGGTTCCTGGTACACCTACAGGCTGGCAATTGCCAGGTTGGCTCCTGGAGATGCTGGTCCTTGGTTTTCAGTGCTGGGAGGGTCGAGGGGTGGGGGTAGAAGAGGAGTAGCCCCAACGAGGTTTGGGGCAACAGCCTCTGCCCCCCAGTGTGGAAGTAGTCATCATTTTAACAGCAGATACACCTCTAGTAGAGCCTGCTTTCCACATATCAGCCCTACACAGGACGCCTGCCAACACTCTTCCATGCTAAATGCCCTTTACGCTTTTGCAAAGTAGTACATTCTGGGCCCCCAGCTCTGACCCTCACCCTTTATAGTGGACACCAGCCCATGGCCATGGCCTCACGGAAGCCAGCAATAGGGAGCCTCCTCTACCTTAGGATGCCCTTCAGCCTGCAAATTAGACTCTGTTATCACAATCCCCTTCCCACGTTTCTTTAACTGTATTTCCTTAGAGGAGATGTTTAGATATGTCAGCTCTAGAAGTCCACTTGTGGTGGTATAGGAAAAATGTTTGTGTTAGTTTTTGTTTTAACCTGATTTCCCTTTCCTCTTTTTAGAAGTTTTTTTTTTTTTTTAAGAAACCACCTCCTCTCCCAGCCCTGAGTAAAAATAAAGAGCCTCAGGCTGAGCCCATCAAGCGTGAGGTCATTTCCAGTTTTAATCCTGGAGAGCAGGAGCTGGATTGCGGTCCATGCCAACACCCAGGCCTGACCCTTTGCCCTAGTGGCCCACTTCAGGGACCATAGCATCTGTCATACGAAGGCTTCTGATGAGCTGCAGAAACTGTTAAGAGAAAGCTGTCGACAGCAGCTTTGAGATGATTTTTATTTTCTGATGCCTCTTGGACACCCCTGTCTCCCTCCCACATGCTTGTCCTCTTCACCCAGCGTGCTTTGCACGCTGACGTCAACCATCTGCCAAAGGCACTGACACGGTGAGCAGCACTGAAAGCCCGCTCCCCATTGTGAACAGTTTATATATTTTTAAAACTCATTCTTGGGGGAGAGGGGTATAGCTCAGTGGTAGAGCATGTGTTTAGTATAGGTTCAATCCCCAGTACCTCCATTAAAAATAAATAAATAAGCCCAATTACTTCTCCAAATAAACTTTCTAGTTAAGTAAACTAAATAAATCCCCTTTGTTTAAAAAAAAAAATCGAAAAACTCATTCTCCTTTTTCCTGGCCTTACCGGGGGATGCTGGTGGGGGTGTGGATAAAGAAGGCAGACTTTTGCATATTCATCCTGCCTGGGGCGTCTGTGCAGGTGGCTGTTGGAAAGTTTTGACTGGTTTACTACAGTTTGCAGGGAGCTCTAGACGAGCATGGGGGCCAGGCGGGAAATGCCAGCACTCCAGGGTGTGTGGTGGGGGGAAGCCCCAGAGAGCTAATGGCCCATTGTCGTGCCTGTCGTGTGGTCTCCTTGGGGGGCCAGGCCCTCTCTAGATGGAGTCCAGCTCTTGGCAGCAGTCCCTCAGCTGCCCCGTCAGCCACTGGCAGGCACTGCTGGGGACACAGGCACTTCTGTGTCCCTCCTCAGTCCTCCTCTACAGCAGCCAAGAGACTGACCCGGAATCAGGATCTGCCATAGACTTGAGCCTTTGTAACTGCACAATGGTCAACGATGGCTCTCAGTGGACCCCAGAGGCAGCTCCTTTCACGGTGGGATTTCCTTCCTTGTGGGTTTTCCCAACTGTCTTTGTCTTGGGCCGTGTCTAACAGATGTCTGGGACCTTGGAGAGCCTTCTGAAAAAGCAGTGACAACTAGACCTGGGGGCCTTTCCGGGAGAGCTGCCGCAAAGGCCCTTCCGGGGTCAGCTGAGGCCTTGGCAGGAGTAACATGGATGGACAAATCGCAGGATGCCCCGGCCTCTCCCTCCAGTGTCCTCCCCTCAAGGGGTGGCAGAGCACTTCCAGGGAGTTTTAGGAGATGGCTTCTGATGCAGCCGGATGGAGATAAAAATCAAATTCCAAGAATTCCTCTTTTGGAGGCCTCCTGTAAAATTATAAAGAACTTCTCAAGCATGTGAAATATGAAACTGCAGGGTAAGGTGACTGTTTTTTTTTTAATCAACACGTTAAACCTGATATATCCAAATCAGGGTCGTCCTTCAGGAGTGCTCCCCCAGAATCCTGACTCATTGCGACTGTGGTTTCACTGCTTCACGTATAATTGAAACTCCTCCTTTGAAGTTATTTTCCCAATTAATCAATTGGATCATTTCGTGAAAATACTGTGAATAACCCAAAGAGCTAATAATAGGGAATGAATTAATAAAGAATCTCATGTTATATGATCATTAAAATATTGTTCATGTAGACTGTGGGACTATGCTTATGGTAATACATGAAATGAGAAAGGAATGTATGAATGTACATTAATTATTTCAAATTTATTTTTTAAAAAAGTGAAATAGACAGAAGAAAAGACAGAAAGAAAATCCCCCCAAATGCTGAGGGTAGTTGTATTAAGTCAGTGGAATTATAGGTGATTAATTTACTTTTTTTATTTTCCAAGTTTTCCATGCTGTGAATAGGTACTTACTGTAATCTTTTCTTTTTTTCACATTTTTTATTGAGTTATAGTCATTTTTCAATGTTGTATCAATTTCCCTCTGTAATCTTTTTTTAAAGTGTACTTTAAAACAAAAGTCCTATGAAAAGTATTGCCTGGGAAAGATTAGTTTAATAGGCTTAGGAGAAAATTAGTCTTATTAATGTATAATTGCAGTCTACTCTGGGCAAAAATTGCCATGTGGTTAATCACATCTTCTCTGACTTTTCAGCTATTTCTAAAAATTAGATATATTTTAAAAGGTGGTAAAATTCACCACCACTGAATATTTTTGTTTATTTTTTTCTGTGATCTATTCCTAGGTGCCAGCATGGTGTCTGCTCATAGTAGGACTCAGTAAGTGTTTGCTGA
Organism: Camelus ferus; assembly: GCF_009834535.1. NCBI lineage: Eukaryota > Metazoa > Chordata > Mammalia > Artiodactyla > Camelidae > Camelus > Camelus ferus. Next base: position 10,098,971 of record NC_045698.1, on the reverse strand, counting down.
ATGAATGAACCGGCTATAGGCTGTCAAATGAGCTGGAGTGTAGGACAGAGAATGGGCTGGTAGAATGAAAAGGCAAATCAAAGACAAGAATTGCAGGAAATGCTTTGCAGAAGACAGCTAGACACATACTTCAGGACTCCCCCAGACCCCTTGGGTCCCCTCTATGGTCCTGCTTGCTCTCCCAGCTCTAGTGTGCTTTTGTTTCCCAAGGCTCACACCTGCCACTCTTCTTGGAGAACTGCGCTTAGGGTCCTGGAGCTCATTTGCCTGTCAACCAAGAGAGCAGGCAGTGCCAGGAAATTCTTTCCCCCAGGAAGCCCGTGCCCTTGACGATGAGTGCTCCCACTCCCCATCCCCTCATGGATTCGGTTGACACTGCCCTCCCTGTGACTTAGCCCAGAATCAGACTCTTCCTTGTCTCAGAGTCTGCTTCTGAGAAACATGACCCGAGACAGCAGTAATTCAGCAACAGCAAGAAAACTTCACATTCATGGGCTGCTTACTGGCAAAGTAGTAATGCATGCGTGCATCACCTAATCGAAGTAGGGGCTGTAACTAGTCCCATTTTCACTCGAGGAAACGGAGACCAGAGGGGCTAAATAACTCGCCTTTGTGTTAGAAGATTTCATTCCACCTTGAGTGGGGAGTTTCTGACTGTCCTCCAAGAAAGGCCTGGAACTCATTTTGCTGGCCTTTCTCCTGGTATAAAGACTTACCTGTAAGAAAGTAGCAAAGACCAACCCAGGGAGTAGAAAGTTTAGGAGCCACATTGGGAGCATAGACGGACAGATCATCCAGCCCCCTGTGGATGGAGCAGAAACAGAGTCAGATATTCACCGAGGAAGTCCCCACATTTGTGAACGTGCTCAGAAGGGGCAACATTTGTGGGCCTGTTGGAGGTCTGGCTGCCAAGGGCGCACTGAGCAGACGATGAATTCCAGGTTCTGTGGAAGCTTCACTCAGGTCTTTGGATCGTCCTTGATCTAGCACCAAGAGACATCTGTTCTGGTCTTTAAGGAGCTGAAATGGAAGTAAATATGTGACACGTGGTGCCTGTCTCCTCTGGTAAGCTCGTTTCTCTTGTGGAAGTGGGAGTATGTATTTAAGTGTAGAGTTATGTTAAAACAGTCTTTTGGTTTAGTGTGGGGACTATGCCCTATCACTGTTTGTTGGATTTGTCAGGTTACTAAGTGGACGAATGAGTGAATGTGGATGACAATTTAAGGAGAATGACATTCCTGAAGGTTCAATCCAATTCAACACTCTTCAACGCCACCTGTGGTGTGGGAGCCATTGCCCTGGGTTGTGTAGGGAATGGATGCAAAGGTAAAGGGAAGGAATTAGACAAGCCTCAACAGGACTGTGACTCCAGGTAGACAAGGTAGGAGTCCCCAGAGGCAGCAGGCAAAGTTACAGAGGTTCAAAGAAGATCAGGGTTCCACCCATTCGGCAGGGCAATCAGGAAGGAAGTCAACCTAGAGGAACTGGCATTTGAATTTGCCACAGAAGGAGTGGTATTTCAATCAGTGGGCATGTGGGTGTGGAGTCTGAGCTGGGATGGGGAGAGGTGGGAGTAGAGAAGACAGAGCAAACAAGGCCAGGAATCACAACGTGAGAAGTCTGGTTGGATCAGAATACGGATGCTGGTGAGAAATATTGGGACATAAGGCTTGAAAGAGAGGTTGGTTGTGAACTCAGTAAAAACAGTTTTCATGATTGTGATGGATTTGAACTGATCTAGTTACATGTTCTTGCCTGGTCCTCTTTGAGAGGCTGGGAGCTGCCACAGGGACACAGCACTATCGTGATTGTCAATCAAATAGTGGCAGCTTCAGCCATGCCCTCCTCCCCATGAGCTGTTATCGCTGGGCTCCGATACCTGTCTGAATTAGAATAGCCTTTGAAGGTATAAAAGGGTACGAACTACTATCAGTTAAGACCCAAGTGTAACCTTGGCAACAGTTAGAAAAAATAAATTGAGTATTACTCTGTGCCCAATTAAGCACAGAATAACACTGTGGAAATGGAAATTTATCTGCAGCTGGATAGCTTCGTTGCAGGTTAATGACAAAGCTGAGTGCAGTGGATCATATGTTCCAAAAATGGCTGCAACGGCATCTCCCATCCCACATGCTTTTCGGCAAGGTGACCTTCCTGCTCCCCATCGGGAGGGGCAATTTATTTCTCCACACCCTGGAACCTGGGTGGGCCCTGTGGCTACTTTCATCTGTTGGTTACTGTGGAAATCACGTTGCCACAGTTCCCAGCACAGCCCCTCACTGGCCTGGCGGCTTCTGCTTCCTGCCCTTTGAAACACTCATCCCTGCAGTGCTCCTCTGGAAACCTGGCCTCCCGGCTGTGGGAAGTCCAAGTCACATGGAGAGGCTCATGTAGGTCAACAGCCCCGGCTGAGCCATCTCTGCTGTGGCCTCCGTGGATGCACCTCAGAGGATGTCCAACCCAGCGAGTCTCCAGGTAACCACAACCCCAGCTGACATGGTATCAGGCTGCAACTCCATCAGTCTCTGAGCAGGAACCACTCAGCCCAGTCAACTCACAGAACTGTGAGACACAATCATAAATTGTTATTTGAGCTTTTATGTTTTGGACTTGTTTATTACTCAACAACGGACGTTCGGAACACCAAGATTAGGGGCTTTCGTTGGCCATTTTAGAGTAGAGAAATTGTCCCCAGGGTGCCATGTTGGGAGCGACCGTGCTGAAGCCACTGTGATGAGGCTGAGGCTTCGGGGGTGGGCGTGGGGGGCTACAGTAAAAGTGTTGGCTGACACTTTGCCCTCTAAACTCCTTTGAAGTCAAAACTCATCAGATAAAACATAAAATATCTGAAGTCCTTAATTATCATGACACTTCAAGTTTGAAAGGAGGGAATCTTTCTCTGATTTCAAATAAAAATCATAAATATTTAAACAGTCTTTGCTTCTCCTCCTTTTCTAATTCCCTCCCACCCTCCCTCCTACCTCGTCTCCAAACCTGAATTCCTGGATTAATTTTTAACAGTGGTAGCTCAGGGAAGAATTCTAGCTTTTGAAGATTTTTTTAAAAGGTGCTGTATTCTTTGGTGACTTGCTTTATACCTTCCACCCCTGGAATTTCAGATGATGCTTTGTGAGGGTTCTTTGTGTGAATCTTATGTTACAAAGCCAGAAAAGTTAGTATTTCTTCTGAATAAGCTCAGGATGTACAAGTTCTCATCCTAATGAAGTCAATCACTTTATTTATTTAATTTTCTATTACAGAAATTTATTGCCAAGAGACTTTTGGGTAATTTAAGAATTAGGCATAATTAAATATAAGAATGTTAGGGCTAAAAAAAAAAACAGGCAGATTTTTTAAAAAGGCAATTGTTTTTCTTTTCTTGGACTTATAAAAAGGAAATCCTTGGGTATCATACCCTGTTGAAATGTAATGAATATTTGCCAAGTGCTTTGAGATCCACCCTGAAAGGTGTCATAAACTTCAAGTGCCATTGCTATTAAAGCACTGTCATTTTAACAGAGCTTTAAGCATTTACATCCTACCTCTGATGTAACGCGAGCTGTAGGCATAATCTTTAGATTCAAGGAACAAATAACTTCCTAATATAATAACACGTCCTTGCTCTTACTCCATCCACTAAATAATTACAGGAGAAATGAATAGGATGTGTGCTGACACAGACAACAGGCACTAAGGATGGATTTTGTTTCTTCCTTGATGACCCTTCTCATGAGCACTTTTTTAAAAAGGTGCCAATGTGACAGCCTTGAGTTGAAAGCTTGGCTGGCTCCTTAGAGAGGAGTTATTCAAGACAACCTGGTGTTTGTATTGCCTCTTTAGTATGTGTTTAAAGGACCTGGGTGCAAAAAAAGATCCATTTAAGATTTCATCTCTCGCTGACACTGCAAGAAGAACAATAAATGGTGTTTATAGATGAAGAGCATCCTACAGGAAACTGGTCCAAAGGGTTGGTTTCTAGTCTCTATTCCATCACTAACTGGCTCTGATGTCTTGAAGAGTTCCCTTTGATCTCTCTGGATCTTTTCTCATCTATGATACACAATGACTTCTTCTAGCTTCATTAATGTATAAGCTTATAAAACACTAAACCCTATTTATTCTCTGTGAGATCCCCTGTGTCCCAGAGTGAGACTAGGCTGGGCTATCTTTTGTTCCCTGTGATGTGACATGGTTTGTGTATTTCATGATGACTGTTCACTTCTGGTTTGTAATCAGCATGATTCAATGATTAATACTTGAGTCAAGCCACATCCTGTGGTATCTTAAATCTAGTACATGAAATAACAACTGCCATAGGGTAAACGGTTATAAAACATATTAAAAAATCTAGATGGAGGGAAGAAGTAGGTGGAATGGGGAAGAAGTGGGCAGTACAGAATTAATTTTATTCATTTTCTCTAATCTCTGCTTATGAAAGGCAAGACATTCAATTTTGCCATACTGGTTCCTGATTCAACTACACAGATACAACACTCAGTCTGTGAATACACTTTATTGATTTTCTAAAAAAGTAAGAATGCAAATGGACTGAAGTCCTCCAGATGTAACTTTGAAAAATAAACTGGTTGTGTTTTCAGCCACAGAGATTAAAAATGGTCAAACGGTTTTGTCCTTGTTATCAGGGCTTTAAGTTACAGGGGTTTGGTTAGTGGAGATGACTCATAGCTTGTGAGTGATCTGAGGAAGGAGGTGGCTGAACTGTTGTTTATTTATGTTTTTAATCTGTGAGAAGTTTCTGTAAACATACGGCTTTTTAAAAATCTTCGGGTCTCCAAAAAAAAGCATTGGAACTAGTGGGAGATTATGGTCACATCCCCCCCTACTGGGCACTGTTGGAAATTGCTTACTTGTGTGGTCCTAGCTGACAAAGATGTGTGGATGATGGATGGTGGAAGATTCCCATGGAAACGGGAACCTTGGGATTCTAACTCTTGTTCAGGAGGTGGGAAGAATAACAATAGGGTGTGTGTGTTTGTGAGTGTGTATGTGTTTTCTACCAGACAGGAAAAAATCATAGAAAAAGGCATGGAACTCAGCAAATTGATTTTACTGGAGAAGAGTTATTACGTATGAAAAATCATGCGAATGCAGCTGGAGGTGGACGGAGCTAGCAGTGGAACGAATGCAACGAGGGCGGAGCTGGTTGTAAAGGTTCTGAACAACAGGCTGCACAATGCGGAGCCGCTGAAGCTCATTTTGGGTGGAGGAACTCACTTGTTTATTTATCTGATCAGCAACTGTTTGCGGGCCAGGTGCAATAAGCTAGCCGTTCGCTAAGTGCTGTGCACAAGCAGAGACCCATCTCATTCGGATCCTGACCTGAAGCAGTTTAATATCTAGTAGTTGAAATTAGACAGGTACCTAAGCAATCAGTACACAAAGTAGCAAGTGGTGCATCATATGAAGTGAAACTAGGAAGCAAGAGGAATTACTTTCAGCCGTGGACTAGGGCAAAGTTTAATAGAAGACTGTTATGCTGAAGGGGGAGATGACCTTGGCAGTGAGAATGTACTCGAGACTGAAGTGTAAGAAGCCAGTTAGAGGCTAACAAAATTTTTGTATATCAAATCTTATACTGAATAATATTTAATTTCATAATGTGCCACCTTAGATTACTAATATGTGTGGAATGAATGTGGGTAAGTAAACTGTGATATGTTCATCCAATGAAATACTATTCAGCTATAAAAAGAACACAAACTGATTCATGCAATGATATGGATGAATCACCTAGACTTTCTTTTTTCTAATTTTATTTTTTTATTGAAGTAGAGTTGACATACAATAGTATATTAGCTTCTGGTGTACAACATAGTGATTCAACATTTATGTACAGATCACCACAAGTGCAGTTACCATCCCTCACCATACAAAGTTGTTATACTGTTGACTGGGTTCCCTATCTGTATATTACATCTTGGTGACTTATTTTATAACTGGAAGTTTGTACCTTGATCTCTTTTACCTGTTTTACCCAACCTCCACCTCGCCTCCCTTCTGGCAACCACCAGAATATCTGTATCTATGAGTCTGTTAGTATTTTGTTTGTTTGTTTTGTTTTTCAGACTCCATATGTAAGTGAAATTGTATGGTGTTTGTCTTTCTCTGTCTGACATATTTCATTTAGCATAATGGGTCTAGGTCTATCCACGTTGTCACAAATGACAAGATTTCATTCTTTTTATGGCCAAGTAATATTCCATTGTATGTATACACCACATCTTCATCATCCATTCATCTACTGATGGATACTTAGGTTGTTTCCATATCTTGGCCATTGTAAATAGTCCTGCAGTGAACATTTAGATGTATAAATCTTCTTGAATTAGTGAGATTTTGTTTTTTTTTTTTTTTGGAGAAATATCCAGAATTGGAGTTGCTAGATCATATGGTACTTCTATTTCTATTTTTTTGAGGCGCCTCCATATTTTCCATAGTGGCTGCATCAATTTACATTCTCACCAACAGTGCACTTGGGTTCCCTTTTCTCCACATCCTCCCCAACACTTGTTATTTGTTGTCTGTTTGATGATAGCTATTCTGGCAAGCATGAGGTGATAGCTCATTGTAATTTTGATTTGCATTCCCCTGATGATTAGTGACATGTCTGACGTGTCTGTTGGCCATATGTATGTCTTCCTTGGAAAAATATCTGCCCATTTTTTAATTGGATTTTTTTTTTAGATACTGAATTGTGTGAGTTCTTGATATATTTTGGATATTAACTCCTTATCAGATATATCATTTGCAAATATCTTCTCCCATTCAGGGGGTTGCCTCTTCATTTTGTTGCTGGTTTCCTTCACTATGCAAAAGCATTTTAGTTTGCTGTAGTCCCATGTGTTTATTTTTGCTTTTGTCTCCCTTGCCTGAGGAGAAAGATCCAAAGAAATACTGCTAAGACCGATGTCCCAGCCATTATTATGAACAAGAGAAATCTGATGGAAAAGTGGGAAGACTGTATAATTCTGTTTATTTGATGAAATTCTAGAACAGACCAAATAAATCTATATTAATAGAAATCAGATCAGTGGTTGACTAGGGTGTGGTGGTGGAGATGCTTATTGAGAAACCCTCTGGGAAGTTATTCTATACCTTAAATGGAGCATTGGTTACATGGGTGAGTCCATTTGTCAGAATTAATCCATTTCCACTTAAAATATGTAAACGTTATTGTGTGTAAGTTATACCACAATAAAGTCTACTTAAAAAGTAGGAAATGATGAAGCATAAGGAGTTATCATGGTCAGCAAGGTATATAACTTATAAATGATCATTTCTAAATTGCTTTAATTAATAATTAAAATGTAGCTTAAACCCACTTTAACAAAGAATTATGACTTTATTCAAAACAAAACAGAAAGAGACGTGATGGATAGCGTGGGTCACTCTCTCATATTTCCTGAAGGGGTGAATGGAGAGAAGGGAGTAAAGGGAATATTAAAAATAGTGATTGGAGAATTTTCCAAAACGGATGAAAGACGTGAATCTACAGAAGCATAACATACACCAAGTATGGATAAGTAAAAATGCATGTTTCCATTCATAGATTTAATCTACTGTAAAAAATAAAGACAACAGAGCTTTTAGTGAAAATAAAGAAAAATCGACAAAACTAGAAAAATGGAGACAACTGAGTGATAATAAGGAGCCATGCAAAGGTTGATCAGTCATTTCTCCACTTAACCTTTCAAATGGTTCCTAGATCTGCCCAAATTTTCCTTATTTTGGTACTTTTATTTAAAAACCAGAGTTAGGTTTTCTTGGGTCTCTACAAAAGTCACTTTTTCAGATGGAGCTGGAATGAGAACTTTGAAATTGTAAAGGGAGTTACAGTAAAGTCTGAAGAGCAGTTTGATTTGCTCTTTCAGTGAGAGCTGAAAGAAAATTCCTTGACCAGCAGAAATATCCCATAAAGGCTCGCTTATAGAAATGAGTACAGTGGAGCTTTTTTCCCCTTTGGTATTCAGGCAAGCTCCCTATAAACTAGGAAAAATGTCATAAAAGTGAAACTGAGATAAAAGACCACAAATAGATTTGAAGCTGCTTAAACATAGAATAGGAATCTTGCCGTGGGTCAGTGGTAATGGAAATCATTTACTTTGGACACCTGATTTTATTATTCTATAATCATTTACATAACTTAAATGCATGCTGAAGCCATGCGTTCGTAGATATTCCTCTCATGCATTCAGATTTAAGGAATAATTTTGTTTTCTATAAATAGCTAAGAACTAGGAGATAGAGATTTAAAAAGAGAGAGAGAGAGAGCGCAGTAAATTCAGGCACAAAGTATCTTCCTTTATTCTTGCCCACATCTGTATCCTTGTCCTTATTCGTTCCTGCCATTGGCAGAGAGCCCAGAGACCACAGGTTCAGTTATGAAGCAAATTCCTTACTGCTGACTCCACGGAGGGATTCTGATTATGTGTAATCTGGGAGAAATGCGGTAATTTTCATTCATCTGTTCAGAAGCTCTACTGAGGTTAAAGTGCCTATCAAGGTAATTCAGCAATTTAAAAGGGAGTTACCTTGCCCCCTTTTTCTCCAAAACAATTAGAGCTTCAAGACACTACCTGTCTTTGAACAGATCGATCTTCCCATAAAAATTCCTGAGCTAATTTCTTTTCCCTGAAAATTGCAGCATGTTTGTGATGTGTATCAAAGGGAGGTGTTCTGAATCCATTCCCCTTTGACTCCATTCCATTGCCGCTTTTGAGTAGGTTTGTTTATTTCCTGTTCAAGGAAATCCATTGCTCATCAGTCAGTGAGTCCTTGTGAGAAATGTACTGAATTATATTACCTCCCTGGTGGTGAGGGAGAAGAGAAAAATCAGGAGGTTCTTCTCTTAAGAATTAACCCTTAAAGAAGTTTTCTTACTACTGTAAAGAGACCTTTGAATGTATTGGGATCTTGGACCAGCTTTGGGAAAGCATCTTCTTACTGTTTTTCATTTTTTGTGTTTGGCTTGTCCAGTGTCCACTTGCACTAATGAATGTGATTGGCATTATTTTATATTAAGTGAGTATTTTTAGTGTAACATTTTAATTCCCTTAATGACCTTTTTCACTATTTTGAGGGTTTCATGGTGTTTTATGTAGTTTGCCAAATACGTCTTAACTAACCAATCTATTTCAGATTTATGATAACTTAATTCCACTTAGATATCAAGATGTTACTTTTATATAGCTCTGCTCCCTCTTCTTTAGGAGATTATTATTGTTATGGATATAGTATGTTTTAATATAGTATAAATATAGAAAATGTATTTTATATAATTTTGTGTCTTTTAAAGAAACAGAAGAAAGGAGAGTAAGCATATAGTTATAGGATTTGTTCTAGTTCCCTTCTTGTTTACCATTTCTGCTTCTCTTCATTTATTCCTGTGGGTTCAAGTCATTGTCTACTGTCATTTCCTTACTCCAATACAACTTTGTTCCCCTACCTCTTTTGTGTTGCTGTTGTCAAATATATTACATTTCTATATGTTATAAGCCCAACTATATACATATTATTTTATATGATTGCTTTGTAAATCAGTTAAGACAGGAGATGAAATATACATTTATACTGTCTTTTATAATTACATAATTACCTTTGTGCTCTGTGTGTGTGTGTGTGTGTGTTTGAGTTACCATCTTGATTTTAGACTGAACTTCTTTTAGCATTTCTTAGAAGGTGGATTTTCTCAGGTTTTGTTTATCTGGGAATATTTTATTTATTTTGCCTTCATTTCTGTAAGATAGTTTTGCTGGCTGTTACATATTTGGATGACAGGTTTTTTTTGTTTGTTTTTTTTTTTTTTGTACAGTACTCTGAATACATCATCCTTCTAAACTCCCTTCTTTCTAATGAGAAGTCAAGTTCCCTTGTACAGGACAGGCTGTTTTTCTCACTGTTTCCAGGACTTTTCTCTTTGTACTTGTCCTTCAACATTTTTACTTTGTTGTGTCTAAGTCTAAATCTCTTTTTGTTTATCCTACTTAAAATTTTGTCAAGCTTCCTGGATGTGTAGGTTAATGTTTTTTTTTTTAAACAAACATAGGAAATTTTCAGTTTTCTGCTCCTTTCTCTCTTTTCTCCTTCTGCTACTTTCAATACGTATATGTTGATGTCCCACAGTTTTCTGAGGCTCTGCTCATTTTTAAAAATTCTTTTTTTCTCTCTGCTCTTCAGGTTGCATAATTTCTACTGATTTATCTCCAAATTTATAGATTCTTTCTCCTACCAGCTCCAATCTACTGTAATAATTTTAGAATTTAAGTTATTAAATACTTTTCAACTCCAGAATTTGTATTTGTTCTCTTTTTATATAATTTCACTTTATTATATTCTCTATTTGATGAGACATTGTGTTTATACCTTCCTTTACTTCTTTAAACAGTTTCCTTTAGCTCTTTGAGGATACTTCTAATGGCTGCTTAGAAATCTTTGCCTGTTACATGTAACATCTGGATCTAGGCAGTTTCTGTTGCCTGCTTTTTTCCCTGTGTCTGGGTCACACTTTTAATTTTTCTGTATGTTTCAAATTTCTTGTTGAAAATTGAATATTTTACTTAGTGTCCTGTAGCAACGTAGCAATATTGACTTCCCTTAACCCCAGGACATATTGTTATGATTTGCTTGTTTATTTGCTTAGTGTCTTGGCTGGACTTCTTTTTTTTTTTAAACATTTTAAATAACATTTTTAAATTGAGTTGTAATCATTTTACAATGTTGTGTCAATTTCCAGTGTAGAGCACAATTTTTCAGTTATACATGAACATACATATATTCATTGTCCCATTTTTTTTTGCTGTGAGCTATCACAAGATCTTGTATATATTTCCCTGTGCTATACGGTATAATCCTGTTTATCTATTCTGCATATGCCTGTCAGTATCTACAAATTTTGAACTCCCAGTCTGTCCCTCCCACCCTTGGCTGGACTTCTTTAGTGAAGTTTACCTTCTCTGTTGTGGGAAGCTCTGATGAGAAAGGGCACAGCCTTGGGCACGTACACAGGCACCCTGAGACAACGGCGGTTTTATCGGGGCTCTCTGTCATTTTCCCTGATCCCTCAGTCAAGCTGTCTGCTCCTGTTGGTATCACACCCAGCTGTTAGACTCCACTAATTGCCAGGCTGATTGCTCTATTGGTTTTGACAATGCTTTTGAGCATAAATTGCTCCACGGTCTGATCCAATTAAATTCAGGCCTCTTTCCAGGGATAGTTTTTGAGGTCAGTCTTGGAAGTTTATTCTACCCCCAGGAGTGCTCTTATTAACTATGTCTTTCCCTAGTTTTCTCCGGGAAACTAACTGGCCTATGGTTTAGCTTTATCTCTTGTAAACCTACCAGTCTCCTCTTAATTGCTTACCACTCAGAATTTCCATTGTTTTTGAGAGTGCCCTTAGGCTTCTGCTTTCCCACACTCTGTCTCAGATAAAGTAACTTCTTTTGGGGAGAACTTCAGAAGCTCTCTGCTCCTTGGCAAAATCTCTGAGTCACGGCTCTTGAGCTGAAGGCAGGGACAGAGGTGTGGTTCTCTCTGAGTGATACCCTGCTTTAGGAGCAGAGTGCTGGGGAGGCACAGTGGCCTCTGATCTTCTCAGCCTGCCTTTCTTGGTGTGGAGCTGCCAACCTGCAAGTGAACTGGGATGAGGGCAGTTGGAGCTCCTATGTTTTCAGTCTGTTGCCCTTGAGGTAGAGCATTTGCTCTATATGTGGGGCTTAGTGGATGAAGGGGCTCTGACCTCTTAGTCATACTTACTTGGAATTCAGCCTCTGCAACACCGACCTGGGGGCAGGAATGAGAAATGCTGGTGCCCTGCCCCTGCCAGGGATATACTGTAGCCATTGATTGGGAGTTAGGGGGAGAGAGAGCCCCAGTCTCTTGGCCATATCCACCTGGAATAGATCTTCCATTAGGCTGAGCTGGATGGGTGGAGCAGGCTGTAGCTTCCTGAATACATGAGTCATCATTTCCTTAGTGTATTTCCTTCATACAATTTCTTGAGACTTTAAATGGTTTTGTTTTTTTCAAAATAATTTTCACCAGCTATAGTTGTTGCACTGGTGAGTGGGTACACGGAGCTCACATCACTATTCTGAAGGTGGATTACCCAACTGTCTTTTCCCATGAAATTTGAATATTAAAAAACAAAACAGCAACAACAGTAACATCCGCCTCTGTGACATTAATTCTATAATTAAGTAAGATCTGAGATTGTCTCAGTATTTTGTAGCTAAATTTGGCATTGATTTAGGTCAAATCATACTGCTTGAAACAACTGTATATATAAAGAATGAAATCACAATTATGAGACAAGTATAAATCCCACGCTTACAGGTTTATAAAGAGATTCCTTATGGCACCAACAATTGTAGATCTTTTCACACATTTTCTAGTTTCTATTAAGATAAACAATTTAAATAAGGAAAATGGCCATTTTTCAGCATTATCAAGATGTCTGCTCTTCTATCATGACTTACTTCTTGTTTGCTTCTAAAATAATTTATAAAATTCTCTTAAATGGTCAGATATTGTTCAAATTTTCATAAAGAAGTGGACAAAACCCACCAAGATCTGGCTTCTGGTTGTTAGTTTGAAGTTGAGCTAACAAAGTTAGAAAACATTAACACATCCGGAAGCAGGGCGCCTTGATTTCACCTTCGGTATGAAAATGAGTCTGTTGATCTTAGAACTTTTCATGTGGGAATTAAGAAACTTGAATTTGGCATTTTGTGAATGCTCCAGTCCAGGCCGCAGATGACACAAGTTAGCATCCTTGACCTGTGATCCTCATGAGCCCCTTTGCTAACCAAACAAAGGCTGACAATTCTCTGATCCATTTTACAAGGAGAAAGTTGTTTTTCCTATTGAGCAAAATGCTCCTTTCTTATACCTTTCACTGACTAGTGCTAGGCCTGTCTTCTGAAAAAATCTAGATCAATTTTATCTCATCTCCTAAAGAAGAGCATTGATGTAGGACTGAAAATGTAATTTAATGAGAATTCACAAATAAGCCCACTTAATAGAAAACGTATCAATTAACAGGATTTTGGCCACAATACACAGCCTATCTGACAGAATATGGTTTAAAAATGGGGTTTATTAATAAATTAATTTTTTGAGAACTCCAGAGTTAATTGGTTCCAGAGATAGTTAACACAACAGCTCTGGGCAGCTTTTCTGCCTTCTCATCATTGTGCACCTACAAGCATCACTTCTTTACTAAATAAAGTCAAAAAGTAGGGAATGGAAAGATCTTTTTACTCATAACTTTTTGTGTCATTAAGACTCTCAGCAGAATATTCCTCTTTTTTGTCAAGTGCCAAGATTGGGTCACCTGCCAACCCTAAATCAATCACTGTCAAAAGTAAATGAGGACAACATGATTGACTAGGAGTTAGGCCAGTCAATCCTCACCTGAAGTTAGGCACACTGTTGCCCCTTACTTGGACAAAATTGGAATTCTATTCCCAGAAACAAGAGGAGAATAGTTGTTCAGTAGCCAACTCACAGTGTCTACCAAAATACCTTAGTTCGTATTTGAAAATTAGGTCCTATGGTAGATTGATCTGTTTTTTCTTAATAGATCCCCTGCCAAAATATCTTTTTATAAGATTTGAAATGTATTTCATACACCATAAAATTCACCCATTTAAAGCGTACAGTTGATTTTAATATATTCACAGCCATGCAACCATCACAACTTAATTTTAGAACAGTTTTCATCACCCTAAAAAGAAACCTCATACATATTAGCAGTAATTCCCCACTCCCTCCTGCCTGCCTCAGCCCCAGGCAATGACTGTCTACTTTCTGTCTCTATGGATTTGTCAGTTCTGGACATTTCACATAAATGGAATCATATCATTTATGATCAATTCTGTCAAGCTTCTTTCACGTAGCGTAATGTTTTCAGGGTTCATTCATACTGCAGATTGTATCACTATGTCATTCTTATTTTAATTTTAATTAATTAATTTATTTTGTAATAAGAAAATATTAATTTTAATAAAAGAAAAGTCTTACAAACTTCCTAGTAAATTAGATTATGTTTATGAACGTGCCAAATAAACTGTAGCTACGCACAACAGCTTCGTGTCATGGGTGTGTGATTCAACCCAAATCCTCTCGAATTCATTCTTTTTTTAAAATTGCCAAATAATATTCCACTTAAAACCCACATTTTTTTACCCAGTCATCAGTAGTAGGTATTTGAGTTTTTACCACTTTTTGGCTACTATGAATAATCTTGATAAAAGCATTTGTGTGCAAGTCTTTGTGTGAACATATGTTTTTCAATTCTCTTGGGAATACACTTGGGAATGGAATTCCTGAGTCATATGATAACTCTATATTTAGCATTTAGAACGTTTGCTAAACTATTTTCCAAAGCAGCTGCATCATTTTACATTCTCACCAGCAATGAAAGAGGGTTCCAATTTTCCCACATATCCATGAGCACTTGCTATTGTCATCTTTTTAATTTTAGCCATCCTGGGGTTGTGTAACATGGTATCTCATTGTGGTTTGATTTGCATTTCCCTTATAACTATTGACACTTTAACTATTGAGCATCTTTATCTTTTCATGTGCTTGTTTATTTTCTCTCGAGAAATGTCTGTTCAAATCTTTGCCTATTTTAAAATTGGTTTATATGTCTTTTTATTGTTAGTTTGTAAGGGTTCTTTATGTATTCTGGATATAAATCCCTTGTCAGATATGATTTGCAAATCTTTTCTTCCATTCTGTAGGTTGTCATTTCACTTTCTTGATAGTGTCATTGAAACACAATTTGTCTACTTGTTCTTTTACTGCTTGTGGTTTTGATTTGTATTTAAGAAATCATTGCCTAATTCAAGGCCATGAAGATTTACTTCTATATTTTCTTTTAGGAGTTTTATAGTTTTAGCTCTTATATTTGGGTCTGTGAATACTTTTGAATTAATTTCTGTGTGTGGTGTGAGGTAAGGGTTCAACTTAATTTTTTGCATGTGAATATCCACTTGTCTCACAACCATGTGTTAAATAGACTATGCTTTCCTCATTGAACTGTCCTGAAATCTTTGTCAGAAATCAACTGACCATAAATATAAAGGTTTATTTCTGGACTTCAGTTCTAGTCTATTGATCCATATGTCAGTCATTATGCCAGTACCAGTGTCTTGATTACTGTAGCTGTGCTGTAAATTTTCAAATTGGAACCGTGTGTCCTCAAACTTTGTTCTCCTTTTCCAGAATTGTTTGGCTCTTCTTGATCCCTTGCATTTCCATATGAAGTTTATGATCGATTTTTCAGTTTTGAAAAAAAAATCCATCTAGGATTTTGACAGGGCACCAAATCTGTAGATTAATTTGAGAAGTATTGCCATCTAAAATGTATTAATATTTTTGATCCATGAACAGAGGATGTCTTTCTATTATTTAGTTCCTTGCTAGTGTATAAAAGTACAATTGATTTTTGTATATTGATTTTGTATCTTGGCAATTTGCAGAATTTGTTTATTGGTTTAGTTCTAATTGTTTTTTAGTGGATTCTTTTGGATTTGTTTATACAAGATCATGTCACCTGCAAATGGAGATCTTTTTACTTCGTCCTTTTCAATCTGGATGCCTTTTATTTCTTTTTCTTGCGTTTCAGTGCTCTGGTTAGGACCTCTAGTACAATGCTAAATTGAAGTGGCAAGGGCAGATGTCTTTGTCTCCTTCTTAGTCTTAGGGGGAAAGCTTTCAGTTTTCCAACATTGAATATGATGCTAGCTGTTGGTTTTTCATAGATTCCCATTATCAGCTGGAGAAAGTTCCCTTCTATTCCTAGTTATTGCCAAAATACTATTTGACTACCATTTTTAAAAGCAAAGATGTAGAATCAGTTTTCATGTTCAAAAATTTCCCTTCTCTCAACTTTCCTCCATTTTTCATTTACTTGGAAAATGTTTATTGGGCCTATATTCAGTAATAGAGTAATTTAAAGAAATTACTCAAGAAATTAATTGTCTAGTAGGGTATTCACTTTCCCTATCTTCTGCAGGCACCAGAATTTCTCTCTCCTTTCCCTTCTTTCTCACTGTGAGTTACTGATAATTTATACTTAGTGTAGAGTTAAATCAAATTATCAAGGGGATTGCCTTTCAAACTTTTCTCTGATTTGATGAAAGATATGTTCCAGTTAAGGAACTTCAGGCATCAGTAATAATCCCTTGCACTGCCACGTACTCTTGTTAAAGAAAATAAACTGATACTTGATATGAAGTCATCTTTAGCAAAATGGTACTACAGAAGCTCCTTTAGAGTTGCAGAGAGTAGCTCAGATGCTTCAATCCGATGTAGTTGCCTATCTGTTTATGTCAGCTCATTTTTGAAACCAACCTCATGAACTCTGAGTTGGGTGCCATTCAGTCTGGAAACTAAATAAACAGTGGCATGAATGAGATTGGCAAGCCAGCTCTGTTGCCTCAGAGAAGTGCTTTATTTATTTACATCCAACGTTCTTTCAGGAAGTATTTAATATCACTTAAAGTAAATGTTGTAGAAATTGGGACAGTGGGAAAATAAGAGCTGGAAAGACAAGCTGCATCTCTTGGGGTGGGAGAATTCCCCACCTGGGTTATTGGAAGACCCTACTCATCCCGGAAAAAAATGCCCTACACTTGCTGGCAGGGAATGTGGAGAGTGATGGCCCTTTCAGTTGGCCCAGATGAGGTGAAGCTGGGTTGAGCCCCTGATACAGTGACAGTGGCTGCTCTCCCAGTGTCTCCACGCAGCAGAGCAAGGACATACCCACTCCAGAACCCCAGAGAGCGATGTTGTTGGGTAGGAGGTTTCCACAGCCCACACTCCAGCTTTGTGCCTCCCTCTCACCTCAGGCATCTGCCGGAGTGGGAGTGGAACGGGGTAAAAGACTCCAACGTCACTGCTGTCTAGAGCCAACGAGTGTGAGGGGATATTAGGGGGAGGAAGCAGTGAAATCACATTCTAAATGCATGTTTGGGAGGTGAAGCAAGTAAGATTGCTCAGTTCAAATCGTGGCTGGACCATCTCAGCCTGCTGCCTGGCTAGAGGAAGTGCTTAGAAAACAACACATGCTTTCAGAATTGGGAATCGCCTCCTTAAACAAGTGGATTGCATTGTCTCACCACTTTAAAATCCTAATTCAAAAGGGGAAAATAAAGCTTAAAAATATTAAAGACATTTCTTTAACCTGCACTTACCAATAGTATATGGTAAACGTAATAGGCAGTATGAATTGCAGTGTTAGCATGTCTACCAATTCATATTTCACATAGCTTCTTTTCCAGGTAACTGCAGTTTAGCATAGTGAGAATATCACGCGTGGGGGTCTGCGTTCTTTATTACATATGTGACTACTGTTTCACTTTTCATTTATCAGTCATACCAGATTCTTTCCATTAAAAAGATAATTCAGGCTACCAAATGGTTTGGAACTAGAAACCTGAATTCCAAATGGCATAATGGACTCTTTTTTTAGGTTGGTTTTTATGATTTCTTTAATGTCAAAGGACTCTGAACTAATCTGCATAACATGTTTCACTGGTTCATTGATGAATCTTTTTCTAATACATCTTATAGCATTGTGGGGTAACAGGCATTTTCTGAATTTTTAATGAGACCCTGGTCTTGCTTCATGAAGCAGTCTACAGATGCTCATTTCCTGCCTTGCCACTTCTGATATAGTTTACATCTCATTTAAAGCTTCCACATTTGTTAAATATTATTCCAGTGCAATTGTTGTAAAATCAAGTACTGACTTCCTTTCCTATGAAAATAAAAATAAAAATGATCTTGTGTCTTACTAGGAAAAAAACTGGAGCCCATAAATTAGGATCAGAGCTTTGTTATGAAGTCAAAATTACAGCCCTTATTCCTGTCTGTCTGCTTGTTTCTTATCTAAGATGCTTCTTGCATGTGCTGCAGACACATTAAGAAGGGGAAGCAGTGGAACATTCTACCTGTTTGGAGTTTCTTCTGGCCCCCATCAATTGTTTTGTTTTAATCTTTTTATTGGGGTTGTGGGAGGTACTTTTTTTTTTCCAGCTAAGATGGCAGAAGAACATGTATTGTTTATGAGCGCCTACAAGGAGACTAGTGCTAATACCGCCTAAAAAGAAATTATACCTATTCAGTCACTCACTTACTAAATCTTCCTTCTTACGAAATTAGCTCAGCTATCGACTTTCTTTACTTTTCATAAGTCAGTGGGAGTTTTTTGAGTTCTGTTCTTCTACAAAGAGTGTTTGTCTTCTCACCCTTTATTTCACACTCCCTTTGCCGTCTCTCTTTGACGAGAATATGAAACAAAAAAGAACATTTCTCAGCTTTGTAGACAATATCACCAGAGCTATTTTTAACTTCAGTTTCTGCAAATAATCTGCCTTTTTTGGACAAGAGGAAAAAAAAAATCATTCTTTCATATTAGAAAATAAGGTTGTATTTTAGGGAGTTCATCTTTATGTACATTTGAAGTTTTAAAGAGACAGAACCCCAAATTCTCATCATATTAGATTTCCCACACGATGCATACATACAATCACATATTCTTGCCTGAGCATTAACTTCACAATTTTTCCATTTTTAATTCTTTGCTTTCTCCCTCTCTCCCCTCCTCTTTATCTCATTTGAATGGATATTAACAGCACCATCTCAAAGAAATTAGCAGGGGGTGTGCTTTCTTTTATCAGGAAATTGGATTTTGCTTACCTCAAACTAGATCTGCAGAAAGACAGGCCCTGTTGTATGACCGAATGACAGTTACAGCCTCAAGTCACAATTTGTGCCACAATTCCAGACACTTCCCTGTTACGGGATTTGGTCTTGAGGTAAATGTAACTTAAAAAAAGAAAGAAAGAAAGAAAGAAAGACAGAAAGAAAGAAAGAAAGAAAGAAAGGAAGAAAGGAAGGAAGAAAGGAAGAAAGGAAGAAAGGAAGAAGAAAGAAGGAAGAAAGGAAGGAAAGGAAGAAGGAAGAAAGAAAGAAGAAAGGAAGAAAGGAAGAAAGAAAGAAAGAAAGAAAGAAAGCAAAGAAGAAGGAAGAAAAAGAAAGAAGAAGAAAAAGAAAGAAAGAAAGAAAAAGAAAGAAAGAAACCTTTTTTGGCTGAAAAAAATTCCTTTGTAAAAAGAAGATGTTTTTAATATTTTAGCAAAAGTGTAGGGATATTTTTAGTAATTGGGAAAAACTAACAAACACAACTTCTCTTTAGATTTAAATGGGAAATTCTCTTTGGATCTAAAATTTAAGAACCGGTGTGATTTTTCATCTTGGGTTCTGAGTAGGAATAAAACCAGAGAGCCAAAATATCCAAGGAAATCTATTCTGTTGTGTCTTAGGACACAGACGAGTAAAAACCTTTGCTAGAAAATTCACTCCAGTTTTTACAGAATTGATTTTTCCATCTGACATTAGAGGCTGGTGATTATTCAAGCAATGTCTCTAGTTCACACCACTTGAAATCTATGTATATTGAATATTTTGGGTGGTTATTGAAGTTGAAAAATTAAATTACCATTTAACCAGGCTGGTAAACAGAAAGATTAATTAAATATACTTTAATTACCAACTACTAAAACATGAAGATAAAACACATTTGCAATTTTTGCTATAATCATTTTTAATTTATGATTCAGAAAATGTCTTAGGAGTTTTAAGGGTCATGAATTATCATTATGAATAGCAAGTCTCTTGGAAATGCTCTTTGATACAGGCGTGATGTAAGTCACCACAACAACTTGGTTGGTTGAGCATCCTGGTTCCAATTCTTACTATCTGTGTAATTTCAGCCACGTGAGCTGTTTCAGTTACCAACTGACACCATAATGTTATAGAACAAACGACACTAAAGCTCAGTAACGTCTCAAAGCGTGCATCCTTGGGTTTGCTTGGTGTTGGCTGATCTAGTCTGGGCTCACCTGGGCTTGTCTTCATGTTGTGCCTTAAGTCCAGGACCACTTCACATGTTTCTCATCCTCCTTGGACCAGCAACACCTACCCAAGACATGCTTTTCTTATAGTGATGGCAGAAGCGCAAAAGTGTAAGCCCAACCATGCAATCACATTTTAAGCTTCTACTCATATCTTGTCCACTAACATCCCTTTTTTCCAGATTAAATCCCATGGCCCAAGCCCAACAAATATAGGACGGGGATAGTATACTTTGCTCATGGAGGTTGTGTGTGTGTGACTATTGATTGAGTAGTTACCTGATCTAACCTATTATTTAACCTTTCTAAATCTCTGTTTTTCTCATTGGTAAGATTGGGACAATAGTAATGACCTCACTGTATTGTGGTGAAAATGGAATGAGACATTGTAATGTGCTGTCCATAAGGCAGAGATGATAGTCAGTAGGACTTCCTGAGTTGGTAGCTGTTCCATCAGTAGGACTATTATGGACTCCTGGAACAAAATGACAGGAGGGGATGTTAATGCATCATTTAATACTTTCAAGTGTATAGAAGAGTTGTGAAAATAGTACAAAGGTATGCACTTCACCCAGATTCACCAGTCATTAACATTTTGCCACATTTGCTTTTCCTGAACCATTCAGAGTTAGTTTTAGATAGCATGCTCTTTTATCCCTAAATGTTTCAGTGTATATTTCCCAAGACCAAGAGGAATTTGTTATTTAACCACAGATATCAAATTCAGAAAATTTAACATTGATTCAATAGTATTATCTGTTACCCAGCTCATATACAGATCTCGCTAATTGTTTCAATAATATCATGGCAGTCCCTGCCCCTCTCTCTCATCTCCCCAGCCCTAATCTGGAGCTTACTTCAAAACCACACATTGTATTTAGTTGCCATGGTTTTGTTTTCACCTTTAACCTGAAACAGTTCTTCAACCTTTCTTTATCTGTCATGTCATTGCTTTTAAAAGATTATTGGTCAGTTATTTTGTAGGCTGTCCTTTCCTGTTGATTATGTGACTGAACTGGTCGACTGGGCCTGAGCTGAGGTCCTAGCCCGGGCCGAGACCCTTTGTCTCCACCAGAGAGGTTCATTTTCTGATTGGATTTTTGCAGCCAATCATGAAACCGATGCTGAGGCTGGAACAGCACAGACTTTACTCAAGGGCCAAAGAATGGAGAAGCAGGAACCTAGTTTGAAAATCAACTTCCCAATTCAATTTGAGCGGAGACCAAATTTATAGGACAGTCAGGTAAAAAGGGAGGGAACTGGAAAGAGTAGGAAAGACATTCATGACTTATCCGAGAATAGGGGTGTGGCTTGGACCTGGAAATGATGCAACACTCCCTTTCAGTTCTTGCATGGATGTTTATGGTTGTTGTCATGGCAACCGTCAACTGTCAGGGTGCTGGTGGGTATGTCTTTAGCATGCTAATATAGTACAATGAGTGTATAACGAGGCTCAAGATTTCCTGGAAGTCAAATCTTCTGCCATCTTGAGCCTAGTTGGTTCTAACCAGTCCTTGTTTTTTGTCTCTTCGCAGTTCCCTCCTGAAATGTAGATAAAAGCAATAGGTTTCTATTTGAGGGAGGGGTGGTGGTATGATTCTGGGACAACAGCCTTGGTAACGACTACATTAGGTTATATATTCTGGGCAAATCCTGCATGAGTGATATTGTGTTCTTCCCAGTGCATCACATCCGGAGACACTTGATGCCTGTTTGTCCTGTTAGTGGTGATGTTAACTTCAATCCTTGATTAATGTCGCATGTGTCAGGTTTTTTCACTGGAAATCACTGTTTTCCCTTTTGTGATTTATAAGTAGGCTGTTGAGAAGTACTATGAACTATGTAAATTCCCTATTGTTCTTCATACATTCACCCTATGTCTTGCAGCCATTGATAATTCTTGAATTAGCTGTTACCATGATGGTTATAAAAGGATTATTTTCTAACTCTCGGTTTTTCTACATTTGTTAGTTAGCATTCTTCTGTGAGGAATCACTTTCTCTTCTCCCTCATTTACTTTTTAAATCAGTATGGGCTTGTTAATTTATACTTTATACCATGAATTATAGGATATAATGAATAATTTTTAGTATATTTTTGGGGCTAAAATTGTTCCATATTTGGTCAGTTAGGAGGTCCTTCAAGCTGGCTCCTATGTCCTTTTAATTCCATCCTTTCTTTCCTTACTTTTTGGCCTAACAAGTTGTTCCAGGAGCATATAGTACTTTCTTGCTCCAGTCCTAGAATTAGCCATTTCTCCAAGGAGCCCTATTTTAATATGTTCTTTTGCCTTCGGGCTGAATCATATTAATTCAGATGAAAATGTAGCCCACAAGTCTAGTAACTCAGGCTTAATAGCATTATCGTGAGCACTCTGAGGAACTGTGCACTCAAGGCTGTTTCACTGACTTTTACATAAGAATTCCAAGTTGATGATATTATAAAATAGCATAATTTGTTAAATTGATTAATGCCTCCACTGCATTGTTCATTAATTGGCCACATCAAGTGTACTTAAATATTATCCATTTTAACAAAAAAGATGTAACTTGCAGAGTTTACTCTAAACAAAGTAGATATACACTACCATATCAGAGACATTTACTGCTAGACATTTACATTTATAATAGATATTTACTCCTTGTATTTGCTGTTACCCTGTGTATGTTAAAATGATTCCAAAGTCCCTGTCAGTAGTTTTTTTTTTTTTAAATCACAGCAATCAAATACAGAGAAGAATCTGGGAACATTACCTTGACTGTTGTAGAAGGATGCCATCTGTCTGAATGTAACATGCAAACTTGAGCAAACACAATGGAAGAAATAACTCATAGGACAGCATTAGTTAGGAACCCAATAGGTATGTCTTCCTACTAACCAGCCTTTTTTCATCATGTGTTCCACGTAGGCAGTGGGTTAGTTGTTTATAAATTGATTTTTTTCTTCCTCCTTCTACTCATCCTCTCTTCTAGACTAACATGCTGTTTACATCCCCCTGAATGTCAAACACTGTAGCCCTCTTCCTTCCTGAAAATGCTGGCTTCTCTAACGATTTTTATTTTATCCCCAATACCAAATTATTCATCCGTGGGTCCCCCCCCCCCAACATTTCTTTTTAAATAGGTAACACTTAGACCAACACTTTGGCAACAAAGGCTGTTTCCTTGGTCTTCCGCAAGGGACAAAATACTCTGGTAGCAATCCAGACCCTCTCCTTGTGACTTCAGAGGGACCTGGACAGTAGACGTGCTTGGATGGAGTCAGAAGCATCAGCAGAGAATTCCAGCCCTGGCCCAGGAGAGGGATGACCCACCAGCATCATTCCACAGCCTCCAATGAGAGTGGGGTTGGACTTGTAACCTCAGGCTGGGGCAGGGGGAAGAGGGGCAGAGAGGGTGCACACATGCCCACAACCCTTTTCTGTGCCCATAAAAGTCCCTAAAACACCGTCTTTCGGTCCCAAGCTATATGAAATCTCTCCCTTCTTGTGAATCCTGAGCATATTTTTCCTTTTGTCTGCAGTTGTCCTGATATGATAAATCTACTTTATATTCTTGTTATTTTTGTATTTGCCTTATCTCTCTGCTTCTCAAATTTGTATGTAAGCACCTTGAGATCAGAGATGTCTCTAGCTGATCTTACCCATCTCTTACAGCCGCTGCAGGATGAAAATGCTTAATAAATATCTGTGGACCTGGAATTTGACATCTCCTTTATCCTCAGCATCTAATTATGCAACATACTCATCCATGTTTACCCCACCAAACATTTCTTTTTAAACCGGCAACACTTAGACCAACTCTTTGGCTGCACTTAGATCCTCGTTACTCATCATGAACTTAGTTCACTTTAAAATGGTGATTGGAGTTTGTCTGAACGAGAAAGCACATTACACATTCAAGAGTAGGGTGCCCTACTGGGTGGATCCATGCCCCTGTTCATCCTCTGTTCTTTGGGGGTGGGAAGTTTCCACAGGGGTTCACAAATACCATCTTTCTGAATCAAACATCTCATTGATGGCTCTAGAATTATAGCATATTTACTTACACCTGTTTGATTTACTTCATGAAGTTTTTAATCCACAAAGAAAGCGTCAGAGCTTAATACATGCCTATACACTGAAATGAATGATTAAAATACGAATTGCAGCATTTCTTAAAAAGAAATAATAGTTGGGTGTCAACCAGAGATATAAACACTTTGTTGTCTCACCCTGTTGTCCTCAAATCTGGGTCACGCTGGTAGTCAGGCTGTACAGACCGACCATCCTGCTGCGACTCCCAGCTCTGCCACTTTCTGATTGTGTCATTTAGACAAATTTCTTCACCTCTCTTTGCCTCCATTTCCTTTAAAATGGGCACTACAGCCATTCATCTACCCCCATAACGTTGTTGTGAGGCTTAAATAAGTAGATGTGTATTGACAGCTCATCACTGAACGTGGCACGTGGCAAGCACCAGTAACTGTAAGCGTATGTGCTGTGCACGTACCAGCATACGTGCCAAGGCTCTTCTGGGGCACTCTGCTCTTTGGAGCCCATTCTGATTCCTGTCCTAATACTAAAAGTAGCTGAAAGCTCTGTTGATGGTTGAGGTCTGGGGTGGGGGCTAAATTAGCCTTTAGGGACTTGGAAATATTTCAAGGCTGAGGTTACCGATTTCTGGAATGGAGTTTCCTCTCTTTGAGTCCCTGAGACGCTGGGATTCTCAGAGGATCCAGCTGCTGCCCCACTGGTGGGCAAGCTGCTTCCCAGAGGACACAGAAGTGAGGGGAGCCAGGTCCAGGGATGTTAAGATCAGGGGACTCATGAGGAAAGCCACTGGGAGGACAATGAGCAGGAAGGAGGACCAAGGTACCAAATGTCAGGCTTTTAGCAGAAGTGGAAATATACTGTTGATGACCTTAGCAGGAGTCAGAGCTTGTAAAGTCTTGCTCATGAAGCTTAAGAGTACAATTAGGCAGATGCCAGAGTTACTCTGCAGGGTAACTCTGCAAGGGCAGTGAGTCTCAGGGATGCTGTAAAAGCTCTTTTAGGGGGACTCCCCACCCACTAATATTCTGTAGTCTCTCTTTAGAGAGCCTCGTGACATCTTGCCCTGTGCTTCCCAAATGTGGGCTTGCCTGACCATCTCTTAGCAGGTCCTGGGCAGCCAGGTGCAAACTTAAACCCAAGGACCATGAATACGGGGTATGGCATGCAGTCTGGTCAGGGGCTGCCTTCTGCCGCCAGCCAAGCCCCTCTGGTTTCTCATGTGTATTTCTTTTGGATGCTTTGTAATCTGCAGTCTGCCTAAGGATACCACTCCTGGGATATTGAGGCCCCAGATATTTGAAGACCATATGGGTTTGGAGGTTTCGGCAGTTCTGCAATGAGTGCGAGGCATAGGTTATATTTGATCATCCGTCATAGTTTCATTTCCATGTTTCTATTTGTTTGCTTCTCTTTGACCTCTTACACTTTGGTGTATTTTGTTTTATACACTTAGCTTCCTTGATCAGGACCAGCATCTCCAGCATCTGTGGAAATAATTATAATCAAATATTGTCTCTCTTCTGTAAGAAAAAAAGATACACACATTTTTCACTGAGCAAATGCCTCCCACATCTGCCTTGACATTGCCTGCATTTCAGAACACCTATTTCCTTCACCTCCCATCATAGGAAGAAAACGAACACTTTGAGTTCTATGGTGGATTTGTGGAAAGGTTCCTAATTCCACAATGCTGAATTGTTAAAATGGAGGGGCCTGTGAATGATCTCATGTCACTAATACAAAATGAAAACCCCTGCAGGCAATTGCTTTTCCTAATTCTGTTTGATTTGCTGAGAGCAGACACCATTATTCAAAGCACATATGAAATCATGCACCTGGGCATTTAAATTTGGGATTGAATCTCCTGCAGACCTGAGCTTGAAAAAAGGCTCCAGGGAATTAGTATTTTCCCAGCAGTGGATTTAATAGCCCTGAAAAAGGGTTTGTGAACCCTACTGTCAATCTCAGAGCTCAGTTCTTCTAAAGCGCCAGACAAAAGAAATAGATTTTACTAAGGAGGTTTCTATTCCACTGACAAGGCTATTTGAAAATTGTAATAGACATAAAAATGAATCATATGTTACTGGGTGATTTGTAAAGTTTCTATTAAGTTTTTCTCCTGGTTTATGCTATTTGGCACTGCAAGTAAGCAGTGCCAAAATATGTCTTAGCTGCTTGCTTTGGAAGAATAAAATCCAATCTGTGTGAAATCCAGAAAGGAAAGCTCTTTTCTGCCATCACTATGCTCTTTCTTATGCATCACTCATTCATTTGTTCTTCATTTGGGTTTCATTTGTGCTTTCCGTGTTAGGTGCAGAATTCAGGCACACGATGGCTCTTGGGAAACTTTGAAAGACGGATTGAGCATCTGGCATTTCCCTTTTTCTCATTTGAGGATCATGTGTCCATATACACATGCATTTGTAGGATCAGCACACTAGCAGGGAAGTAGCATCTGTAGGCTGTGGAGGGGGAGCGGGTAGAGGAGGTCCCTGCAAGTAGCCGTTAGCTGATGGTGACAAGAGTTGGAGCATAAATGCCCCGGCTCCGTCATCCCTCAGGTGGGATAACTCTGAGGCCTGCTCGACTCCATCTTCCATCCTTCCCAGCAGGACTGAGCCCCAGTTGTCTGCAGGGAGAACCTGCTCGTGAACACATCATGGACTGGTTTCCTTCTCTTCTTCATGCAACACTTCCACTCCCTGTCCAGTACTTCTTGGGGGTCAAGTGAACTACTTGCCCTTGAATCCTTGTCTCTTGGTCTGCTCCTGGGGGAGTCCAATGCAAGCCAGTGAGGGAGGAGGAAGCTGAAAGGAAGGCAGAAGTCAGAGTGTGGAGGGCTGGGGTTCTCAAAGCATGGTCCATGGAACCCCAGTGTTGCCTGGGACCCTTTTCAGGAAGTATGAGAAGTCAAATTAGGTTTTCATAATAGAGCTAAGATGGAGGGGGAGGGTATAGCTCAAGTGATAGCATACAAATGCTTAGCATACAAAAGGGTTCAATCCCTGGTACCTCCTCTATAAATAAATAAATGAGTAAACCTCATTACCTCCCCTGAACAACAGCAACAAAAAACTTATTTAAAAAAATAGCGCTAAGATGGTATTTGCCTTTTTCACCATTGTGATATGTCACTGTCAAAATGCAAAGCAAAGGTGGGTAAAACCAGTGGGACTTTGGTACAAATCAAGGCTGCACTGGGAGTCATTGTAATCTTCACCACATACATTTGCAAATATATATATGTATATAAAAGTTTCACCTTAAAATGTCCTTGAAGCTATAAAAATGATCACTTCTTATTAAACCTCTTCTCTTGAGTATAGTTTTTAAAAACTCCTGTGTAATGGAATGGGGAATACATAAAGTGTTCCACGTGCTCCAGCTTTAGTGGCTGTCTTGAGTTATGAGCTGAACTAGCCTCACGCTTCATGGAGCACTGGTTTTACTTGAAGGGATGACTGGCAGATGATCAAACTATGATTATGCAGACTTAAATACCCGCCAGATATTTTCTCAAAAATGAACAAAGTGATATTATTTGTTGCCAATAATAAAATTTGAGCTTCCAAGTGAAAGCTAGAATCTTGGAAAACTTCCTTCACAGTTAGGTTGATTGTTTTCTTAATACGTCAAGACTTCTCTGATGAAATGGGAGGTGGTATCAAGAGACGTGTGTTTTTTTCAATATTGTATAAATATGCTGTGACAGGTCTGGGAAGATCTGCCTAACTCAGTGAGCCAGTGTTTTCCAAATGACCAATGCTTGATGGTTCAAAATCATGTGTGGGTGGAAGATCCATTCAAAGAGCAAATAGCCCAATGGGTTTCAATACAGTAGACTATGAAGAGGTCACCGCCATGACTTTTGTGTTCCCCATTGCAGCTAACTGTTAAGAACTGATCGCATGCTGAGATTTGGGGCAGCATCAAAAAAAGAACATCCACAGTGATCTGAAATGCCCATGAAACGCTCTTCTGCTTCCCAGCAGCACGTCTGCACGAGGCTGCTTGTCTTCGGATTTATCAACATGACATATCACAACAGATTGAATGCAGATGTGAGACTCTAGTTGTGTTCTGTTGAGTCAGGCACTTAAGAGATTTGCAAAAATGTAAAACAGTGCCAGTCTTTCCACTGAAAATGGTTTGTTTTGGAAAACGGAGTTGGCCTTTATAAACGTGTTATTTGTTCTAGTTGTACAAATATGACTATGCATATTAATTACAGATTAATATATTATGTTATAATTATTTATATATTATTTATTTATATTATTTACATTAATTATATTACTGTATAATGGCTTTATTATTATTATTTAACATACATCCATAAGGTAATGTTTTCTCAGTTTTCATTTCTAATATGGTGAATGTTGATAGATATAACCCGCAGACATAAAAATCCTTCGAGGTCCTTGATACCTTTGACAAGTGTGAAGGGACTCTGAGATTAGAAAGTCTGAGAACTGCTGACGCAGAGCCTTGCCCGTTGCAGGGTTTTAGATATTCTCACCAATTCGGTGGGGAGCCACTGAAGAGTTTTAAACAGGTTAAGTTCCAAGTTAAAGCAGATCTTAAAAATCATCAACCTTGAATGTGTGTTTGTGTGTGTGATTAAAATGTTAACAACCTCTGCAGCTATGGGAGGCAAGCGGATGCTAATGGGGCATTTGCAATCTGTTCTGTCGGTGTCTGTAGTAAGAGACACCTACTCAGCCGCACATTCCAGCAGATGCACACGGGGGTCGAGCTCCTGATAAGTGAGGTTTTCTTGTCGTCAACGAACTGCCTGCAAGTCACTGAGGCATTTGGAAAGCATTAGTTTGTCACAAGCTTCTTAACAGATATCCATAAGGCACACTGAGGTGTAGGAAAATGGACGGCACGGGAAAGACTGGATAAAGTCTTTATTCTTGTAAAGTCTGGGGTCTAAGAGGGGGCAGCTGAGTCTGCTCTCCAGGTGAATGATGTCATCCTTCCCTGGTCTGACTCGCTTTGACCTCAGATACTGTATTCTCCTAAATTTCTCCTGACCTTTCTCTTTGCTCTGGATGGTGAGGTCCAGTTGAGCCCATGGTGGGTGAGAAGGAAGACTTAAAAGGCAGAAGGCAGGAGCAGGA